>NC_133769.1:158270158-158389867 GCF_003597395.2 Chelonoidis abingdonii | reverse complement strand
CAGCCTGCACACACACTCACTCACACACAAACTCCACAATACAATCCACAAACTACAAAAACCTGCTCCTCCAACAGAACTCCCACTGAAACTCCCCTGTTAGCAGTCCTGTTCGCTGGCTCCATTCAGTGTGGTGGTCTGTCTCCCTCTAGAAGTGGCTGGGCCACATATAGTGGTTAATGAGCCTGTTGCAGCCTTGGTTAACAGAGAGGGAGCGTCTCGATCTAGAGGACCTTGGTTCAATCCCTGTTGCCTGTGAGCCCTCCCAGGGTGTTACACCCGTCTAGGCCACTCACTAGGGGTGAAACACTGATAGCTGCCATGGCTACTAATGAATATTAACCATGTTATGTGGCAGCACAAACCAACCTTTACAGCACAGCTTTTCTGGTCTGTATAATGGGCCAAACCAAAACTGTAGAGCCAAACACACTCTGGCTTTGGAGGGCTGCAGAACCAATGCCAAACAATATGCCAAAGGTGCCTCACAAATCTGCAAAATAAAAGTAGCAACTAGAGATTATTTATTCTCTCTCTGTAACCTCCTGGGAAGGCTGGACCTAGGCTGTGACCTCTGTTTACTTCCACACTAGTTTAAATTCATCATCTCCCCTTCTGCCCCTCCCTCACAATCCTTGGCCCCCACTTCCTTTTATGAGGGTTAGTCAATTTGAGAAGATGTTTCCTTAGCTGAGGAGTAGGGGGAAGTTTGTGGTCTATATCAGAGATCAACCCCTTACCCCCAAAGCTAGGAGGAACATCACCATATATTCCCTCCCCATCTCTACTTCTTTTCTCACAGTAGCGTGCTCTGTTTCTCACTCTCTCCTGCTCTCCACCCCCCAAGTTCTCAAACCCAATTGCATCAGAGTTTGAGTGAGCTTCTGAACCTGTGACTCTCAAAAGGGTTGGAAGTAAGGTTAAAAATGAGTTTGCCCACCCCTAGTAATAATAATATTCATCTCATTCCTCATTTCCATGCTTCTCTCACTTTAAAAAAACATTTATTTCCAGCATCACACACACACACACACGGCCTCTCTGGAGTGAGCGCAGCAATCAGGCAAGGAATCAGTACACAAGTTGGAGGGGAGATTTGGCCAGGACACAGACAAACCTTTCATTTTGCATCTGCACAGGACCCTGGATTTTTACATTGCCTCCCAGAGACCTGTACCTCATGCACTGCATGGAACTCCACCCCATCTGCCTTGGAAGGATGAAAGGTTGGATAGACCATTGCTGGGGTTCACAACCCGGGCTTCCTGTGAGGCAACGTATTTCAAACCTGATCCACTGAGCCGGTTTAAAAAAAAAATCTGAAAAACACCAGGGGTCCTCTTGACAACGTCAACAGCAAGTGATGGAAAATGTCATTACTTGGACAGAATAGGAAAATTCCTAGACTCAGCCAGCCAAGGGGAGCTGTGTTATTAAGGGGAAATTGGAAGGCAGGCAAAGTGAAGAAAATACACTTTGCTAATGTAAAAATTATTCTTTATCCTGTATCATAAATATGAACTGGTCCCAAAGCAAACGGAAGCCCATGGAAAAACTTGCATGGAGTTTGGATCTGGCCTTATACAGATTAGTTCCAATACACTGTGCAAAGTTTGTTTTCTATTTAGGGCTATTTAACTTAGCCATCATATCATCATGGATTATGACAGTCATGTCCGCTTTCATGACCAAATGGGGCCGGGCTTAGAGAGGAGACAGCCAAAAAGAAAGTTCAGAAATGTTACTGATTCACAGGGGTGCTCTTGTCTTCAAGTGAGTACAGGCCCAGCCCGGTGCTATAGGGTCTCAACATTTATTTCTGGTTTTCAAATATTCCTTCATCTGGCTTTTCCGCTGAATTACTTCCTAATTGTCCAAATAGCTTGTCCTTAATTTTTTTTCTTAAAGGCGGGGTTTTAAAAATTGAGGTCAATATTTCAGCCAGTTTTCAGTCATCATTAATTTTCTCCTACTTTGCATTTATTTAAGTACTTACTTGATCCCCTAGTTTTTCTTTCTTTCTTTCTTTCTTTCTATCCTGTTCACTGCAGTTTGAGAGGCCCTGGCCCTCAAGAGTATGAAGGCACCTACCGCTCATTGAAATTGGTGGGAGTTAGGTGGCTGAATAC
Source organism: Chelonoidis abingdonii (assembly GCF_003597395.2). Taxonomy (NCBI): domain Eukaryota; kingdom Metazoa; phylum Chordata; order Testudines; family Testudinidae; genus Chelonoidis; species Chelonoidis abingdonii. The sequence goes on along the minus strand of NC_133769.1, from coordinate 158,387,738 downwards.
TTGAAGATCTGACGCTGAGTGCATACATTTGTGTGTTCATATTGGATAGCCTCCTCTCTTTTCCAGCACAGATTTTATTTTGTTTTGCCCTCAGAGAAATTCAGAAAAACAAAAGTTTTCCCTTGGAGTTGAAGAGAATCAAAGCAAGAGTTGGGCTTGGAACTTCCGCAATGAGATATTCCAACCCCTGGAGAAATCAGTTTAAAATGAGGGGATCCATTTGCCAAAATAAGAGGGGTAGTTGGAAGGCTAAGTAAGTCTAGCTAGCCAGAGCAGGATCAGGTGACCTGCAGCTGCTGCTGCACTCCAGTAGAACAAGATGGAATTAGCATGACCTTCTGGAAATGTGGAGCGATGATATGCAACAAGACTGTTTGGTCTTTATCTGCTTGTTGCTATCAGGATGAGCTCTGGATTTTAGGATGTGATTCAAATAACACGCAAGGGGCTTGAGGACCTAGGCACTGGGGATGGACTTCACAGCCTGTCCCATCCAGTTCAAACCTGGCCCAGGCAGGAAGTGACAGAATTGTAATAATTTGCCTGACTTACCACCTTCCCTCCAAGGATTTCATTACAAACAGTTAACAAAATATTTCTCCATCCTTGGGTCTGCTAACACTGCTACTGCCTACATCTAACTCCCACTGACATCCTACTGAGCCCACTCCGTGATGCAGACTAGTATAATTATTCTCATCTCATCGATAAGGAAACTGAGGAAGGGCGCTCAAATTCCTGAGTCACTGACAGCTCAGGGAAGAGGGTTGAAATCTCCCAACTCCTAGATCTGTGCCTTAGCCATAAATTCATCCTTCCCAGGACAAAATCCTCATTCCTTTCTAGGAGCTGCTTGCAATGGCTGACACGTAATGAAAACTTAGTCCTCCTCAGTCCATTTTTCTGGCAGACAGTTTGTCATAAACAGATAAGAAAAGTTAATAGCACAGAAGTACTTTATGGCTCTTTGACTGTAAAGGGTTAACAAGTTCAGTAAGACTGGCTGTCACCTGACCGGAAGACCAATCAGGAGACAGGATACTTTCAAATCTTGAGGGAGGGAAGTTTCTGTGTGTGCTGTTAGTTTTTGGTGGTCGTTCACTCTGGGGGCTCAGAGGGACCAGACGTGCAACCAGGTTTCTCTCCAACTCCCTGATATCAGGTTTCTATAAGTTCAAAATAGTGAGTACTAGATAGATAAAGCGAGTTAGGCTTCTGTTTGTTTCTTTATTTGCAAATTGAGGCATTTGCTGGAAGGAGTTCAAATTTGTATTTTGCTGAAAGGATTAATTTGTACTGGTATACTTAGGCTGGGAGGGTATTCCAGTGCCTATAGCTAAAAACCCTGTACCTAATCCATTTTAATTTCAAGATAATTTTTACTGTTTTTCTCCTCTTTAATTAAAATTTTTCTTGTTAAGAACCTGATTTTTTTTATTCTGGTGTGAGACCCCAGGAGACGGGGTCTGGATTCACCAGGGATATTGGTGGGGAGAAGGAGGGAAGGGGAGAGAGAGGCTAGTTTCTCGTGCCAGGATTATGTCTCTCAGGGAGAGTCTTGGAGGGGAAAAGAAGGAGGGAGGAAGGTGAATTTTCCTCTCTGTTTGTGGATTCAAGGAGTTTGAATCACAGTGATCTTCCAGGGTAACCCAGGGGAGGAAGCCTGGAGAGGCAAACGGTGGGGAAAAGGGTTTACTTTCCTTGTGTTCAAGATCAGCAGGTCATGGTCTGGGGGTCCCCAGGCAAGGTTTTGGGGGGACCAGAGTGTACCAGGCACTGGAATTCCTGGTTGGTGGCAGCACTACAAGATCTAAGCTGGTAATTAAGCTTAGAGGAATTCATGCTGGTACCCCATCTTTTGGACGCTAAGGTTCAGAGTGGGGAATTGTACCATGACACAGGTGCCCACATCACAAAAGCACAAGTATAACTACACATTAGGAACTTCATTGGGAGGGACAGACCTGCCATAGCAGAGGGGCAGATTGGATGCAATTTAACAGGCTATTTCCAACTCTAATTTCTGTTATTCTCATTGGGCTCCTTGTAGTCAGTCCCAGTGGAGAAGCCAAGGAGCCTGAACTTGTTACATTCATGGCACACATACAGAGAAATTACATAAATAAATACTTTCAATGGAAGGGTGCAAGACTATTCGGTCTTAGAATTCAGAATGCAAACATACAAGAAAACAGAGAGACAAAGCGGGTTGCCCCCTAAGGCAAAATTCACCCCACCTTGCTTTAAGCTGGCTCTGTCCAGGCTGATTCTGATTGCACTCTTTGCTACAGAGCCTCCTAGCAGGACCAAGAACCGCCCCCACTCTTAAAGTGATAACATGTAATCCCAGCACAGTCCTCAATATACCACAGAACTCCCCTCTCACGCCTGGAGCTGGTCTCTTTAGTACATGGCTACAGATATACCTGGATTCGTTAGTTATTTATATGGACCCCATCACCATCGTACCAGGAGCACCTGCCAGTCATTAATGTATTTACCCTCACAACATCCCTGTTGCCGTGCTATTACCGCCACGCTCCAGATGTGGAACCGTGGTACAGAGAAACTGAGACTTCCATTAGAACTTAGGTGCCTAAAGACCTTTTTGGATCTGGGCCCAAAGGACATGGCACAGCATGGAATTAAAGCCAGGCTTCCTATGACCCAGGCTAGTGCCTTAGCCACTGGACCATCCTTCCTCTGTACTTACAGATCTAATCTGTATGGGAGCACCCCATCCTCAGAAGGCTCTCGAATGTATTCCCACAAGGGGTCAGATGTAACACAGAGCAAACCCAAATTGTTGTCCCACTCCTCCCATCAGCAGTGGGATCTGAGCAGAAAACCAGAAGAAACAGGTCCTGGAGAGAACACAGCCCGTTTGAGAATGGACAGCAGATCTAATGGGTCCAAACAATTGGCAGGCGCGCCCTCCCCAATCACATCCTGTGGACCCTCCCACTTTGCATTGCCCATTGGTCCCAAACCACGGTCTTTGCTGCAGTGAGCTGAACAGTTAATCCCTCCGTGCCCACCCCAACTTTCCAGGGGGGGGATGCACCTGGGGGTTGCATTAAGCAGATTAAAAACTCTTCCTTCTAATGTTTTGCGCCCATTTAGCGCTGATGGTTTTTGTGAGAGTGAGGCAATTAGCAGGGGAAAGCAGCCCCTTCCAAAGCACTCAGGAGAAGGGGAGTTTGTTGACACCAAACCTAGGCCTGAGCTATACCTAAAACTTAAGTCGACCTAGCCACGTTGCTCAGGGCTGTGAAACTGAGATTGACCTAACCGCCGCTGTAGATTCAACTTGGTCAATGGAAGAAGGGACCTCAGGGGAAGGTTCATGGGAGCAGGGTGAGGGTGGCAGTCAGGCAACCTTCGGTGGCACGTCTGTGGGAGGCCTGCTGGTCCTGCGGCTTCAGTGGCAATTCGGCAGTGGGTATGACAAATGTGCAGGACCGGCAGATCACCCACAGAACTGCCGCTGAATCCACGGGACCAGCGGACCTCCCACAGAACCGCCACTGAAGGCTGCCTGACTGCCGTGCTTGGGGCGGCAAAAAACGTAGAGCCGCCCCTTGCTTCAGCAATACATGGTGAGCACAAAAGCTCCATGGGAACCATTGAGCCTGGGTAGATCACTGCAGTGGAGCACTGCGAGGTTTATAGGTGGAGCGACTGGATTGCAAGGAGGCCAAATGGCTTGGCTCACATGAGACTCTAATGCAGGGTGTAGCCCCCTAATTAAATCAGAGCCTGTTGTAGTAGGGACCGCAACAAGCATCTTCATTGCGTGCTCTTTGCCCAAGCATGCCGTGAAAGGGGCAAGGGACCAAGAGCTCCCTCTCCTCCTTCAAAGGGGCAAGGGACCAAGAGCCTCCTCTCCTCCTTCAAGCACTCCTGTCCTGTCTCCCCCTTAGCCTCAGGAGCCCAGCATCTCCCCCCTCCGGAGCTGTCATGTTGGGTCTTTGTCTCATTTAGACAGTGGGCACTTTGCGGTGCTCAAGGGAGTATCTCTTTAACTAGTGTAAGCAAAAAGTCCTGGCTCTGAGATCTGCTAACAGTCCTGACCTACAACATGCAGGGTTGTGAGAATGGATACGTAGATGGTAGGGGGAAGCCCAGGGGACTTAACCCCATCAGAACACAGACAATGCACATGAGGCGTTGTGTTTGTGGACATGGTATAAGGGTCTGGCTGTGCTGAACAAGTAGGAACGAATTATAGAGCTGGGCCCAGAAGCAGGAATGGTTGAAGCTCTTTAAAAGTGGAGGGGCCGCCGGCGCCTGAACCAAGGCCCTGCCCCTGAGCCATCACACCCCCGAGGCCCTGTGCTGCCCTCTGAGTCCCCGCCTACATGCTGCCCTGGCTCCTTGAGCCCCCGCCCTCAAACTGCCCCTTCCCCTGAGACTTGCTGCACTGGTGCCTGGAGCCGCCCCGGCTGAATCCTTCTAATACTTCCCAAGTGTCCACAGGCCCCTTGGACACTGGCCAGCCTGCAGAGTTAAAGCAGAGCCCACCTATACAAGCAGCCAGATGAAGAAGGAAACTGACAAAGATCACAGTGGAAAGAGCTTGAGCCAGGACTAGTCGCTTGCCTGAAGGCTTTACCCTGGCTGCAGCACCTTTCATGTGCAAAGTGTTGCCGAGGGCCAAACAGCGTGGATGGCTGGATTAGATCAGAGCTTTACATGAATTCTTTATTTCCACCTGCCAGGCTCACTCACCCCTGGTACTACCTGTGGAAAGAACCACAACGCAGTTTTCCTCTGGGACCCAGGCATGACTAGCTGCAGATCGTGCCCCCTACTCCCTGACAACTTTTAGCTAGCCACTTCCGGCCGCCTCCAGCAGCTGCAGGGTTCCTGCATTTTTCACTTTTGGCTCCTCCCCTATAACTCTTTGGGAAGGTTGGTATCACTTCTGCTATGGCCTCCCACTGGCTTCCGAGCCCTCTGCTGTGACTCACCCCGTGAAACCCTTGAGAGGAGCCATGGGCTTTCTCCTTGCCATAAATGGCCTTGCCCTGCTGCTCCAAATGCCCTGTCATCATCCAGGTCAATAGAGAAGCGACTGATGGGAGGAGGGTTACACAGAGGGGAAGATAGCCGACTGTTCTGTTACTGACTTCCCCGGCTGAGCTCCTGCTGTCTGGTGAAAAGGGTGCATGGCACAGAGTGTTCTTGGCATTTTGCTCCAGTCTGTGGCAGTTCAGCCCTTATCAGATCTCTCCATGGCAAATGATTTTCACAGCGTAAAACATTGCCAAGCTGTACAGAAAAGAATCATAAACTGAACTAATGTTCCCTGCCTGGTACATGGGGTGTGGTTTTGCTTTTTTAACAATTCTCCTGGAACATGTTTGCTGTCCTGTACGTTGACTGATGTGACCTGCTGTGAACTTGATGCTGCACCTCAAGAGGAGTAAACTCAGTCTGTGCACCTCTAACATTTCTCCTCCATGCACTGGAGCTTATTCTAAACCCTGCTCCCATGAACCTTTCTCAAGCCTTCTTGCAACCTGCCCCCATGCTCCACAAAGAACCCCAGTCTGACCCCTTCTCCCTGGGCTCAAGCCTTCGCTCTCCTTGCCCACCTTGTACGTGCTTTAGCCAAGCACAAGTTATTGAGGTCAATACATGGGTAACTGAGTGAAATGTAATGGCCTGTGACATACAGGAGGTCAGACTAGATGAGCTAATGATTCTTTCTGGCCTATAACTATGAATCTATGACTTTGCCACTAGCCTGCCTTTTGGGGAACAGTGACAGTGCAATCAGAGGTGTGACTCACCCCATGGAACGCTTGAGAGCAGCCGTGGGGTTTGTCCTTGCCATAAATGGCCTTGCCCTGCTGCTCCTTAGGGGACGCTATCACCTTAGTGCCAGCAGTGCCATGTGAGCCAAACATGTTCCAGGAGAATTGTTAAAAAAGCAAAACCACACCCCATGTAGCAGGCAGGGAACATTCTGCTTGGCTGCCCATTAGTTCAGTTTATGAGTCTTGCCTGTATGGCTTGGCAACATTCTGCATCGTGAAAATCATTTGCCACGGAGAGATCTGATAAGGGATGAACTGCCACAGACTGGAGCAAAATGCCGAGAACACTCTGTGCCATGTACCCCTTTCACGAGACAGCAGGCGCTCAGCTGGGGAAGTCAGTAACAGAACAATCGGCTGTCATCATCCAGGCTGCACATGGGGGCTCAAGCGATCAGCTGGGCTCTCAGAGAGAAGTCTTTGCCGACACAGGAGGTCAATAGAGAAGCGACTGATGGGAGGAGAGTTAGACAGAGGGGAAGGCAGCCAACTGTTCTGTTACTGACTTCCCCAGCTGAGCGCCTGCTGTCTCGTGAAAGGGGTACATGGCACAGAGTGTTCTCGGCATTTTGCTCCAGTCTGTGGCAGTTCAACCCTTATCAGATCTCTCCGTGGCAAATGATTTTCACGATGCAGAATGTTGCCAAGCCATACAGGCAAGACTCATAAACTGAACTAATGGGCAGCCAAGCAGAATGTTCCCTGCCTGCTACATGGGGTGTGGTTTTGCTTTTTTAACAATTCTCCTGGAACATGTTTGGCTCACATGGCACTGCTGGCACTAAGGTGATAGCGTCCCCTAAGGAGCAGCAGGGCAAGGCCATTTATGGCAAGGACAAACCCCACGGCTGCTCTCAAGCGTTCCATGGGGTGAGTCACACCTCTGATTGCACTGTCACTGTTCCCCAAAAGGCAGGCTAGTGGCAAAGTCATAGATTCATAGTTATAGGCCAGAAAGAATCATTAGCTCATCTAGTCTGACCTCCTGTATGTCACAGGCCATTACATTTCACTCAGTTACCCATGTATTGACCTCAATAACTTGTGCTTGGCTAAAGCACGTACAAGGTGGGCAAGGAGAGCGAAGGCTTGAGCCCAGGGAGAAGGGGTCAGACTGGGGTTCTTTGTGGAGCATGGGGGCAGGTTGCAAGAAGGCTTGAGAAAGGTTCATGGGAGCAGGGTTTAGAATAAGCTCCAGTGCATGGAGGAGAAATGTTAGAGGTGCACAGACTGAGTTTACTCCTCTTGAGGTGCAGCATCAAGTTCACAGCAGGTCACATCAGTCAACGTACAGGACAGCAAACATGTTCCAGGAGAATTGTTAAAAAAGCAAAACCACACCCCATGTACCAGGCAGGGAACATTAGTTCAGTTTATGATTCTTTTCTGTACAGCTTGGCAATGTTTTACGCTGTGAAAATAATACTCCCTTAGCGTGGAGCGCATGTAAGGCACAAGTTCCGCACTCTTCATGATAGGACTCCACTCCTCCTGCGTCATAGACAGTGGACCTCCAATTTTACTAGGCCAACATAATCTGTAAGCCTATAAGGCACTAATAGTTATATGGGGAGAGTCTTACCGAACGAGCGGCAGCTCCAACCATAGACAGATCTGAGAATGAGATTATGAGGCGTCTATGAATCAAACATAGCTGTGCGAGTGTGAGTCGGAACTAGATATGATTCTCAATGCATGTACACTGCTGGACTACCTATGCGACTATACGTAACACAGTTTTACATCTGAAGCCTCTCAAGCTGTCTCTGTCTCTTCCCGTGCAACCATACCTACTCCATTGCGCTGCCAAGCTTATATAGTTATAGACAGCAGCAAAATGGTACCAGAAGAATACCCTCACTAAGCTTTGAGATATGTCTAGCAAGAATGCGATTGAGCATAAAAAACCAAGCAGCGAAGACATGGCAGCACGGTTCTCAGCACAGGCTGGGAAGATGGTACATTAGCCGAGAGCAACTGGGTGGACTTCTACAGCCCAAATCTCTGCAGCTTCATTTTTAGCTACATTTAGCCACGCTTGCTAGATTAAAAGCTAGCACAGGTATGGCTCCCCAGGGTGTCAGATTGACACCATCAGCTCAGGATTAAACAAAGACTGTGAATGGCTTGCCAACTACAAAACCAGTTTCTTCTCCCTTGGTTTTCACACCTCAACTGCTAGAAGAGGGCCTCATTCTTCCTGACTGAACTAACCTCTTTATCTCCAGCCTGCTTCTTGCTTGCATATATATACCTGCCCCTGGAAATTTCCACTACGTGCATCCAACGAAGTGGGTATTCACCCACGAAAGCTCATGCTCCAAAACTTCTGTTACTCTATAAGGTGCCACAGGACTCTTTGCTGCTTTTAAAATAATTGGTGATCTCTTAATTAGAGCCAGCAGGCTACTGCCTGGTCACCCACTGGCAGATACAACAAACATCCTGTTTGAGTTCCCTGGGATCAGTGCTCTCAGCTGGCAGTCATTCTAATTCCACAAAGAAAATCTGATTAAAGCTCCCTGAGCAGCACCAACTACAACCTGCTCCTTTAATCTCAGTGTGGGAGGCAAGGCGGGTAGCCAAGTTTCATGCCACTGCCAAAATGCCCTCTTGGATCAGCGTCCCCAAGATCCAGCATCCCCCACTGCTGCACTGAACATTGGAGATGGAAGGACTGCAAAGTGCAGACAGCAGTCTCTTCCATGATTGCTGACAGCAAGCCAGGATTTAGGGTGACAGCACAGGCTGTGTTAGTCAATCTGGGAACTAAAGAGCTAGAGAGATCCGCAGGGTCTGCCTGTGTCTAGTGGCCCCAGGATATCCTCTGTATTCATCACAACCAAGTTCTGCCTCTTTTATACCCCACAAGATACTACCACACTAAACAACATCAGGGGAAGCTGCTGCTCCCTGAAATTGGGCAGGTCAAGATCTTGAGGAGTCTGGGGAGATGCTCCCTGGGAGCTGGCTAGCAATTTTTGATCCCCCATCCCTTATTTCATAATTGTGTGATTAGTTTTTTATGGAAAGAAACAGTCCGTAAACCAGACAACAAGGACAACATCTCATGGCTTGTGTATATTCTCAAATATCCACCCTCATTGGTAAGACTACTCGTGACAAAAACAATGCCCTTGTTTTTAATAGTGCTCCCCTCTCGCCTGAGCACTTGTGTGTTTTTAGTTCCTCCCCGTGCTTTCCATAGCCTGATCCTCTCAGATTAGGCTTGTGTGAGCCTTTACTCCAAGCTGACCTAGTAGAGAAGGCTTTGCTGCACCCCTGGTGTATGGGGGGGTGCACTGTGCTGTTTCAGGTGGTTCTGCAACCAGCGCATGGTCAGAGGCAAAACAGGACCAGGACCAGGTTGTGAGCTTTCCTCTTGGACACATGAAAAAACCCAGGGCACAGAGAACATAAGAGGTTAGGGGTCTATTACAAGAGTGAGTGACGTTCTGTGGCCTGCTGTGTGCAGGAGGTCAGACTAGATCAGCATTCTCGGCCAATGGGAGCTGCTGGGGGCGGTGCCTGAAGCAACGGCCACATACACCCCTGCGCCCCTCTTTCCTCAGGTTCCCTTCCCGGAGCGGTGCGGGTGCAGGGCAGGCAGGGAGCCTGTCCTGCCCCCAGTGCACGCTGGGCCAGAGCCTGCCCCCTGAGCCCCTCCTGCAGTTGAACCCTCTGCCCTGAGCCCCTTGTTGCACCCTGCACCCCGACTCCCTGCCACACCCCTCCTGCACCCCAACCCACTGCCTTGAGCCCCCTGCTGCAACCCAACCCCTTGCCATAATCTGCACCCTGAGCCCCTGCCCTGAGCCCCCTGCTGCACCTCACACCCCTCCTGCACCCCAGCCCACTGCCCTGAGCTCCCACTGCACCCCTCACCCCGCTACATCCCACATCCCAACCCACTGCCCAGAGCCCCCTGCTGCACCCCTCCTGCACCCTGATCCCCTGCCCTGACCCCTTGCCACACTCCTCACCCCTCCTGCACCCCACACCCCAACTTCCTGCCCTGAGCCCCTGCCACACCCCACACCCCTCCTGCACCCCCTGGAGGCAGAGTTGGGGTGGGGATTCCAGGGAAGGGGGTGGAATGGGGGCAGGGAAGGGGTGGGAAGAGGCGGGCAGGGGGGAGGACTCATGGAAGGAGTGGGTTGGGGGCAGAGCTGAGGGCAGTGAAGGGGGGTATCAGTAATGCAGCCCTCGGGCCAATGTACTAGTCCTCGTGTGGCCCTCGTGATCATTTGAGTTTGAAACCCCTGGACTAGATGATCATGATGGTCCCTTCTGGCCTTAAAGTCTATGAGTCTGAGGGTATGTCTACACTGCACGATTATTTCAAATTAGCTTAAACCGATATTACAAAACAGATCTAATAAAATCGGTTTAGCGCGTCCACAGTGGGATCCCGAAATGATTGCTTTCGTCATGTCAAGCTCCATCGATTTCGGGCAGGTGCACTGTGGGTGTGTTCTCGCTTCTAGTTCCTTCTTGTTGAGCCGTGCTTGATGGGGCGAACTGCCGGGTGCTGGGTACAGCTACCCCTTCCTTTGTGAGCAGCGACACCTTTGGCCTTTTTCGCGAGGTCATTGAGCCCCCATTATCAAGGCAATCTTTTCCTTTTTTTTAGTGGTGGTGGGGGGAATAATTGAGGAAGCTGTTCCTGAACCGCCAGCACTGTGTTTACCTACAGACATTGGGAGCTCAGCCAGAATGGAAATCATTTTCGAGACTGCTGTGGGTGTGGAGGGCTGGGTCCTTCCGTACCCCTCCCTCCCTTCAGATGAAGCGCCTTTGGTCTCTGGTGTCCCGTTACGCTTGTCACACGGTGTGTTCCTGCAGTTTTTTTATTCACGCTTTGGCATTTCGTGTCTGTACGGAGTGCTACAACGATTTTGTTCCCCATACAGCGATCAGACCTGTATCTTCCTCGGTTCTTGATGTGACGCTCTTTTTTCGATTTCAAACTGATTGCCAGCGTGCTGATCAGAGATCACGCTGGGCAAGCAGGGGATGTTATTCAAAGTCGCGGGGCTTTTTCCTGGTTTACTGCGCTGCATCGGTTAGATTGCTGGTCCAGAGCGGTTTTCAGTGCTGACTCTGGGGATGCGCCCGAGGCATAACGTCGATTTGCCGTCCCATGACCTCTCGCGTTTCCTATCGAATTAGCGTACTCTCTGTTTGGGGAGTTCCGATCGGATTTGGGCCGTTTAACTCGATATTAATGACGACGTCGTGTGAACGGATACAGCGTTAAATCGGTATATCGGCCATTAAACCGATTTAAAGTCACAGTGTAGACCTGGCCTGAGAAAGAGAGAGCAGAGCAGTGCTGCTTTAGAAAGCACCCCTTGCAGTTCAGGCACAGAGACTGTAACTCCAGGGAAAGTCACTATGGAGACACCCAGGGATGTCGTCTGCACAGTGGTCTGTTGCTTCTCGGCATCTGTTTCTATGTCTGCAGGTGCCAGCCGGGGAAGTTAAGCTTGGCACAGAGAATTACACAACCCCTATACTGTCTGGATAAAGAGGGGTCTTGGCGCTGGTGTCTCACCTGGAACCAACCTTTTGGGAAATGTTTCTTTCATTCAGTAGGAGGCACAAGCACCCATCCCACCTGTCCATCCAGCTATTGCAAGCTTGCCAGACCTCCTACACCACAGTCATTCTGTCGCCCACCATCTCAGACTAGAAATAGTGTTATGACAGCACCTTCACTAGTCATAGGCGTGGGAACTAGGGCTGTGGGGGTTATGCAGTACCCCCAGGTTTCATGCAGGGCTCCACTCCCAACTGTCAGGGGAGGGGGCCTGGCTGCCAGCCCCGCACCTGGGCTCCACTTCTGGCCCCCCCATATGGGGTCCCAGCTGCTGACCCCATCCCCACCCCCAGCTGTGGCCCCAGCCTCAGCCCCCTTACCCCTATCTGGGTACCCCCCTCCTGGAGACATGCTCCTTTCAGCCACTGTTAACACCTTGCTTAGCCCGATGTCATCTCTGCTCCCTCCCACCCAAGGCTCTGCCATCAAGGATCTGATTTGATTGCTATTCAGTTCCTACAGCCCAGTTCAGCGCTCAGATGGCAATGAGGAAGTCAGTGGAAAATGAATCAGGGACATAATCCTTATCTGCACCCAGAGAGTGCTCTGCTAACTCTATGCAATGCAGCTTCTGCTCATGAATCTGCACAACCAGACCAGATTACAGGTTCATACCTACAGCACCAGCTGCTGGAGTCATGTGATGAGATCAGAATCTCAGGTCTCAGTTAAAAATACAATTATGTTTCTATCCCTGCAAAGAAAGTCTTGAAAATGTGACCCAAGTGCGTATAATTCCTGCCTGACTCTGCCCACAGCCTGAAGTAATGTCTCCAACAGGTGTGAAGTTCCCCATTCATCTTATTCATCAGGAAACCTTCTGCCACCATAAGGCGGGGCAGATAACAGTACAGGGAAGGATCATAAGATGAGGGTACACCATGGCATCACCATCTGGGGTGTGCCTGGTGCCCCACATCATCTTAATTCAGCCCTGGGAACAGCACAGTTTTGGATGGGAATGGAGAACAGGCAGCAGAAATGATCTCATGCTGCTTTGCTGCAGCACACTGTGGGATGCATCTTCTTTCCTGTCCTGTCTTCAGGCCTAATGGGTGGAGAACCTGGAGGTGCACCATGCTGGCCATTCTCCATCAGCTCCTGAATTAAACCTTCTGGAAGGGGCCAGTACAGGAGCTATCTGCCCAAGTCTACAGCTTGACGGCTTGAGGCACTAGTACAGAGAAAGGCATAAGCTCCCCCATTTATCTCAATGGGCATCACCTCCGAAGTTTAACAATGACCACATGAACCATTTAATATCAACATTGCTCCGGGACTGTGGCCGGTTCAGGTTGAATAGAGGCCACTGCTTTTTTCTGCCCCTTTGACCCCTGCAAGTAAGGAGCAGTGGATGAGAAAGAGAGAATGAGGATGAGCCTAAGCGCCAAATGACGGAAGCAGAAGCAAACGAAACAAAACACAGACATCACCCCATTGAAAGGGACCCAAGCGCAGCATCTCAGCTGCCACTTGCTGAGCATATGGTGTCACTGAATTCCGTGCCTGGCGGGAGGAAAGCAGCCCTGTAACTGTGCATTGTGATGGTGAAGGAAGATAGAAGGGCAGCTGATCCTGGTTGGGTCAGTACTACCCAAATGCTCACAGACAGGCTATTGTTCCTGCCGCTGGGACAAAGAGCTCCGTTCTTGCCTTACCGCAGTCAAGTTGTTCATTGACATGCCATCACGCACATTGCCAAAGAATAAATCAATTACAGCTCAGATGACATGGCCTTTCCCCTCCTGCCCCCACCTCATCTCCTTCCCCGTTTGAAGCATGCTTGTACTGTGCTGGAAAGTAATGGAGCCCAGCTCTGACCTCCCTGGAGAGTCTCAGGCTAAGGTGTATCTTGTTATCGCGGAGTAAGGCTGCTCTGTGTTTGGAGTCCATTGTTACTAAAAGGCAGGTTGCAAACCCTGCGCTGACTCTGTGTCCCCTATAGGGGTTTCATGCGCCGAGCTCTGAGCATATCAAATGTTAATCCAGACAAGCTGCAATTTCTTGTTTCTCTGCTTTCTCCTCTATGATCTACATCAGCTCCCTAGACAAGTGGATTTACTTGCCCCTACCAGCAGATGGCTATAAAGAAGGGAGGGGGAATCACAGACTTCTGCTGATGTGACCACTGCTTCTAGGGTGACCAGAAAGCAAGTGTGAAAAATCAGGACCGGGATGGGGGGTAATAGGAGCCTATATGAGAAAAACACCCAAAAATCGGGACTGTCCCTATAAAATAGGGACATCTGGTCACCCTACCTGCTTCCCACATAAGACTTTGCAAAGCTAAAGCATTGCCTCTGCCAGCAAGGGAGCCAGCGTTGCAGCTACTTATTAACTCCACCTTAAAGTGCCCACGTTCCAAGATGGCATCAGAAGAGGCAGTTATGTCCAACCTCAGGGTGATGTGTGTGTAAATGAGCGTAGGGGAGATCCAGGTGGCTGCTCTAGCCCTCTGCTTTCTCTGCCCACAAAATGTCAATTGCCTGGCTGAAATGCACATTCACCACTGCATGGGGGAGCGTGATGACTCATGGCTAAGCTGGCATGTGTAATGTAAATGTCTTCTTCCAGCTAGAGAGAGGCCATGACCTGCCATGGCCCCTGAGTCCATCTTGGAAGTCCCCAAAGATGACAAATAGGTGGCTCAGTCCTTCAGAGCCTCTCAACATCAAGCTGCTTCTCCTCATTCTGGGCATCTGGGACAGACCACAGTGGAGCTTGCTAAGTCAGCCCAGTTAAGGTGGCACAGAGATCCTGACCTGACCTGTGGGGTGAAGGCTCGTTCGAATGGCTAAGCAGCCCTGTAACCCAGCTAAGGGAGCTCCTGAAGGACAATGCCTGAGTTTCCTCCCTACTTCTGGCAGAAGAACAGGCTATTCGGGAGCCAGTATATTCTTGTGGTTAGGGCACATGACTGAAAGTCAGGATTTAAGAGTTCTAGCTTGTTCTTTGGCCTTGGAAAAGTCACCTAATCTCTCATTGCCCCAATTACCTCATCTGTATTAAGGGACACCTATTTCACGGGCAGTCTGTTGAAGCTTATTTCAATAAATGCTTGTAAGAAATGCTTTGAGATCCCCAGAGGAGAGGTGCCGTGCATTGCTGTCATTATTTCAGAGTCTGCCATATCCCCATGGCACAAGATTGGAGCCTGAAGCGAACACTGTCCTGCAGGCTAGTCACCTCCCTGGCACCACCTTCAAATCCCTTTTTGGCACATCTGCCAAAGGAGACTATCATAAAGTGAGAGCGGCTGCCCTGCTTCAAGGACGCCATGGCAACAGAGCCAGAATCCAGGGCCTGGCACGAGAGCTCTTCATTTTCTTGTGGCTCACAGCTGAGGCTTTGCTTCCTGCATTGTGAACCCTGCTGGGACCCACTGTCAACACACAAGTGTGAACCTGGACTTTTGGTCATTTGCCAACAGCTGAGTAGAATGTTTTTCTCAGGAAGGCAATAGCAGAAGAGGGGAGTAAATGTTATTGCTGCACTATGGGGACCTTGCTGGGAGCTGATATTCAGACCAAACCTTGGAAAGGGGAGATTTTGCTGCCTGATTGAGGTTGGCAGCTAATGAACCCATCGCTGCACATACAGTTACATGGAGAACATGGTCAGTGTGTGAAAATTTGACTAATTAAAGGAACATTTACAGACCTATTTTATATTCTCCCAACCATTTTGCGAGTATCATTGCTTTGTGCTTAGGGGAGGAAGGGAAACTGCAGTGCTCTGATTCGTCTGAGGACAGACAGGATTGCTCCAGCCACATTTGTCATGTTCTTTAATTTGGCAGATTGATGGCATGGAATCAAAGAGGAAGGAGGAATAGAAGTATTAAAACTATTTATTACACTTAGCTGTATGATACAGATCCGCAAACACATATGCCCCCAAATGCACACAGGGACCAAAGTATACATGCCCAGAAAGACTGCTCAGAGACTTATATACAGAGGCACACAAAGTTGCATGCTCAGAGATGCATATGCAGCATGTATGTACAGACACATGTGCACACAGGCCTACACATACAAGTACCCACACTGACAGGGGCATACACAAACATACAGACCCACCCATACACAGTGGCACTTGCACCACAACACATACTCATATGCGGCCAGACTGACAGAGGCACACAGGCACACTGGTGCTCACTGGGATCTCAAAGAAATCTTGGGTCTGTCGTTAGTCCAGGGTGGAATGGTATGAGTGCAGACCAGAATGTTAGGCTGCGCATTTAAGGACATTGCCAAGGCTTCCTGGAAAGGGACAGCCCCTTTTAAAATATTTGAGAGCAGCGGAGGGACTGCCATGGTGGAGTGGTCTGAGTGTGCTGTTTGGAGGGTGGCATGTATTTGGATGGGCCTAGAGCAGCCATTGAGCCAAGCCTGCTGTGGCCTTGAGCCCTAACCAGCACTCAGTGCTAACACCACACCCAAGAGATCTTCAATCAAGACAAACCACCACCAATGCATGAGACTGTTTTCCTCTCTGAAATGCACCCAGACCCATCCACCGAACCTGCATCTTTACAGCACCAATGCAAGGAGTCTCCTGTCCCAAATAGAGCAGGAAGCTTAAGGGACTGGGGCAGGACAGGCCACATTCCCTGGTTGCCAGCAGGAAACCGCTGCTGCCAATCTGACCACATCACACAGACCCAGAGCACCGAGCACCTCCTCTCTGTAGAGCTGCCTCAGAACCATCATTTTTCTTGGGCTGTATCTGTGATGCCAGAAGACCCAACCCACTTTAAGTGTTGCAGGCACATGCATGCGCCTAGCATGATGGCTCATTTTCTGCCTTCAAGCCTTTGCAGGAAACCCCAGCACCCATGGCACAATAGCTCCTTCTCTCCTCTTGGCCCGCACTATAACCCTTTGCGGCTTTGATCCCTGTCCTTTGAGTCACCAGTCTGGGGATGGGCAAGGTGTAGATTTACAGAGCATGTTGTCCAAAAAGCAAACCTAGGAGAACATTGAGAGAGAGAGGCAGAAAGGAGGGAGAGAAGGTATTTCGTGAAGCAATAGCTCCTGCTCCGGAAATTACCCAGGCATGTTCATTTCACTCACCTGTTATGCTGGCAGGCTGGGCCAGCCAGCGCCTCATCAGAAGCTGTAATAACATGTCCACTTGCATCCAAGAATGCACAGATGTGCCAGCTGCAACTGGCGGTGCCGAAAGGAGATGTTTCCTGGAGGGATCTGCCATAGCTTGCAGAATTTACTGGTCCAGGAAGAGCAAGAGAAGCCTCCACCTCTTGTTTACAGCTACTCTCCTTCTAGACATAGGTCTGAACCAAGCCAGAACTCCAGAAATAGTCGGACCAGGGTCTATATTCTGCAGCGCTGTCTGCACCAGGCCAAACAAAAGTCAGCAATCTGCCTCTCCCTGCCATATCATGGGGAGTTTGGATCTGGAGCCTGTCTGGAGTGAAGGATCATCTACAGCATGGTTGGGCTAACTTAGCTGTCTGCAAGGACCACTGTAAACCTGGTTGTAATCTCAGTGAGGACAAGGGGTACGGGTATGGGGAAAAGGTATGTTTGGGGGGTGGTTACTGGGAGATGGGCCGGAGATACAAGTGTGACCCAGAGAGGGTATTTATAGCAATGGGGCTGGGGAGAGTTTACACAGATCCAGCTATTCCTCTTACTAGTGGAAAGACGCAGGAAGGAAGAATTTACTTGCTTGGCTTTGTTCTGCCATATTGTCCCCTCTCAGAGGCTGTGACAGTGCAAATCTGAGAAGGATCTTGGGCTGCCGATTGCACAGAGACCAAGAATCTGTGAGATTAACAAGGCTAAAGTTTATGGATCTTGTCCCGTCCACCTGCTAGGAGCCTGACTCCACACATGCACCCTGGCCTGTCAGAAGAGCCTACCGGCTGCAGCACATACAGGCCCACTGAGTGTCCCCAGCTGGGTACTGGTATTTCTAGCCCATGCTGACCTCCATGCCACCCCATTTTCACTGCTATTTTGAGCTGTGCTAGCTGGATTATAGCTAGGGCACGTGTGCCGCCCCAGGCTTCAATCCCATCACCAGCTGCAGTGGAGACATAACCAGAGACAAGGCTGGGAACAGAACCCAGGAGTGTTAGCTCCCAGTCTTCTGGCCTAGCCTATGTGACATGCCCCCCACCCCCTGACCTAGGAATGGAATCCTACCTCCCAGTGCCCTCCTCTAGCCAATACCACAAAATCCATCCAAACAGCCACAACATCTAGCATTAGGTACGACTAAGACAGGCTCCACACCTAAAACTTAGGTTGACCTAGCTGCATAGCTCAGGTTTTCACACCCCTGAGACACATAGTTAAATGGACCTAAGCCCCAGTATAGGCACTGTGAGGTCGCAGAAGAGTTTTTCCATTTGTGACCCTGGCAGATCAGGTGCCAGCTCATGCCAAAGCCACTGGGCCTCTCTGAACACTGACAAATGCACAGCTGGAAACCAGTCTGGCTCACCTGTGCGTTAGTGTTGTTAAAATAGATTTTAGAGTTATAAGACTCTGTTTAGATTTTATGAAATGCTTGTAGGATGCTGCATGCATTGACCTTACTTCTAATACCTGTATCCCATGCTATAAGGTAACATGTAAGGATTTGCTCTGTAACTATTAAAGTGTTTGCTAAAACTCTAAAACCGCCCCCACAAGGAGACAAAGATCACCAAGTGTAAAATACTAGTTTACCACAAGAGGCATCATCTCCTCCCCAACAAAAGGCCAACAGCCACCAGACAAACCTCTGTGGAACATCAGTGGATAAAAGACTTTGTGGATTGGTCCCCACACAACTGTGAAGAAGGGACCTGCACAAGCCCTCATCCCATCACAGCTTGAATGCTGGGGGAAGGGAATAAAAATCCCTGACAAGGGGAAATTGTATCCCACTGCTGCTTGAACTCTGAGGGGTGAAGATTTCTAAGCATAGGCAAGAGGTCCCTAGAGGTTTAGCTTGGATAAGCTCTAAAGGACATATAACACTTGCATATATACCAGCTACTATCATCTTTTGGAACTTAAGACTGTAACTCATGTGTGTGTGTATGTTTACCTGCTTTAACCTTGTAAATAACTCTATTTCTTCTTCCTAGTTAATAAATCTTTAGTTAGTTTATTATAGGATTGTCTTTGGTGAGGGATCTAGGTTGCACTTGACCTGGGGTAAGCGACTGGTCCTTTGGGACTGGGAGTAACCTGAATATTAGTGTGCTTTTTGGTGTCAGGGACTCTCTATCACAAAGGCAGGCTTGTCTGGGTGTCAAGACAGAGTGGATTGTCTCTGACTCCATGTTTATGCTGTTATAGCCCTTGAGGAGTTCACAGATGATACTTGGTTGGTGAAATCTAAATAAAGAACTCACAACCAGCTTGGGGTTCATGTGCTGTTTCTTAACAGTCTGCCTGGAGGTTGGTACTCACGGTCAGGAGCCACTCCAGACAGCGTGATACCATTGACCTAGCTACCACCTCTTGAGTGGGTGGATTTACTACAGTGATGAAAAAAAACACCGCCATCACTATCACAGGTTTCTAGATGACAGCAGCATAGCTGCAGCTGTGATGCTGTAGCGCCAATAGTCTAGACATCGCCTTAGTCCAAGCACAGGTTAACAAGTCACAGTAAAACCCACAGCTAAACTTACACTAGACAGCTTAAGGTGCCAGCGCTACATATGAAAGCCCTGGGGACATGCCATGCTGTAAACCTCAGGGTCCCATTCACCTGCTTTTCTACTCCCTCAGTGTAAACCTGTCAGTTCCTTTTCATGAATGCAAATCACAGTAGAAAGCAACACGCTGCAGACTGACCGTGTTCCAGCTACATCAGGAGAACAAAGCCCATCTAGACGGGTGCCCAGATTGGATTATTACCTAACCCATTTATAAACACTGCGACAAGCCCGCATGCGTGTCTGTCTGTATGTTCTATATCTCTAGCATGGCTGAAAGACATCCTATATTGACAGCCTGGAAGATTAGCAACCTGCCTTTAGCCACAGAAAGGGGACAGAATGGGCAGTAGCAAAGCAATCTTCCCATACACACCACCCCCTCTGGCGAGCCTCCCTGGAGCGGATCCTCTGTTGGGTGAGGGGGAGCTCACTCTCCACAGCCCTTTTCAGTCCTGCTTGGAGACCTGATTCCTGGGGAGCTATTGGTTGTAGGGTGTTTTTGTGATGTGGATCCCTGGACACTGGGTATTGAACTGATTTTATTTCATTCAGTCTAGTGAAACAGGCTATACTCATAGTGCCATTGGCTAATTAGGAATGTGTCAGGGCACTGAGTCAGTCCCTGAGCTCCCCTGCTGACTGGAGTGACAGAAGGTGCGCTTCATCCCCAGAGAGGGCAAAGACCATTGAGCCTGCCCATCTGGAAGCATTTCTTTTTAATCCTCGCTGGTCCAGGGGTGTATCCGTGCCTTATTCACTGCCCAGGAGCCTGCCTGGCCCCTGGTGCTAGTCAGCCTTTTTCATTTGAAGGGAAAAAAAAAAAAAAGATGAAAAAGGCATATTTTAGGGAAATGATTTTTTTTCATAGAAAATCATCATTTTGGCCCACATTTTCCAGGTTTTTGACAAAAAATAAACAAATTTTATCCATTTTTCCAACAACAATCACCCAAAAAATTGCCATGAAAATGTTTGGGGGAATAAAACCTCCACACATTTTTAAAAAATTATTTCTTATAGGTGTTTTTGAGGAAAATAGTTACCATTTTCCAACCATTCTCTGACAGCCCATAACGGTGTAAATTCAATGTCAGTTGATCGACCTCAGTGAATTTACTCCAGAGTTATATGATGGTTATTACAAACAGAATTTGCCCCAAACTGAGGCAGGGACCGAGGGCCCTGCCCTGATGCTGTGTCAACAGGCCTCGGTGCCAGCAGAGAAGCTGTTTACATATGCAGATTCCCACTGGGACTTATTTACAGCGTGCTACCAAGAGCCATCCAACTAGCTCTACAGCTCTGGAGACCATCCATATCCATCTCCCCAGACCGGCAATTAACAGATTATGGAGAGAATAACATAGCGGATAATACTGAGCTTTGAAAACAAGGGCCTCTGATCTTGAGCTGAACAAACAATTCCCCTTGTCTATGTCAGCTCCTCCTCCACTTTGATTTCTACCACAGGAGCCCATGGCTCTAGTAACGACACCCACACTGCTAAATTGTCTTCCCATTTGCCAGCAGCAGCTCCCCAATGCTTGCTGCCCTGCCCTCTCTCAAGTCACAGTGAGAGTGCCTTTGCAGACAGTAAACACAGAAAGACCTCAGAAGTGGGTCTCCTGGCTCCGATCTCATAACCTCACAATTAATCCTTACATACACACAATGATACGTCCCCGTGGTTGGAACGTGTGATCGGAAGGAAGGGCGCTGGCCCTCGAGGCAGCTGACTGGAACTCAGTTGCGTAATGTGACGGCAATGCTTAAAACACCGCAGAAGCCAGAACTGGGTTTTCTTACAATGAGAAAGGGCCTGTGGCTGGAGGCAGGTTAGTTGCATTTATCCATACTTTTTTTCAGGCTGTTTCATGAGTTCACCATGCAACGGCTGCCCATGAAAGCAGCACACAGGGATCTCGTGATATACCAGCTGTAGGGGCATGCTGTATGGAGTGCACTCTAGTGGTAGTTCTAATTACAGTACTTTTTAGTACAGGAAATGCCTACTTCACTATGAACGAGGAGTACTTGTGGCACTTTAGAGATTAACAAATTTATCTGAGCATAAGCTTTCATGGGCTACAGCCCAATTCATCAGATGCATGCAGTGGAAAATACAGTAGGAAGAGATAGATAGATAGATAGATAGATAACATGAAAAAATGGGTGTTGCTATACCAACTCTAATGAGACTAATTGATTAAGGTGGGCTATTATCAGGAGGAGAAAAAAAACTTTTGTAGTAATAATCAGGGTGGCCTATTTCAAACAGTTGACAAGAAGGTAGGGGGGAAATTAACATGGGGAAACAGTTTTTAGTTTGTACACTATGTCACCCAGAATCCTGGGAGTGCACCTGGGCGTGTCCGTAGACCGAATGCGTAAAGCACAGTAGATGGTTAAAACTCTGTGTCTTTCTCTACACCAGGGGTAGGCCACCTTTCAGAAGTGCTGTGCTGAGTCTTCATTTAGTCACTCTAATTTAAGGTTTCGCATGCCGGTAATACATGTTAACGTTTTTAGAAGGTCTCTTTCTATAAGTCTATAATATATAACTAAACTATTGTTGTATGTAAAGTAAATAAGGTTTTTTAAATGTTTATGAAGTTTCATTTAAAATTAAATTAAAATGCAGAGTCCCCCAGACTGGTGGCCAGGACCCAGGCAGTGTGAGTGCCACTGAAAATCAGCTCCCATGCTGCCTTGGGCACATGTGCCATAGGTTGCCTACCCCTGCTCTATACAAACAAAATCGCACCCATAGCCAATATATATCACTCCATGCAGCCCCACCCCACCCCCGTGGTTCTGTTCACAAATGATGAAATCTCGCTGAAAAGCCCTCTCAGCGGGCCCTTAATTTGGGGGCGTTCTTGCGTAGCTGAGTTCACCAGGGCCTGTGTGCCACTCCAGCATCTGCAGCAGCCAGTGTTTCATAAGCTCCCTGACGTTGGGAGGGCAAAGTCCTGTTGAGCAAGGCACTGGCTCTTTCTTCCTTCACCAATAGCAAGAGATCGGCAAGAGCAAAACTTGGCAGCCCTCCAGGAGCCAGCAGGAAGCCGGAACGGCAGGGCTCTGAGCCTGTGAGGCATGGCATTGTTGCGAGTACAGTGCACTGCTCACAATGAGATGAAGACATTCATAATCAGTTCAAACTAATATTTGTTCCTGCCCTTTCTGGCTAGTGAAAGAACCACATTAGAGGGCCACTGGGCCAGATTCATCACTGCAGTGACCCCACAGATGTCATGGGAGTAACACTGTGGCTAACTTTGGCCCATTATGTTTGCAAGCCAGAACAAGCCACTGTTCCCATCGCCCATTCAGGGTATGTCTATACTGTGATAAAACCCATGGCACAGGAGTCTCAGAGCCCAGGCCTCAGCCCAAGCCTGAACATCCACGCTGCAATTTGATAGCCCTGCAGCTCCAGCCCTGCACATGCAAGTCAGCTGACCAGGGTCAGCCGTGGCCCTTTTATTGCAGTGTAGACATTTTCTGTTCACTTGGGAGGAGTCAACAGGGCGCATTCAGTGCCCGAAGCTAAGGAATTCTAGAGACCCTAAATAAAGAGGACGGGGAGCTCAAGTGCACAGTTTTATTCCACTCTGTGCCGTTTGCATACTGAATAGCCTCACTGCATCCCAACGCAATGTCCAGCATTTGCCATAGGAAACCTTATGGGGCGCCTGGATCCCCTCAGTTGGGGCAGAGGGGGATTAGAGGCCAGGTCTGTTAAGCTCTCCTCTCTCTCTCCTGCTCTGGGGATGTCTACACTTGAAGCTGGAGCTACAATTCCCAGCTCGAGGAGACATACCCCAAAAATAGAGCACAGCCATGAGGAGTGAGCGGTGGGAGGGGCTAACCACCCTGACTATCTACCGAGTGTTTTGGAATTTACATCTCCAGCTTGAAATGTAGACATACAGTGGTTAGTGGGCAGAGGTCATCTTACTACTGGCTTGTCTATTCCTCAGTCCCATTCCTGGACTCCACCACGGTGCAGCATTCAGGGAAGGCAGGATCACTCACTCTCCTTTGCTTCTGCCGTTTCCACTCTTTGGTGAGATTCATAGCTCTGTCAAATGCCCCTGATAAAGCTAAGACCCATGCCCTGGCGAGCAGGGAAACAGGACACGTACAGTGCTTTGTGCCCAGGCTCACTCCATCATACTGCTGGGGAAGGAGAAACAAAAGGAGGAACAGATAAACAGAACGGGTGACTCTGCAGAGCCTGGAAAAGCCTGTGTAGTCTGCCATGCTGCAGGCCTTGTTCCATACCTTCCTTCTACACTCCCCTCCACCCAATCCGTGACCCAGCATGTCCTATCCAGTCTTGCAGATGGGCCCCGGATCAGTAACACCATCAGCTAATTTGCTCTGTATGCTCTCCTTTGCTCGTATCATACTGTCTGCTCAACCTTTTTCACTGCTTCTGTGCTGTGGATTGGTAGTTGCAGTGTCCTCACTGTACTAACTCCATAAACCATTGAGGCATACAGCTCGTACCCAAAGCACTACTCAAACTTACCATGTGCTGTATTGTATTCACCACATATCCCCTAGACATTAATCCCTTGCCCACAGGCTACTTACTGACTATTGGTCTAGGCTGAACTGTATTTTTCATATGCTGCTTAATCCTCCAAACAGCCCAAATCCTTTGGAATCCGATTGTACTGTCTGTCCCTCGTTATGTGCTTTGTCACCAGGTTTAGCATTGCCTGCAGGCCTTGTTTTTAATATCTCCCTATACTCCCATTTCCAGCATGAACAATTTGGTTTTCCTCTGCCCTGTGCTCGTAAAACAGTTCTCTCCCCAAACTAAGGTGACCAGACAGTAAACGTGAAAAATCGGGATGGGGGTTGGGGGGTAATAGGATCCTATATAAGAAAAAGACCCAAAAATTGGGACTGACCCTATAAACATCTGGTCACCCTACCCCAAACCAACACCCTCTCCCAGCCAAGGCTCTTCACCTCAGCTGCTGATCTCGCTTGTGGAAATTCTAAGTCTACAAGATTCATCAAATTGAGTTTATAACCTCACAGCAGGTGTATCTTTGAAGCCACTGGAAGGTGTAGTTCCCAGCTTGGGTAGACATATACACGCCAGGCGCTAGCTTGAACACGGCTAAAAAAACCACCATGTGTCAGCAGCAGCATGGGCAGTGGTTTGAACTCATGGCCAGAGGACAATCCTGCTCAGCTTCCTGGCTATGTAATCAGGTGACTAGCCCAGCCCACTGTCGTGCCGGCTTGGCCACACAGCCATTTTTAGGTGTTAGATAGAACAAACGTAAAGCAGGGCATCTACTTGAGATGGGAATGACACTTTCCAGCAGCTGTGTAGACATATCCCTGGAGTCCTGGCCCTCCCATCTCTAACTACCAACCAGCATTCCCTCCTTTTAGACAGCGTGTTAAACGTCCATTAAAAATTAACCGATTTTGTTCTTCTCATTTTGTGGGTGGGTGTTACCAGGATGTGGTGCATTTTCCACTTTCAGTGCAGCGAACCTGTTTAGAACCAGCTCGGGTGTTTGTTCACTGCTTAGCTTGCCAGTTATTGACTTCCCTGAGGAAGCGCTCCTCTGCTGCCTCCTTAAAGACAGGGACAAAGTAACCATTGAACAACTCATCCCCCATTATAAACTCTCTGTACTCATTTTCAAGAGGCCCAGTGGGCTTCCTTTGAACCTTTAGGTGGTGCCTGGCTAGCTGCGCAGTAGGTCAGTACCTGCAAATTAGATCTATCACCAACACCAGCTGTTGAAATACACACTGAACAAAGGCTGGTTCTTCATGGCAGCCGAGCCATCGTGAAGGCGCTGTGGGGCACCAATGAATCAGTAGAGAACACTTTCAATCAAGCTTGCACAGAAAGCCCTCAGAGCCTAACACAGCCCAGACTTAGTGTCCCCAGAGCTCTTCTCCCAGCATTGATAAAACCAGCTTCAAGCGCATGCTGTGTATTGGCTATTTCCATAAAATTCAGAGAAGCAACTGGTCTAGTGGTTAGATCAAGGGACCCGGGAATCAGGACGCCTGGGTTCCATGCTGAGTTCTGCCACTGTGTGACCTTGCCCAAGTAACATCGCCTCTCTTCGTTTCTGTGTCCCTTCTATGGACCAGGCTAGTAGTAATCCCTGCCCAGCTCAGAAGGCACTTGTGAGGTTTGCTACACAGAAGCGCAGTGTCAGTCGGGGTATAAATGAGGTCACCTGCATGACCCTCCCAGCCTCACAACACGGGGTCTCATCAGTTTGGCATCACCCATAGGATATCCCTTTGCTTTGAGAACACCAGCACAGGGCCACTTCAGTTTGGCATTACTCAACACAGTATCCTGGGGCCTGGACATCTCAGTTTTGTGTCACTCATCTACGATTCTTCTGCTCACCTCACATTATAGGCACAGGGCTAGTTAAGCTTGGCAATATCTACCAAAAAACCCCAGGAAGCCCAGCGTAATAATTCTGCAGGTGCATAAAGCTGGTCATCCAAGGATCTCATAACACAAGTCCTAAGGAATTAAATCCTCCCCAGAAAGGGCCACCCTAGGTGGGTATCACCCATCTGTGACCTCTCACCCCTGCCGACACAGAGAAAAGAAAAAGTGCAAGACCTTAAACTAGACTGAAAGCTGCTGGCCCCTGTGCAGCTTCTCCCTTTCTCCGCCCTGCAGCCTGTCTTCTCATTCTCCCTGCAAGATTGCTGCTTTACAGCCTGCTGGGGCCTTTGCACCCAATACAGAAGTTAATATTTCATCTTGAGACTAGGGGAAATTGAGTTAGCCTTGAAATGCCAAAGGTAGGTTTAAAATATTCCCTGGTTGGCTCATAAAGGCTTCTATTAGGAATGTACTTTCTGATAAGGAAATGGCTCTGTACCCAGAATAACAGCTTGGGAGGCTAACTGTGAAAATCAATGTCATTTGCATATCTGTATCATTTTAATCTGGCTGCTCCAGTCTCTGCTTTTAGGGAGACTAATCTGGTTACTCAATCAGCTGCAGGGAGCGGCAAAGTACAAACTGTCCCAGCTCAAGGCAGCTTCCCAGCAGGAGGAAATCAGGTCACGGTAAATGGACTTACTTGTTCCTATTGCGCAGGGATCTCATCTCTGCCCCCCAGCAGATTTATATGGAGATCAAATTATAAGGATGGGATGAATAATTAAATCTCCCTGTAAATAATTGAGTACAACCTGTTCATTTACCTAGCAGCATTTGTTCGGGCGAACCCCGAAGGACTCTACTGAGTATTAGGCAGTGGAAGTTGGAGAGGTAAGCACAGAACAGGGAGTCACGAAGTCCCAGTTTCTAATCCTGGCTCTTCTGTTGACTTGCTGTATGCCCTTTGCCAAGTCACTTTGCCCCTGCCTCAGTTTCTCCATCAGTAACATTGGATTGATAGTAACACCTGCCTGCCTCGTGAAGAAGTATTGTACAGCACTTTGAACGTGTAAAGCACTACATATGTTCAGAGTATTATCTTACAGAACCACTCAGCATCCAAATGTAGCCACCTTTGGGCTGCGTCTGTATCCAATGGACTCCACAGGAGGAGTTTTAGAGAAGAAGAATTCAATCAGCCAAATAGGAATCTTACAAGAAAACCAGGACTAAATACTCCTACTCGTGCCCAAAACTCCATAGCACTTTTAATGACCCTTGTGACCATTGTCTTAATATCTTTCCTTTTCTGAACGAATGTGCTTCCAGAGGCACCAGCACCCATGGAGGCCACCAGTTTTCTACTGAATTAGAGTGACCACCATGGGGTCTTCCAGCAAAGTACTAACCAGGCCCAGGCCTGTTTAGCTTACAAAATCAGAGATGATTACACATGAAGAGGAACAACTTAGCAGCAAGGCTCTGTGCTACAAGTACTGCAGGCAATTCCTCCAGCTGTGGTGATGCTCTCCGGTTAAGGAGAGTGGATGTGTTTGACCTCTGTCAACTGCACGTCTCCCCATCACCACCCTCACCAAAAATACAGTCTGACAGCCCATCCTGCCAGTAATGTAATTCCACATGGAAATTGTCCACTCAGTCCAACAGATTTGCTACTGAGTTACTGCCACTGGGAAACAAAGAAACAACCTAAGCAGATATCATCTGGCACCTCTGTCAGTACTGCTCTCTCACCACAAGCAGGGTATGCTACAGGGGCATCATTAATCATGCCGATTCTAAACCCACCCCAAACATGGGTGCATTTCTAGTTCTGTGGCAACCTCAAAACTCAGCCCAGATCAATGACTGTGGAATGAACTTGGGCTGATGCTGCTCACACAACCCAGCACCTGCTGCCATTCTCCAAGCACCGGTTCCCCCAGCCAACCCCTGCCACTTACATTTTTTTTCTCTTTCGTGGGGCCTATTAGCTAGATCCCTCATCCCTGCTAATTTTCTGGCCCTTGGGTCCCCCTCACTGTTTGTCAGGGGTGCTGGTCCCTATATCTTGAGGCTTCTGGGGTGCTGCCAGATAAACATCACTGCCCTACCAAACAAGCTGAATAGACTGAAACAGGTTATTCTGTGTCTATGTTTTGGGGCCTGATGGATGCATGGTAAAAAGTGACAGTGAAATTGGGACTGGTTGGGGTTCATTCTGCAAAATCTCATCAGCTGGGGTTTCGTTTCACCCCAAAACAGGAATGATGTAAAGCCAGGAGCCAAAATTCCAGTGTTTTTTGGGGAGGTCAGAGAAATGATTCCAGTTCAGGCTCAGATAAGGAGGGAAAGAACTAAAGATTGGTTTGATTCTGTAACTGAAAAATGTCTTTGGTTGGGGGCTTAGTTTTGGGCCAGATCAGGATCCTATTTTCACTAAACCACAGGGGGAGAGGTGGCAGCCAAAATAAGAAGAGAACTGCAGGAAGTGGCCTAGAAAAGAAGGACCCCCCTAAGCCTCACCCCCAACCCACTGTCCTGCTTTTGAAAGGCCTGCTGCAGGTTTTATTCTCCATGTGACTGCTGTATATTACCAAAGAGCTGCCTCTATTTATCAACCATGTAAACTTCCAAGGCCAATCCATAAAGCTGACACCACAGGCCCACGCACTACTGGCAGGGCATTAAGGTTTTATAGCTAAACCTTTCCTGGTTAAGTCCTAGAACAAGCAAAGGTTTCGGGACTTTCTCCCAGGCCCGTCAAATTCAGTGATGCGCGTCTAACCTCTTCATTGAACGAAGGCTGCCCACATTCCTGCCTCCCTCATGGGACCCTTACATAACTGCCATCTCTTTAGTTAATGAGCGGCGCTTGAGAAATTTCCACTGCCCAGGGCCCTGGGAAGCTCACTTGAGCGCAGCCTCCACCTCTCGTGTGCTGGTGTGGGATTGGCCTGAGGATTAATGCAGCACAATGGAATATATTTTTGCTGCTCAAGAAGTTAATAAATGAAATTCTATTCTGGCAGCGCAAGGAATAAAAGAGAGCCGGAGGACACAGGAAAATCACCTGGCTGACTATTAGCAATGAGGAGCGAGCAGACTGGTTTGATCAGGCTGGGCTCTCATCAGCACCTACGAGTGGAGCAGGCTCAGGCCCACTCAGCCCTTGGATGTGAGGCTGCTCTGAGAAGCCCAGGGTGTTACAAAAATTGACGCTGGTTACTCAGTAAGTTCATAGAATGATGATTCTATGATAAACACCTGTACCATGTCTACCTTAGGCGTTCAGTAGCTGTGCTGGGGCTAGTGCAACAGTCAGAGATGTCCTACATAAAGTGCTTTTTGCAAGCACTGGGTTTGTGGAACCTAGAAATGCCAGATTATTAGGAATGCAGCACTTGCTGGTCCTTGAAAATATATGTTGGAACCAAGGTGTCTGCATGGAGTGCCAAGGGGAGCATCTGAAAGGAGGAACCAGAAAGCTTATAAATTTGGGGCCAAATCCTCATCTGGTGTGAATTGGTACAGCTCCAGTGAAGTAACAGCACTGTGCTGATTTACACTAGCTGACGATCTGGCCCTTGGGCTGTCATGGCAGACAGAATTTGGAGGTTAATATTTGCTGGGCACCCTGCAGTACCTGGCTGCAGCTGATTTGTGGTGCCATTTTTACTTGTGTTTGATGTGAGAGAAAATCCGCTTTACATGCACCGGTAGCCTGGCTGGCTGTCATTTCTATTCTGTATGTAATGGTGAGTGAATATTTAACAGCTGGAGGAACATTTCCTTCCAGGGATGGAAGCTGCTAGGTTAATCAGTTTCCAGAATACAGTAAAGACGCAGATTACAGGAGGACAAAAGTTCAAAACCTTGAGGATGTTCAAAGTCTTCCACCAGCACGTCTGAAGCAGTGATGGGTGACAGTTGAGCGCTAAAAGAAGGCACAAACCACTGGTATAGAAATTATGATGACTGACTCTCTCAACGGTACATGTCAGAGAATGGAGGGGCAGGAAGAGGACTCACCTGATGACCAGTTCAAAAGTCCTCTCTACCACCCTCACTGGTCACTCACCACATCCCACTGGATCCCTATGACAACCAGTGAGGTTCTTCTGACCCCATGTCATATACACTGAGGGCTATTAGCCACTGGACAGTTTGCCAAGGGTCGGGGTGGATTCTCCATCACTGATGTGCACTAGTGCAAAAGGAATTATTTGGGGGAAGTTCTATGGCCTGTGTTCTACAGGAGGTCAGACTAAATGCTTAGAATGGTCCCTTCTGGCCTTGGAATCTGAATCCTGGAAGATTCAGTCTTTGGTTCCTCACCAGGACTTTGGACAATCTAAAGCAGAGAGAGATGCTGAAGAAGCAACAAGCTGGAACAGGCCACTTTGACAACACTTCGCCAGCTCTGTGTAGGCATCCAGCCAGGCAGTTCTTTACCTTAATATATATTCAAGATCCCCTATAGTCATTGAGATCCTTGAGCAGAAGGTATGATTGGCTGCAGGTCTCTTTGAACATTCCTGCACATGCAATTTCTTTTGTTATACAATCATGTATTTATTATTTAGATCCAATATTATTAAATTGCCCATGTCTTTCTTTAGCTCAGAGAGCTAATCTAATTCCCATAAAACACCACGAAACAGATGGGAGCAGGGTTATATGTGTCAGATGTTTACATTGAATCAGACTCCTCCAGGGGGACCTCCTGGACCCACAGGAAGGCCTATGGCACAGAAGTCTGCTTTAGATGGTGTACTTAGTGTATAGCATTTATATAAATCAGTGTTGGGGTCTGCTCCCTAGCAGCTCCAGTTTGGAGAAGTGTTGTACCACTGAGTATGAGATGCCCTGCTCCAACTTGAGGAAGGGATTGACTTAGGGCACCACTTAAGTGATATTTGGATAGAAGAAATTACATGATTTAGGAATTCTGCTGCCTATGGCCCTTCTGTCAAACCACACTCCATTCCCTAATGCACTTGTCCTTTGGAGCAGCACCAACTGAAGTATGGGAGAAACGTGCAGCTGCACTTAAGCATATTTGGATTGCGATTCGTCAGTAAAAAGCGTCACTCAAATGTTTCAGCTGAGAACACTGCATTTACTGAGAGTCATTTTTACAGGTAGAAAGGTAAAGATTTTGCTACCCCCTAGCGTATTGGCCGAGGCTAAACCCCTCATCCAACAAGGACAGATTGGAAACCATGGCATGGATACCATGGCATGGATACCATAGACAGAAATCACTGTTTTTACTATTTCTCTTTAGATTTAGGTACATTAGATACCATGGACAGAACAGTCCTAGGCAAGGTCAGAGCAATATGCTCAGGTGCTGTGTAAAGTTGTTCCTGAAGTAAGAGGAGTGAGGTCAAAGGCCCAAGATAATCTGACTGATATGGAGTTACTGTTTTACACTGCTACAATGGGAATGTATGGTTGATCAGTGAGGCTTCCTGCAGGGGAATAAGGATGGAGGAATGACCGGAGAAGCCAGACAAAGTACGTTAGCATGGATGCAACAAAAGGAAGAATTTTAATGCCTAGAGCTGCACTGTATGCTTCTAGTGGAGATACAAGATCAAATACGATTTTAAATCAGTATTTCTCCTTGAACACCATTTTCAGTCGGCTCCACCTATAAATACATTCTGGGCCATTGATCCAGCTGGTTCACCACTTTGGAGGGGATCCGGCCACCTTCAGAGCTCAGAGCATTTCCTTAACGAGGTGCTAATGGGCAATCTTATCTTCACTGAGCCTGTTATCTTTCTGAAACTGAGGGCAGGTCTACTGTACAATCTTAAGTCAAGGTACATGTCATAAACAGATAGTAGGAGTTAATAGAACAGAAGTACTTTATATCTCTTTTGACTGTAAAGGGTTAACAAGTTCAGTAAGCCTGGCTGTCACCTGACCAGAGGACCAATGAGGGGACAGGATACTTTTAATCTTGAGGGAGGGAAGTTTGTGTGTGTGCTGTTAGAATTTGGTTGTTCTCTCTGGGTGCTGAGAGGGACACAGATGTGCAACCAGGTTTCTCTCCAATCTCTCTGAATACAGGCTCTATAAGTTCAGAACAGTGAGTACTAGGTAAATAAGGCGAGTTAGGCTTATGTTTGTTTCTTTATTTGCAAATGTGTATTTGGCTGGGGAGAGTTCAGATTTGTATTTGCTGAAAGATTTAATTTGTACTTGTATACTTAGGCTGGGAGGTATTCCCAGTGTCATAAGCTGAAAGACCCTGTACCTATCCATCTTAAATTTACAAAATAATTTTACTGTTTTCTCTCTTTAATTAAAAGTTTCTTGTTTAAGAACCTGATTTTTTTTTTTATTCTGGGTGAGACCCTAGGAGAACGGGTCCTGGATTCACCAGGGAATTGGGGGAGAAAGGAGGGAAGGGGAGAGAGAGGCTAATTTCTCTCTCTGTTAGGATTACTGTCTCTCTCAGGGAGAGTCTGGAGGGGAAAGAGAAGGAGGGGAAAGGTGCATTTTCCTCTCAGTTAAAGATTTCAGGAGTTTGAAATCAAAAGTGTCTTCCAGGGTAACCCAGGGAGGGGAAGCCTGGGAGAGGCAACGGTGGGGGAAAGGGTTTACTTTCCTTGTGGCAAGATCCAGAGGGTCTGAGTCTTGGGGTTTGCCGGGCAAGTTTTGGGGGGACCAGAGTGTACCAGGCACTGGAATTCCTGGTTAGTAGCAGCACTACAGGTTCTAAGCTGGTAATCAAGCTTAGAGGAATTCATGCTGGTACCCCATCTTTTGGACGCTAAGGTTCAGAGTGGGGAATTATACCATGACAGTACATTATTACATTTGATAATTACTGCAGTGGCAGATGTCCACTCTACTCTCCTTCTGTCCTTACTAAGAGTTCAGAGAGATAGTTGTGTTAGACTATATCAGCAAAAACAATGAGGAGTCCTTGTGGCATCTTAGAGACTAACAAATCTATTTGGACATAAGCTTTCATGGACTAAAACCCTTCATAAGAGTGCTTCCACAGACTGAAGAGGGGCAGTGTGGGGTGCTGAGAGTCAGGGCTTTCAGTTCTGTGCATCTCCCTACCAGGAGCCCAGCTTCCTCCAGGGCTTCTGACCTTCTCCCCTCCCAGCCAGGAGCTGGGGGAAGCCACCCCGGGCTTCTCACCTCTGGTGGGAGATCTGCACCTGGAGTCCTGTTGGCTGCCATGTTCCTGGAGAGGAGTGGGGAGCCAAGAGCCTGGGGTGCAGTTGGGCTCCCAGCCAGGAGTCCAGAGCCTTGGTGCAGCAGGACTCCCAGCATAGAGCCAGGACTCTAGGAGGCAGCAGGATTCTCTGTGGAGAATCATTACCGGTACAAAGCACCTTGATACCTGTATAAGTGAACCCATATTAAGGCTTTTACTGGTATAATTGTATGAGTAAAGACCACCCTTTCAGGGGACACAGATAGACTGGTGTAACTTAAGTGCAGACCAGACCGCAGAAATTCCGTCCAGCCTGCCTTAGATCACCAAACCCTGTATTCTGGTAACTCATCCAGAGGATTTATCTGGCATCTGGCTGCTCAATTCACTCAATCAGCTTCTGTGATTTTCAGCTCCACCTGATTATTCAGCGGACAGCAATGGCTTCAGTTCAAATAGCAATCCTGCCCTTGTCTTAATCCATCTTAGAGCCTTAGAGCCCTGCCTCAAGCCTCACGGCTGTGACACTCAGCATGATAAGAGTGCAGAGCCACGGGCTGAAGTACATTCCCCTGCCCGTGCAGCGCGAGTGAGGAAGGATGTTAACAATACTACACAAGCAAACATGCCTCATGCACACAGGAAGCACAACTCATTCTACATAGTCATGTGTCTGCACTGGACTTTCTCAGGAAACCTGCTGGGGATGCAGCTGGACCAGTGGTAGCTGTGGTGGAGGAACTAATCGGACACAGACATTTTGTGCCATCATGTCACCAGAGCAGGGTTAGGCACTGGTGATGCTGGTAAAAACATCAATGGCTGCAAATGTCCGGTCTACACTGACCCTCTACCACTGGGGCTACATCAGAGAGGCCCTGAAAAATCCTAGTGCAGACAAGGCCTCTGAGACCCCCAGCTACTGACTGGGGCAGGAAAGCAGGGGTGGCAGACCCGAGTGACTGGCCCAGCTGATGGACATGTTTCTAAAAGAAGCCATCACCTCATCGGTGGACAAGGCTCACGGTTACACAGCTCGTGTGTATAGTTAGCTGGTGAATAGAGACAAGGCCGGCTTTGTTCATGTTTCCTCACTCTGGTGCCAGAACAACGGGAAAGCCACAATGTCAGCAGGTCCCACAGGCGTAAACTGCACGGGGCTGCTCAGTGGCTAGTCTCCCTTCCAGTGCACTTCACATTACTAAGGCCTTTGCCCAGCTAAAGTCCTTCCCCGCTGACAGTCTGGCTGCAGGACAGACTTTAATTAAACTTCACAACCTCCTGTAGAGGGAGGTCGTTATTGTATCCTGTTAGCAGCTGGGAAACCAAAGCAGAGAGAAAAGAGATGTGATTTGCTCTAGGTCACACAGCAAGACAGCTAAGGATAGAACCGAGAAGCCCGTGATCCCACGCTCTTTGCTCTAACTACTAGACCGCACTCCTTCCCAGAGCCAGAAAACAAGCTCTGGATTCCTAGTCCTAATCCCTTAGATATTCTGCATGCACCCACCACCAGGGTGTCTAGTCTCCTTCTCTAACCACTATACTATGTTTCCTTGTGCCAAGAGAAGGGAAAGCGAAAAGCTCTGCTGAAAACTAACCAAGATTCCAGCAGGACCCTCTGTCTGGGCCTGGCATTTAAGACCCTCAGCTCCCAGTTACAAGGTTAAACCATAAAGGGACCACCAGCACAGAGGTGGGAGGGATGGCAGCAGCTCCAACCTACTTTAATCTCACAGCCTCATTTTTCACACACACACACACACACACACACACACACACACACACACACACTTCACTGATCACCTCATTGGGGCGGAGAGCATGTGACAGGGACTGGGCTCTGACTCAGCCGGTAATCTAGGAGGACAGAGATGGCATTGTTCACACAAAGATTCAGGCAGCCAAGCATCCGTGATGAGGTATGTCGCTGGCTGATGGCCCTCTCTAGCAAACTAACTAACGGGATCACTTGATAATCACAAAGGACTGGTCGAGAACCCAGAGAATCAGCTAAGACCTGGGAGGCAGAACTGGTTTCTATTCCTAGCTCTGTCACTGACTCGCAGTGAGCCTGATGGAGTCATTGTAACCTGTCTGTGCCTCAGTTTCCCCATCTGTGAGTGCTAGCAGTCTGTGCTTTACCTACCCAAGGGGCTGTAGAAACAATGTAAATCAGTGTCAGCTCAGCCACTGTAATGAGACTGATAGGCCCTCTTCATCCACTGGAAATTGGCTCTGGGCTTGTCTTCACAGCAACTGTTAGCTTGAGTTAATTACATTTGAATTATTGCACTTGAACTAGGCTAGCTCAAGTGGGAGTGAAAACACTGCAGAGCAACACTTCAGCTTCACAGGCTGACTAGCTTAGAAGTTGACCAGTTGTAATTTGAGCTGCAGCATCTCCACTGCATCACTAACTCCTGCTCCAGGATCAACAGCAGCTGAGGTCCAACCCAGCCCTCTCCTGACAGGCCAGCTAGCTGGCGTTTAAAGCAGCACTTAACTCGAGGTAGAAATTTGGGCAAGTACATTTACACTGCAGCTGGGAATGTGCTTCCCTGCTCAGGCAGACAGACAGGCACTAGAGTGCTAAAACTAGCAGCGCAACCAGAGCTGTGGCTCTGGCTAATAGCCTGAGTATTTACCCAGGGGCTCTGGGTATTTGTCCTGAGCTGCCACCTGGGCTGCCCCAGCCTACACTGCTCTGTTTGATGCACTCACTCGAGCAGAGCTAACCAGTCTATCTCCCAGCTGCAGAAGTGCAGACACAAGCTGAGAGCAAATGGGAGTCAAATTAAGGGCACTGTTTAAGTTCTAGCTCAAACACACACTGCAATGAAGATTTGAATTGACTGTTGCAGTACTTAATTCACTGATGCTTAGTATAAAAATGCTTTGAGATCTTGGTACCGCCATGACCATCAATGTTCTGGAAGGGATATTAAGCCTCATGCTTTGGAGTTTAAGCTGTTCCACCTTGGATGAAAGCTTGGGCCACTGAGCTTGCATAGCTCTATGGACTGGTGGTTAGGGAACCCAGGTGGCAGACCTCTTTTCAAATCCTCACTCCACTGTAGGCAGAGGAGCAAACTGAACCTGGGTCTCCCCCATCCCAAGCAAGAGCACTAATCACTGGGTTAACAGACATAAGGTGGGTACTGCCCCCACCCCCTGTCAGATTTTGGATGGGCCCAAGCCAATAGGCAGCCTCAACACACCTACTGGATTAGGCCCCTGCAAATAAGATAGTTCCCTGGGGCTTCCAAAGGGCAGGGTAACCATCAAGTGATTCATCTCCTGTCATCCAGTTCCCCCATCCATCAAGTGATCCATTCCCTGCCATCTAGTTTAATATCAAAGAACAGAGATTCAAGAGATAGTGAGTAAGAATATTGGAAACAAATGCTTATAGAATATTAGGGTTGGAAGGGACCTCAGGAGGTCATCTAGTCCAACCCCCTGCTCAAAGCTGGGCCATATATACAAATCATCACACACTTTCTAGAGACTAAACTAACAGGTTAACCTCCTGTCTAAAGAAGCTTATCTGAGCCAAAGTGCTCTGCAGCATTTTCAACCAACCTCAGCTGAGGAGCCCTTTTTCAAAAAGCAAACTGGCTGTCCATTTACTTCCACAGTGAAGAATGAGGGGGTGTCTTCTTTGTCTCCCAAATAGATGACAGTCAGCCTTTGAAGTGCACCTCAAGCTCTCCCCTGCTGTTTGCCTCTGCCTGTTAACTTCAAGGAGGAAAAAAAAGTATCACAATCTTTCACTAGAATTCAGTTCAGACTGGTGAGCTAGACAATACTTAATTGATATGTCAACACCCAGCCAGATAAACATTGCTAGTCTGACAGGAAACCTGCTTTTCACCTTTGCCCATGATCAGTCACTAGAAACAGACTTTAAGAACATAGTTTCAGTGTAGACACACAACTCCTTACACAAGGTATGTAACGTGTGTTTTGTGAGGATATCAGTGACCAGTGTGACACCAGCTTTTATTAGAGACCTCACACAACGCTTTAGTGAGCTCAAAAGTACATAGGAGACCCCTGTAAGTGCTCTGCACCTCCATGAGGTTGGCACTATGAGGTTCTTGGGTCACAAGAGGCATAGGTGCTGTCAGGACTGATTCCCTACTCTAGCACTTTGAGTGCAGAGGTGGGGGCCTGCAAGGGTTCTAAAAAATAATACTGGCCATTCCAGGCTTGTATTAAACTCCCAGTGTTACAGCTGCTCTCTGACCTCGGAAGGGTAGATGTTGCCATCACCCAGATGCAAAACCCCTTTGAGATCCCAGGAAGGCACACGGGACTTCCTTCATGTGGGGTACCCTCATGCCCTTTCTCTCTCTCACACACACACACACACACACACACACACACACAAAGAGCTAAGCAGGGGAAAAAAGGGAAATCAGCAGTTGCCACCAGCTAATTAAACATGTGCACAAACTTCTTAAAACAGAAAAATCCAATTCTGTTCTTAAAAAAGGTAAATTTTATTAATAAAAAAAAGAACAATGCAGCTGAAAACTCAGGCTATTGCTAGATTTTAAAAGAGCAACTACAAGGATTAAGCACCAAGAATAGCTTTCTTGAGGCCCAGCTTCAAGGTTCCAAGCAAAAAAAAAAAGGACCTGAGGTTAACACAGGGGAATCCACAAGCTATAATGAAATAAAAGGGATGAACTTAATTGCATCTTCCTAGAGATTTCTTCATCTACTTACATATCTGGGGTTTTAAATGAGTAGTTTCTAGGTATCATACTGATGATTTTTTTTCATACCTGGCCCAAGTTTCTTACAGCTCTGCTCTGTCCACCTCTCCTGAGGAGAGTAACAACAGACCAACAAAAGGGGAGTCTTGTTTCAATTTTAAACAGCTCTAGCCTTCCCATTGGCTCTTTTGGCCAGATGCCCAATCACTTCCTTTTCCCTATGCATAGCAGTGAGATTTTTTAACTCTTTACAGGTGGAGCAATTAGAGAACAGCTACTAAGAGGGATTTTATAGCTACTGGCTGGCTGGGTGTCCATAAAAGGGAGCGACCTCCCCCACTCCCCTTTCCATTTATCACAGGCACCTAGGGAACTTTTACCCTGAAAACTGAGTTTAAGTACCTACAGGGTTCAGCAGGAGTTTTTAACTGGGATTTAGGCACCTAAATCCCTGATTTAGGTGCCTCGGTATCTTTGTGGATCTGGCCAAAGTTCACACAGTTTGTGGCAGAGTTGGGACTAGAATCCAGGAATCCTGACTCCCTGCTTTAATGAGCTATGCTTCCTCATGGGTTAATCCACTCATGTTTGTAAAACACTGTAAGGCCCATGGATGAAAAATACTCTGGCAGTGTAATAGTATCCAGTGTTTCTCGAAGCATCAGTGGCTCTTCAGTGCCTTTCATGGCTGCACGAAGGCAGTTTCAAATTGCAGCTCACAGCCATCCTCATAATGCAGAGATGCGAGCTGCTGAGATGGAAGACACAGCATGCAATGCTCCATCTTCATAGGAGTGCTGCTTATCACTTCATTTCGTGAAAGAAAAGAAACTCCCAGGCTCCTGGCAAGTGGCCAATGCACCCCTCAATTGAGCAAAGTTTGTGCATCGTCCCAGAGCTAAAAGGAGGGGGTGATCTGAAGAGGGGATATGGGAAAAGACTAAAGTGCTGTAGTTTGGGATCTGGGAAGATGAGATCGGAGGCCAGTGTTCAGGGCTGGATTAAGTCTCATGAGGGCCTG
This sequence comes from Chelonoidis abingdonii, assembly GCF_003597395.2. Classification (NCBI taxonomy): domain Eukaryota; kingdom Metazoa; phylum Chordata; order Testudines; family Testudinidae; genus Chelonoidis; species Chelonoidis abingdonii. The sequence goes on along the minus strand of NC_133769.1, from coordinate 158,349,278 downwards.
GGGCTGTCATAGTATTGGGGACCCCTTTTTGCACATCCCCTTTGCTGTTTTACCATCGCCCACGCCCAACGCTAAACCCACTATTGTTGAATTATTGTTTATTTCAATTCTGGTTTTTAAATGTGATGTGCCAGTTGTAAAGCTGGATGCAAGTTAAAAGCAAGAACAGCATCTTAATTTGGGCTCATAACTCGTGGCAATACACCTAGTGATGGCATGGCTTTAATCACCTAATTACTTATAGCAGTGGTATTCAATTACATTTGCTGGCAGGCTGGATAAGGCAATGCCCAATGCTTAGCTCTTGCTAGGGCCAAAGGAGTGTTTGCTCTCTCGTGAGCCTGCCACTGGTCAGAGGTCATAACCTTTCAAGCTGGATTCTATTTATTAATCTAAAATAAGAAGTTGAGCATGCCAGCAGACAATGTTCCAGCAAATCTTCCAAACCAGTAATTATACAAATACACAGCACTGCTATTAAAACAGTATGCCATTACTATTAATCTAATAAAACCACAACATTAATGTCAGAAGTTAAACTCCCAGGAAATGAACAGACATCTCATTTCCCTTTCTAATTGTCTGAAATTTTGACTCTTGCTCACACTGCCTTCCCCCCACCCCCACCTAAAAGTATTGCGCAGAACACAGTCAAGTTAACTAATGAAATCACTTCGATTGCTCATCGCTTTATGTTGTGTAAGCGTGTGACTAAGTACCTGATTCAAAGGGTACCACTGGGGTGACCAGACAGCAAATGTGAAAAATTGGTATGGGGGTGAGGGGTAATAGAAGCCTATATAAGAAAAAGACTCAAAAATTGGGACTGTCCCTATAAATTCAGGACATCTGGTCACCCTAGGTACCACTGTCAGTTGAAATGTGCCCGCAAAGTCTAGTGCAGGGGTTCTCACAACAACGTGTTTGGTGGTCTCAGAGTGTGGCCATCAACTCTTGCTGGTGGCCACACTCACAATCTTTCCTAAAATACTTAATGAACTTTAGGAAAAACAAACACATGTGCACATCTACATGTCTAAATCATTGTAATGTATTTATGTAGGGTTGGGTTTTTTTGCAGACTCAATATTAAAAATAATGTTCAGTTGTCTTTATTCTTTACTGGACCTAAACAGCACAGAAACACAAATAAGGTCCTTTGCATGTTCTTAGAACATAGAATATCAGTGTTGGAAGGGACCTCAGGAGGTCATCTAGTCCAACCCCCTGCTCAAAGCAGGACCAGTCCCCAAAGTTTTTACCCCAGTTCCCTAAATGGCCCCCTCAAGGATTGAGCTCACAACCCTGAGTTTAGCAGACCAAGGCTTAAACTACTGAGCTATCCCTCCCTTTTTTCTTGTTTCTTTTTTGGTTGCTTTTTTAAAGACTTGCTAGAGTGTAAGTCTCTTGTGAAAAGTGCTATTAACAAACACACAAATAACACTTTTCACAGTAGACTTACTCAGTCCCAGCAAGCCTGGGGACAAATTAAGCCCTGGATGGGGAGGTGGTTACGGTGGCAGGAGACTCCAGTGATGATGGGGCACTAAGGGAGCAGCAGAGGACAGGGTGATGGGGGGGAAATGAGCTCAGGGCCAGAGCCTGCCACCACATGGCCAGGGAATGGAGCCTGAAGCCCCGTGGCTAGAGCCTGCTACCCACCACCCAAGGGCTGAAGCCCAACACCATTGCCCTGGGGAAGGTGAAGAACTCACTGGCAGCCTGCTCCTCCAGCTTTTGTCTCCAGAGGGGGGCAGGACCCAATCACTACTGACTGCTCGTGTGTCCCCCTCCCCCATCACTGTCCAGAAGGCTGTGGCTGCAAGAAAAACCCCTAGTGGCCACGCGCGGCCATAGTGGCTGCATTTTGAGAAACACTTTTTCAATGTAATTGAAGAGTTCCCAACTCAAACACACAGCATGATGGTAAACAGAGGGGAAATAAATGCATATCTTCTGCCCAGCCCCCATCAATACAGCCCCGCATCTGCCCAGCCCCCCATCATCTGTGCCCTGCCCAGCCTCATCTCTGCTCCTACAAGGGTTCTTCACCCCCCTGTCAGACTAGGGGGGTAGGTCCCCTATCCCCCTTCCAGACAGGAGGGGGGTACCTCCAGGGGTTCTTCATTCCTCCCTGCAGCCAGGTGTTACAGGGAGGGGCGGAGGGGGGAGGCACCATCTCTGCTCACAGGAGCGGGGTGGGGAAGGGGGAATGAAGCCACTCTGAGCTCTTGGGCTCTTTCTGCTCCCTCCTCCCCTCTTGTGAGCAGGGACAGCTCCTCTGCTCCTCCCTCCCGCTGAGAACAGGCTGGGATCCCAAGGGGAGGGGAGAAAGCGCTGCTGCTTCCTGGGCAGCTCTGATTGGCTGCTGCTTCCCAGGAGTCAAGAAGGAACAGCTGATGCCTAGCAGTGGGTCAAGGCCTTTGCATGGGATCTGGCCCATGGGCGCCAGTTGAAGAACATTGCAGTCATTTATATATGTATATATATTATATAAAAAGCTGACTGCATTATATAGATATGCTGTCAAGCTATTAAAAATTAATCAGTTAATCGCACAATTTAAAAATTAATTGCACTATTAAACAATAGAATACCATTTATTTAAATAGTTTTTGTATGTTTTTACATTTTCAAATATATTGATTTCAATTACAACACAGAGTACAAAGTGTACAGTGCTCACTTTATATTTATTTTTGATTACAGGTATTTCCACTGTAAAAAAAAACAAAAGAAATAGTATTTTTCAATTCACCAAATGCAACTACTGTAGTGGAATCTCTTTATCATGAAAGTTGAAATTACAAATGTAGAATTATGTACAAAACCCCTCTGCATTCAAAAATAAAACAAATGTAAAATTTTAGAGCCTGCAAGTCCACTCAGCCCTACTTCTTGTTCAGCCAATCAAGTTTGTTTACATTTGCAAGAGATAATGCTGCCTGCTTCTTGTTTACAGTGTCACCTGAAAGTGAAAACAGGTGTTCTCATGGCACTGCTGTAGCCGGCATCGCAAGATATTTACGCGCCAGATGCGCTAAAGATTCATATGTCCCTTTATGCTTCAACCACCATTCCAGAACATGTGTGTCCATGCTGATAACAGGTTCTGCTCGATAACAGTCCAAAGCAGTATGGACCAATGCATGTTCATTTTGATCATCTGAGTCAGATGTCATCCGCAGAAGGTTGATTTTCTTTTTTGGTGGTTTGGATTCTGTAGTTTCTGCATCTGAGTGTTGCTCTTTTAAGACTACTGAAATCTTGCTCCACACCTCATCCCCCTCAGATTTTGGAAGGCACTTCAGATTCTGAAATCTTGGGCCGAGTGCTGTAGCTATCTTTAGAAATATCACATTGGTACCTTCTTTACATTTTGTCATATCTACAGAGAAAGTGTTCTTAAAATGAACAATGTGCTTGGTCATCATCCGAAACTACTATAACATGAAATATATGGCAGAATGCGGGTAAAACAGAGCAGGGGACACACAATTCTCCCCCAAGTTCAGTCACAAATTTAATTAAAGCAATATTCTTTTAATGAATGTCAGCAGCATGGAAGCATGTCCTCTGGAATCATGGCCAAAGCATGAAGGGGCATATGAATGTTTAGCATATCTGGCATGTAAATACCTTGCAATGTTGGCTACCAAAGTGCCATGCAAACACCTATTCTCACTTTCAGGTGACATTGTAAATAAGAAGCAGGCAGCATTATCTCCTGTAAATATAAACAAACTTGTTTGTCTTAGCAATTGGCTGAACAAGAAGTAGGACTGAGTGGACTTGTAGGCTCTAAAGTTTTACATGGTTTTGTTTTTGAATGTAGTTATATAACAAAAACAAATCTACATTTGTAAGTTGCACTTTCACAACAAAGAGATTGCACTACAGTACTTGTATGAGGTGAATTGAGAAATACTATTTCTTTTGTTTATCATTTTTACAGTGCAAATATCTGTAATAAAAATAATATACACTTTGTATTCTGTGTTGTAATTGACATCAATATATGAAAATGTAGAAAAACATCCAAAACATTTAATAAATTTCAATTGTTATTCTATTGTTTAACAGTGCGATCAAAGCTGCGATTAATAGTGATTAATTTTTTTAACCACGATTAATTTTTTTGAGTTAATTGCTTGAGTTAACTGTGATTAATCAACATATCGATATATATTGGGGGGGCATCAAAACCCAAGACCTGGGCTGCAGCCCCTAAAGCCAGGGTCGGCTCCAGGGTTTTTGCTGCCCCAAGCGGTGGCAGGGGGGAGAAGAAAAAAAGCCGCAATAGCGATCGGCAGCAGCTCCACGTGCCACGCTGCACCGCTTTCTTCTTCAGCAGCAATCTGGCATCAGGTCCTTCCCTCCGAGAGGGACCGAGGGACCCGCCGCTGAATTGCCGCCGAAGAGCCTGACGTGCCGCCCCTTCCCCTTGTCCTCCCCAAGCACCTGCTTCCTCAGCTGGTGCCTGGAGCTGCCCTGCCTAAAGCACCTGCATTAATCTGGCTCTGAGTGGGGTGAGTTATAGTCTGCAGTTTTAGAGGCAGGCTGTGCACTTGTGTTGAGTATGGAGATGCAGCCCTCAGCAACTACAGGTGCGAGATGCAATACTCTAGGCTGCATTGCATGCTGGAATCTGGAATCTTCCATAGCAAAACCTCTCTGTTAAAGCTGAAGGGCTGCCACACTGTTGGGCAGTGTGCTGCCTGTTGGCCAGTGTTTCTCAAACTGGGGCCGCCGCGTTTGTAGGAAAAGCCCCTGGCGGGCCAGGCTGGTTTGTTTACCTGCCCCATCTGCAGGTCTGGCTGATCGCGGCTCCCACTGGCCACGGTTCACCGCTGCAGGCCAATGGAAGCTGCTGGAAGCAGCGCGGGCCGAGGGATTTACTGGCCACCGCTTCCAGCAGCTCCCTGGGGCTTTCCCTGCCAGGGGCTTTCCCTACACAAGCAGTGGCCCCAGTTTGAGAAACACTGCTGTTGGTCATGCTCTGGGCACCTTTGCTTTAGCACTGTCAGGGTGTAAATCCCAGGTGATGCTCTGCTCTCAGTGCAACCCCACTGCACTCGGGAGAAATTGCACAAGCACAGCCCAGGGAAGATGGTGGCCCCGCATCTGTTGCTTGGCTGCACTGTTTTTCCATTGTGAGCACAGCGCCAATCTGCCATTACCTGTTGCTCCAGGGCTGCCAGATCCACCCAAGACAATGCTTTTCCTGTATTGTGAAACACTCTAACGATGTTCCCTAGAAACAATGCCGATTTTGTTCAGCAGCGAGAACCTGGGGCCAATTAACTCTGCTATCAACAGCAGGTGTCTCAGATGGCAACAAAAAACCAGCATCAATAATGGATAGGATGGGGAATGAGATGCAATGAAGTGGGGAGAGGAAAGCCAATCAACGTAATGAAATTAGTATCATGGGTAGCGAAGGGCTATTTATAGATGGCCACTTGTTCAGCCTTGTGCATTTAGATTCTAGCTCAAACTGGCTCCTTAACAGCACTAATAATCATTAAAGAAAAGAAAGGGGGGAGTGGGGCGGTGAAAGCTTGGAAAAATTCTCTGCCGGAGGTAAATCTTTAGAACCAGGGCTGGCTGGGGTCAGCAGTAACTGCATTACAGAAAGATTGAAAGGTTAATAGGAAACCAGCTGACACTGAAAGAGAACAATTAGAGAGGTTAAGGAGCTTAATATTAGATTAATGGCTGCCTGGAGGAGAAAAATCAGAGATTCCAAGAAAATGGAGCTTGTGCAGAGAAAGCTTCTCATAGACAACCCTGTGTCTGCTGCTGCCACCACTCTGCAGGGCTGAGGTGGTTCTCCTCCTCTTATTCAGTCTCCCCAGTCCTCTTTCTCTCCTTTTCCTTCTGTCTCCCTCTGGGTTTCTTCCTCTCTCCTGCACACTCTCCATCTTACTTTGCTTTCCTTTCTCTATCTTTCCCCATCTCTCAGTTTCTCACTCTTTCTTAGATAGGAACAAATAACAAAGTAACACTTAGCCCTGCTTTAGCTCTTTCCATCCAGAGATCAGCTTGCCACTCTTCCAGGTGAGTCAGTATCACTCATCTCATATTACAGATGGAGAAAACTGAAGCACAGAGAGCAGGCGTGACCAGCCCAAGGTCAATCAGTGGCAGGGCCAGGTCTCATCTCCCAGTTCTGTGTCCTAGCCTCTGCCTCCCTCTGTCTGGCTGTGCAGTACTGACATCATGCATCTCCAGAAGCCCTGAGTATCGGGCTACCTGTAGTTGTTTCCAAAGGACCCTTAGCAGGAATGTGTTTGCCTATGGCCTGGGGCCTGTCTTGTGAGAGGAGAAAGAGAGAAGAAACCAGACAGCATATCCACACCAGGAAGGGGATGTTGGGATACTAAGGGGGGAAACTCAGTGCAGGGGGCCACCACAGAGAAGAGCGAGACCATGGGGCAGCCAGGGAAGCGACCACCAGGACAGGATTCAGATGAGGTCTGCTCACATAAAAGGACAGAGTCTTGCCAGAGATGGGCCTGTCTACATGCTGTCACTTGGCCCTAGCAGAGACACAAAGGAGACAAGGTGTTTAAATGGGCCTCATGGAGGCAGACAGCAATCTGAGGAGAGATTTTCATAAGGCTTCAAGATTTGCTTTGGTAGCTTCTCTGAGACCCCCTCGTATCCCTTTGCTGTAGGAACCCTGGCTGAGAACCTCAGGGTAGATTTTGGTGTCTCTAGCACAGCCAGTCTCGCAGACAGCCTCTCCCCTAGTTTTGCATTACTGGTGCCATTGGTATTGTTAGCACCCATGTGACTGGTGCTTTTCTTGAAGCAGGTTAACTTGGGCTTTTTCTAACATTAAAAATGGTTCAGATTCAGTTAAGTTCCCAGTGGCAGGTAAGGCTCAGTCAACTCTTGCTAAACCCACTGTTCCTTTCTATATCAAACTTCAGACAGCTCAGGGCCTCTGCTCAGCTATCACTGCCTAGGGTGACCAGACAGCAAATGTGAAAAATCGGGACAGGGGTGGGCGGTAATAGGAGCCTATATAAGAAAAAGACCCAAATATCAGGACTGTCCCTATAAAATCGGGACATCTGGTCACCCTATCTCTGCCTGAAAACGCTGGTCCTCTCTCTTACCCAGGACTCTGGCTGGATTTCACTCTCAGGGTCAAACTCTCAGGAATGGAGCAAAGCCAAGAGAAAGGACTTTGCTGTATGGGTGGATGTTCTGGAGCCAGGCTGTGGGCGCAGCTATTGCAGTTTTGCTCCCAGGAATCACCCAAGAGATGGTGAGCGGCTGTAATGGCTCGGGTAGCAGATGAACCTTGCTGCTGCCCCCGCCCTACGCAGGGGTATGACGTGGCGGATCCGTACTGTTCAGAGACCCACTGGCCAGGCTCCTAGCTTGCCCATGTTCTCTCCCTCAACAAGAAGCAATGGAGCATTTCTGTGGCAATCTCCCCTCAGCTGCTTTGCCCTGCCCCCTCTGCCCATCCTGACACAGCTTTTAAGATGTTACTGGGTCTTAACTGCACACAGAGGGCATCCCAGGATTTGGTTCAAGCTTTGAGCACATCAAAGGGAGAGTAACGTCCTAGGGAAGCACCTCCAGATCCACAGCATTCATCCCATCCGAGGGTTGGATTTTACACTGAGCTCAGTCTATGCTGGGCAGGGCTTTGGGAGCTCAGCCAGGTGCTGCAGGGATGCCCCTGCAATGTAGATAAGACCAATAATGCTGATAGCTCTGTATTTCACTAGTGACTCTCAGCCTTGGTTCAAGGAGGTCCCAGTCACTTGGCACAAACCACTCGCTTCTGCTCTGTATTTTCAGAACGATGTTCAAAGCCCCACAGAGAGTCGCCCCCCTCCCTCGTGTTTCAACTCCCAGGAATTCTTGAAGGACAATGTGAAATTCTTTCCCACTCTGCCAGCCCCAACCATTGTGTTTAAGAATCTCTTGGCTTGCTTCTGCTCCTCCCACACAGCAGAAACCTTGCCCAAGTGCCTAGTACTTGCCTGCTACTAGCAGATTCAAACAAGTGCAAGCTGGCTGAATCTAACTAATTCTTAAGCAGATTCCTGAAGTACAGCCTCACCTGCAGAAAATCCTCCATGCAGATTAGAGAGCAGTGCCATGCAATCAGCAGGTTCTTCCTTGACTGCTGAGTCCAGGCCAGGATTTACGCATTGTAACTACACAACATTTTTCCCCCTTAAAATTTCCCCCTCAGGTGAGGAAATCAAGGTTCTGAGACATACCAGAGCTTTAGCGTAAACAGGTTGCAGGTTATTGTTGGCATGTCAGTCACCATGTCATCTAGGCTTCCTGGGTGCAGGCTTAAATGACATGGTGCTTCAAATGCTGCTGGCTGGTCAACATGGCTGCTACCCACTGTTGCCACTAGTGCTGGAGCTGTACAAGTGGAGGAATATTTTAAGAAGAAAAGGCTAGAAACAGCCAAGGAGATCCTATGTGGGACACTGCTGGGCAGCACAGGCTGTGTTAGTCTGGGAGCTCAGCTAGAGAGCCAGAGAGAACCAGAGGGTCTGTCTGTGTCCAGTGCCCCACCAAAGAATCTCCTTTATATTTGTTGTCTATACTCTACCACATGTGACAGGACAAGAAAAAATATTGTTGCTCTTCTCTCTCCAACATCTTTCAGGGATTCCTGTTTAGCCTCCACATCTTCATAGGGACAGAAGAAGGCATCTGAAAGGATATAATTCCTTCCATTTGTTATTTTCTATTTTGCATAAAATCATTTTCCAATTGCAAGACCTGATACCAAACAAAAGGTTGTTTTCATTTACATTGTTACATAATTGGCACTGCGCCTGCGTTAGACATTTCAGATCCAGAGATGATCTTCCCCAAAGCTGGGGCGGGTTGGGGGGGGCAGAGGGGTCAGGAAGGCAGTTGGATGGCGGGTGCTGACTCATCCCCATCCCGATTAATTAATAATGCTCTTGCTCTGGAGACCACCTTTCACTCGAGGATTTGAGAGCCTTGCAAACATCCAGAAGACTTCAGTCTATCTAGCCTAGAAAACTCCTGAAATTGTATCAAAATGAGAGACAAGGGTGAAAGCCAAGCAACAGCGAGGAGAGGGAATTGTTGTACTCTGCCAAACTCTTATTTTTGTTTTGTTTTGTAAATGGCACTTTAACCCCAATACCGAAGCAGCACCAGTGAGAAAGGATGTCTTCATTAAAAGACTCGACACTACCTTCCTTTCAGACAGGGTATGAGGGCTCCCAATATTTAAGTCCTCCTGAGAATGTCAACAGATCTCCCAGCAAAACATGGGAATGTCAGATATCTCTGATATTTCTAAGATAAAAATAGAGGGGACAGTTTTCAAGGTCCATTACTTTGCTTATCATCACTCTGGCAATTGGGGCTCTGGCAGCGCATTCGGTTTGCTCCATTGGCCAAAGCAATGCATTAGTTGCCTTTTGTGATCCAGACAGTCAGTAATAATTCATCTGAACTATAAAGCCTGAAGCAGGTCTTTTCTTCGTGTAATGGGGGATTTGGCAGAGGACATCTCCATTGTGTGCAATTAGTTTCTTTTGCACATGGCTGTTTCCCAGCCTGGCTCTGTGTGCAGTTATCTTACTGAAAGCAGAGCCTACAATGAAAGAGGTGGCAATGGCAAACAGTGAGTGGTTAGCAGTTAGAACAGGAGAGTAGGACTTGTGGGTGCTATCTCTGGCTGTACCTCAGATTCAGTATGGGGTGCTGGAAACATCATGCACCCTTGATGGGCCTCAGTTTTCCCACCTGTAAAATGGGGATGATACTGACTAAAACAACCAAACAGTAGACAGTCATTATTATTATTTACTTTATTATGGCAGTGCCTAGAGGCTAGCTGAGAATGAGACCCTATTTAGTGAGGCACGGCCGGCAGATATAGCGAGAACCCGTCCCTGCCCTGAAGAGCTACAATATATATAAGACAGACAAAGGCAGGGTGAAAGAAAGGGGTAGAACCTACAAGCCGAGTGAGCAGAGGGATGATTTGCAAAGGGCATGGTAGGGCCACAGCTTTATTTGTGTTGGTTATTGCAAGGCTTTGGGTGGGGGCTAGCGGGAAGGAGATTAGCTAAACAAAAAGACGAAGCATGTGTCTACACGGAAGCTGGAGGTGCGATTTCCAGATCCCCACACTAACTCTAATCAAGCTCACAAAGGTGCTAAAAGCAGTGTGTTGCCATGGCAGCAAGAGTGGCTAACTGCCCTGAGTAGGTGCTAAGGCCTGTGGATGGGACTGTACTCGGGGTGGCTAGCCTGTGCCGCCATCCATGCTGCTGCCGCTACTTCTATTTTTAGCACTCCAGCTTGATCAGCCTAGAGCAAGTTTGTTTCCTGGAGCTGGAAATGACATCCTAAGCTCAAGTGTAGACACAGCCAAAGGAAGGGAGAGGGGACGTCGAAGGGAGGGAGGAAACGAGGGCCAGGGAGGAGGGTATGAGAGGCAGGTATGGACTGGAGTGAAGAGACTGTGAGGGGGTAGGTGCAAACAGCCAATCAGCACAGGGCAGCAAATGTCTATTGAAAACTTTAGACTGTGTCCCACAGTCCCTCCCGAAACTGCTACAGTTCTGCCCATGTCAGTCTCTGGCTGGCTCCTGCCTGCAGTTCCTTTCCTCAAAGCTATGTGGTGGGGGTGGGGAGGATGCCACTTGGGCCCTGTTGCTCTCAGGGGAGGTTTCCCCTGCACAGTGCTGGGACCAGGAACAACGGAGGGGGAGGAATAACTCTGACTGGGTTTTCGACAAGGCAGCAGTGCCTCCTTTAACTGCTTCTGCAGGTGGGAGGTTTAATTCAGGCCGGTCTACTCACAGTTTTTGTGCCCCTTTTAGTAGACGGGTTGTGAAGCTGATATAGTTAAAGTGGTACAACCCCCTAGCGTGGATGCTGTTACACTGGTATAAAGGTGCTTACACCGATGTTGCTTAGCCCTGTAAATATACAATATGAAGTGGAACACCACCTGTGTGAAGACATATAAAGCACGGTCGGATCTTAGGATTGAAGGCGCTATAGAAGAACAAACATTATTCTTTACATGAAAGGGCCTTCTCCAGCAAATGTACTGCCACAGTTCTCTGACCGATCCAGTATCGGGGCCTTTTAGCAGGAAACCTTTAAAAACTGGTCTGTAAAATTAAATCCATCCCCACCCCACCTCTCCTAAAATCCCAGGTGTTATTTTTATCTCTTGAAACACAAAAGTGCAGGAATCTTCAATGACATTTGTATTTAATCCCCGCACAAACGCCTGCCTTCAGAGCAGCACCCGATAGACACATATCCCAGAGCTGCCCAGGTATGCTCTCATTGTGACCTAAGAAGGAGCTTAGCACAAGAGAATATTACAGTTTGCATGGCCAAGTAATTATATGAAAAACAGCACCACTCCCTGTCGTGAGAAACTACAGCAGGCAGCCTCTCATATTAGAGAGATGTCTTTTGCCAGCTACGATATGGCTGTAAAATAATCACTGATACCAGTGAGACCCCTCGTGGCCAGTTGTATTATAGGCATCACACAACATAGTCACACAGAAGTGCACAAACTCATGGTTGAATTTATGAACAAATTCCATTTAATTTGGCAAAAAATTTGCAAGAGCTGCAAAGGCCGGTTTCTAGCTGACACCAGTTCAGTCCTTGCCAGAGATCAGCTCATTATAGCTCCTACCTGCTCAAAGAGAGGAGGACCTGGGCTCAGAACAACTCAGCATGGTTTCTATTTACTCAACCAGGGGGGTGCTCTCAGCTCAAATCTCTGCTGTGGTAACTTACTGGTGACCTTTGTTCTAGGGGTCTGGCTAGCAGCCGCTGCGTTGCCCAACCAGATGCTGTACTTAAGTATTATTCCTATTTTAGAGATGGGAAAAGTGAGTAACAGAAGTTAAGCCCCTCACCCAATGCTACAGAGGGCTAGATTCAGAACTGGATAGTCCTGTAATTAAGACACTGAGTTGGACTCAGAAGATCTGGATTCGATTCCCAACTAACACAAATGCCCTGTGTAACCTTGGGGGCAACTCAGTTAAACTCTCTGGGGCTGATTTACACATCTATAAAATGGGGTTGATAATACTGCCTTTGTCCATTTATACTATGAACTCTTAAAGGCAGGGACAGTCTCTTACTATGTGGACATACCCCTCTAATTCCCCCCCACATGTGCAGAATCAATTTTGCTATGTGCACCAATATGGAGGTGAGGTGTGACACATCACCTTCGTACTGGTGCACATAACAAAATTCATGGGGTGGGGGTGGAGCCGAGGTAGGGTGACCAGACAGCAAATGTGAAAAATTGGGATAGGGGGGAGGGGGGTAATAGGAGCCTATATAAGCAAAAGACCCTAAAATCAGGACATCTGGTCACCCTAGGCCGAAGGGTTCGGAGTGTGGGGTGGCTCAGGCCTGGGGCAGAGGGTTGGAGTGCAAGGAGAGAGGACTCTCCCCAGCTCTCTCTTCTCACAGCAGCACCTGGGCTTGGGGGGAGGGGCACCTCTCCCCACCACGGCAGCTCCGGGGTTGGGGTTGCGGAATAGGCACCCCTCCCAGGGCAGGTTCGCCAGTCCCGCGCGTTGGTGTACACACCACCGAAATCACGGGAGTAGAGGACCTCCCACAGGCATGCCGCCAAAAGCCGCCTGACTGTTCCCATCATGGCAACTGGCTTGCCGCCCCAGGCACATGCTTGCTGCGCTGGTGCCTGAAGCCACCCTTGACAGCACTAAATAGTCTGCTGCGTGACTGCGTGGCCACACAGTTTACAGGAAAGTTAGCATACAATGCCTTGTGATAGGGCCCTGATCTCATCTAGGACCTCTGGGTGCTACCATGAAACAAAGAAGAACTAACATCTGGGAGTTCCTAGCATCCGACTCTGTGCTCAGAGCCTGAGGTCAGGTCTACACTGCGACTTTAAATCGGTTTAATGGCCGATATACCGATTTAACGCTGTATCCGTTCACACGTCGTCATTAATATCGAGTTAACCGCCTCCTTAAATCGATTTCGGAACTCCTCCCAAACGAGAGGAGTAGCGCTAAATTCGATAGTGATAACTCGGATTAGGGTTCGTGTGGACGGAAATCGAGGAAAGCATGCCACAAAGTTCTAAGAAAGTGCTCTTACGCATGCGAAAGTTCGCAGCCACTGCGAATCGTCCCACACCGTCAAAACAATGCGGTCCCACCAGTCTGTGCTTGTTTCCCGTGCCCAAATTCGGCGTTCAATGGTAGTAGATGCCCCGTAAATAGCAGTAGCTCCAAAACGCTGGGCCAGCGGTTATGGAGAATTCTGCCTCCATCTCGTCATCGTGTCCCGCCGCTCAGCAATAGCTGCCTCCTCCTCTCCTCTGCCTTTGCATTTCATTGTTCAGTATAGTCAGCACGAGAGTACGCGAGGTGTTGACAACGGTCAGAATACCGTTTGTGATCTCAGGGTCCATGATTGCTGTGCTATGGCGTTTGCTCAATGCACTCCGCGAAAAGGCGCCAAAGGGTTGTCTGCTGCCTTCACAAAGGGAGGGGTGAGGCTGTACCCAGCACCACCCGGGGCAATGTTTTATGTTGCCCCATCAGGCACTGTGCTCTCAACACGGAAGTGGGAACTATGGGATAGCTGAGGAACAGCTACCCACAGTGCACCGCTCCTGAAATCGATGGTAGCCTTGGACCATGGACATAAGCAATCGATTTTGTGATCGCACTGCGGATGCGCAAAACCGATTTTATAACATCGGTTTTGTAATATCGGTTTAAACTACTTCGAAATAATCGTGCAGTGTAGACGTACCCTGAGATCTCACTTCCCTCTGGTTGAGAAGCTGAGATACTTACACTAATAGTGTTAAAAGTTATAGTCTGCATGACTGGTTTATGCACAGGTCAGTTAGAGTAAAGAAATTATGGTACCTACTTACAACAGTCTGTGCCTGCAATGAGGATCTTTAAGCATTAGTGTATATGTGGGATTTTATTTTTGTATAAGAACCCCGCAGAGTTTAAGATTTGCTACTAACGATCTACCCGTCTTTATACTTTCAAACTCCTGGCACACACACATATGGTGCAAGCAGCTCTCACAATTTTAGTGCCAGGGTCATGGTGTTTTTCTTAAAGCCCCAGCTCCTGGAGTCCTCCACAAAGATCTCAGCCTTCCTCTAAAAAGAACAAACATGTTTCTAGCTCCAGTACTTGCAGAGAAAAAGTTGGAAACAAACCCTAAAGGCTCAAATACCAGAACGTAAATAAGCCCCATCCCCAACATTTAAAAGAAAATCTAGTGATTTTTAAGCCAGTCGCATGATTTTTGAAGGCGTTGGTAACACAACTTCCTGTACAAGATTCTAGCTAGTGTAGTCCAACAGGCATTCAGTCTGAGTGCTGTAATTGCACCTGTCACCAGGGGGCACTAGATACATTATATATGCATATTACCACAGCACGCACACTGCCACCCAATAGGCTATGAAAGCGACATCACCAACTAGCCAGCCCTGCAGCTGGCGTCAATTGGGGTAATTCCGCTGATTGTGCTGAAACACTGATGATTTACAGCAGCGGAGGAGCAGGCCCGGCGCTTCGATACTCGTCTGAGTTCTTTTTTAATATTTAAAAAACCCAAACGCAACTGCAGCTGCTATTGTAGCGCAGGAGTTATGAAAATCAGAAAGTGAAACTGAGCCATTGCACTGTCCAATCCAAACAGAGTAAGAACACATCCTAAAAAACAGCACAAGTGGTGAAACGTAGACTGCATTTTACAATGCTTTAAATTGTAATTATTTTGGACGTCACTAACAACAAAGACAGGAAGACTTTTGTGTTCAAGTCATGTTGGTTCTCTGTGCCTCTGTTTCCCCATTTGTAAAGTGGAAATAATAATATTTAATTGGATTAACCAGTGAATGTTTTTAAAGTGTGTTGATGATAGAAGGCACTATATAAAATGTGAAATAATCAATAATACATTCCTATTTTGTGTTGTTATTTTTGCAATGTCCCTTTACTAGCCATTTATAAAACCTCTTTGATCATTTTGTTTTGCTTTGGACCCCTCCCTGCAAGGGAAGCAGCATAGGGCAGTCAGTCCAGTGAAGACAGGAAGTCATGATGAGAGACAAATTCTGTTCTTGGCTCGCTCATTGCACGACCTTGGGCAAGTCACATCACCTCTGTGCATTGGTTTCCCCATTTCCATTAATGCACGTCATGTGGTTCTATGCTATAACACAACAAGTGTACATGACACTAAGGAAATGGGCAAAAATCAATGGAGGAAACTGTAAATACTGTCCCCTATGCAATATACAGGTAGACATCTTTCCACTGATATGCAATGCAAACATAATCACAAATATGATGAAGAATTTCAAAAATGACTAGTGATTTTGGGCACTCTGTTTGAAACACCTTAAAGAGACTTGATTTTCAGAGGGTTGGTGCTCAGCAGTTCCTGGAACTCCAGCCCTTTTAAAGGGTCTCAAGCTGAGCACCCAAATCTCAAGGCACCCAGAATCACTAGTCACTTTTGAAAATCTTGCCCAAGATTTTTGCCACAATAACAAAAAATGACAGGTATTGACATACCAGCCACACCAGAGCTACGTATACTGACCATGATGGCTGGGAACGTTTGGATCCTGGAGCCTTTGAATCTCTTCCTCTGTTAACAACCAAATGAGGAGTTGTTATGCACCTGATGAGAAAAAATGGAACAGGTGACATACAAGAAAAGAACGAGTATGGGAAGATACCCTCAAATATGGCCCAAGTTCATAAACTATCTTATGAGAGAGAACAAAAAAAATCATTATTATGACTCTGATATGGAGAACAACAATGGAGCCTGGCTCGGGATTAAAAACTGCACTTTGATCTAAACCTGAGAACACCGGGATAATTTAAATATGGACAACTGGAGAAACACAATGTGTGGTCTACTTCATGACATTATAAAAGTAGAGGACAAAAACAGCTGAACATCAGTGCATAGTACCGTAGTACTGAGAGGTCCCAACATGCTGGGTGATGTACAGACACAGAAAGAGACGGTCACTGTCCCTGTGACATTATTGATATAAACTGGGACCATATAGAACATCGTTTGCAACCAAGGTTCTGTGGTGGCACCAAATCCTATGTAAAGGGGGTCATATAAGGTGTCTAAGACCAGGTTATGGGTTACTGGTTATTGGATTTATGCTGTCTGTATGTCTGTATCATTTTGTAGTTGAAGTTATGAATATTGGCTGTATGCTGCTATATTTCAAACTTGTGCTGTGTTACTGGGAAAGATCCAGACAAGTTGGTGTTAGCTCTGCTTAGCCTGCTTGATGGCCCATTAAGGACCATCAGCTACACAATTGACCCATTGAGAGGAGGCAGACACGCCTTGAGACTCAGCAGGGTGTGCAGAAACTGCCCATGTGACTGCAGACTCCATTTGCTGTAACTTTCCACAGTAAGAACAAAGAAGTGTCCTTACACCTGGAAAAGCCTATATAAAGCAGACGCCTCAATCTCCATCTTGTCTTCAATCCTGCTTCTTACTCCTCGGGGACTTTGCTACAACTGAAGCTCTGCACAAAGGACTGATGATCCATCCCAGAAGGGATGTATTCCAGAGACTTGATTTGAACCTGCAGTTTACTCCACTTCTACAAGCCTGAACTAAGAACTTTGCCATCACTGTATCAATTGATTCCATTTAACCAATCCTAGCTCTCATCTCTATCTTTTTCTTTTATGAATAAACCTTTAGATTTTAGATTCTAAAGGATTGGCAACAGCGTGATTTGTGGTAAGATCTGATGTGTATATTGACCTGGGTCTGGGGCTTGTCCTTTGGATCGAGAGAACCTTTTTCTTTTACTGGGGTGTGGTTTTCATAACCATTCATCCCCAGGACGTGTGGAACTGGGTGGTGATACTGGGAGACTGGAGTGTCTAAGGAAATTGCTTGTGTGACTTGTGGTTAGCCAGTGTGTGGCTGTGACTGCCCTGTTTGAGCAATTGGTCCTGATTTGGCACTCTCAGTTGGGTCCGCCAGAACTGCATCATCACAGTGGCGTAGTCGTGCTAGGATCCACAGAACTTAGTCAATTAAGCTTCGGGTCAGAACCCACGCTATCCAAATTTGAAATTTGGATTGAGAGTTTGTTGGTTAAAGATCAGTGATCATGAGACAAAAGCATCAGCAAAAGCAATGAAACTGCAAGCCCCTGATGGACAGCCTGCAGTTTGAACATGAGCAAAAAACTGGCAGAAATTCGAATGAAAGAGAAGCAAGCTTGCCCAGCTGGAGGAAGAGGCTGCTGAGAGAGAGAAAGAAGCTGCTGAGAGAAAGAGCTCTTAAGGGGCATCTGGAGCTTCTGGCTGCTGAGGAAAAAGCTCGACAGAGGCAACAGAGCTGGAACAAGAGACTCACAAGATGCAACAAGAAACTGCCAGACTCAGCTCCAAGTCAAAAAGCAAGGGAAGAAAAGCAGAAACTGTATCCTCTTGAAAGTTCAGTTTATAACAATGTTGGTATGTTGTATAACTCTGAGCAGTTGTCTGGGTGTAACCAAATGTACCCCAACACTGCCACCTTTTATGTCAATGCTGTTACTGTGTGTTCAGTAGAGGTGCTCCATAAGTGTGCCAGTGATGTATGGGAGTGGTAATGGAAAATTCGTAGAGAGTGTAAAAGTCAATGGTAAAAGCTGTTTAGGGCAATTATGGCATCTAACATCACTCTTGTTAAAGCAGATCTGGTCAATGAGGAGATTATTTATCAATCAGAGTTGAATGTTGTAATCCTCTATGAGTTACTGTTGTGTGCCTTTAGCCAGAATCCACCTTGAATGAATGCGGCTAAGCTTGAAGTTATAGCTGGGGGTAAGAAAGTTATTGCCTAAAGATCTTTTAATTGGGGAAAATGTTAAAGCTTTGTTCAGTTCAGGTAGCCAATCACAGGACAGGAATGATCATTACACCTGTGTCTATTGTGGGGCAATGTTTGCCTGAGGAGGGTTGCTCCAAAGGTTTGTCTGTGCAAGAAGCACTGTGTCTGTGAATGGAGTTTCTGAATGTCTGCTGATGTCTCAAAAGTGAATCTGGAGTTAGATCAAAAGCAAAAGATCTCATTGGGAGAAAAATGTTTTCTCAGGAGCAGATTCAGGTAAATGGTTGGGTGGAAGCCCTAACTGAGGAAGGAGAGGGTAGATTTGTGATGGGTGATAGCTTGGTGGCTAGTACAGCTTTTAAAAGTGAACCTGAAATGGGTAAGTGTGAGCTGAAAGTAGCTCAGTGTAGTGAAAAAAGCAGCACCTTATCTGTTGGGAGTGGGAACGTGCCTGGTAGGGAAAGTCTAAATGAGCCTAGGCAGCCTGTGAGCCGATGGCTTTGTCTAGTCAGCAGTTTGGGAAGCAAGGATAGTGGAAGATGGTGTCCCTATCTCTTACCTGTTTCCTGTGTGGAGAAAATGTGAAAGGAAGGGAATGTGCCTGTGTCTGTCAGGGGTATTGACTTGCCTATGGAGGAAGCTACCTCGGCCTCCAAGCAGTTGTCTGTGAACAGCCCTGTGTGCTGGGACAAGGGAAATGAAATCCCAAGCTGTGTGTCTGGTGAAGGAGAATGTGTCTCCAGTTTTTCTGTGTCTGTAAAGCAGACAGAAGGTGTCTTTCAGCCTGTGATGGTTGAGGGTGATTCAGTTGTCTCGGAATTGGTTGTAAATACAGCTAAAGCCCAGGAAGCGAATGGTCCTAAGTTTGTGTCTGCTGGGAAGAATGGCACTGTAACTGGGTTGCATCCAGTTAGTGTCTTAGCAAAGTCCCAGAGACCAGACAATTCTGATGCTTGTAATTTGCCAGTTGCTAATGTGTGGCTGGAAAAGGGTGCCGCAGCTCTGTCTGAGCAGGGTGATACCCTGCCAGGGCACAAGGAGAGCAGAAAGGTAATTTGATTATGTTACCCACTGACAGTTTAACAACTTGTAACAAGGAGGAAATGATTCCTAAACTTGTGTGTGTTGAGCCTGACAACTTGCAGGTTGCCAGTGACTATGAGGAAAGTTGCCAAGGGAAGGAGAGTACGTCTAACCTTTTATCTAGGGAATCTATGAGTTTGCCTGAAAAGAAATTGTGTAGGAATCTGCCTAATGGGCCAGAGGTGATTCTGAATGTAAATAAGACCCAGAAAGAGTCTGTGGTTGCTCAGGAAAGTGTTCCTTTAGAGCAAGCCCTAGCTGAAGAGGATAAGGGCAGAATTTCTGAGAGGAGTGAATTGCTGCTTAGAAAAGCTCCTGGAGAAAGAAATCCCCGTGGTAACCTGTGCAAGCAGTTTCCTGCAACCGAAGGGTGTGAAAGTAATTTAATCAAGAAAGTTTTAGTTCCTAACAGCCAAAAGTTTTCTGTTGTGAATGGATCCTCTGACTTTCCTTTTGAGAGATCCAATGTGGGTAACTTTAAGAAGGTCTCGAATAAAGTAGAAGCTGTTAAGAAAGTTGAGCAGCCCTATAACCCCGTGGCTGTGTGGCCAGCTTGTTGGAAAAACAATGGTGTTGGGACAGGAATGTCTCCATGCTAGTTCTGTGAGTAAGCAGTCTGTGCTTCAGGATCTAAGGACAGATTTGGTTGTGGGTGTTTGAGAGCTAAATGGTTTTATGGCTGAATGCTTGAGGATGCAGGGAAGAGCAAGCAGACTCTCACCCTCCAACTATTTAAATTTGTGTGGTGTCTCTGTAAAACAGAGTCCAGTCTTGGAATGAGTAGCAGCTGAAAATCTAAAAGCTAGTGTCTGTGTTGATGCAAATTACCTGACTGGCAGGGAGAAGAAAGACTTGCTAATAGCTGTTAGCAAAGAGAGCCCACCCCATCAGCCAGTTAATTTGGTTAAGCAAGAGGAATCAGGGTTTAATCCTGCAGGACAAGGAGAAAAGAGAAAACTAAATTTTGCAAAGGAAAGCCAAATGTTAACCCTAAAATTCCCAAAATACAATGGTATTAATCTAAAGGTGTGGCATAACAAACATGATTGTAGATGGACACTTGCAATGAGTTTGTTGTTATTGGTAATGGGGATTTTTGTAACTAATGTGTTGCTATTACCAAGAATTGTAAGAACCTACAATGTGCCCAGTCCTATGGAAAGTCCCTTGAACGTGTTGAAAGCAGTACATGAGAACACACTTTATGTTAAAAGGCCTTGCTATACTAATGTTTCACAGGTAATGCCTGTAAACAGTATTGAAACTTTTCACAGGGGAAAAGACATTCCAGACCTGATGTGCACTAGGAAAGGGGAAACTGAGGCACACTACCATATTGATTGCATGGCTAAATGCCAGAGATTCCTACACTGAAACAACATTAATATCTATGTGATTTTGAAGGTTAATTGGGTATCAAACATTTTGCAGAGCTTGCTATAGATAAATAGCTAGTTTTCTTTAACTCATATTGAGCAGAGATCACATGAGAATACAGGAATCATGCTGCAAGAGCAGATTCAATCCACCTATTTCGTTCTAACTAACGTTACCTTAAGTTGTAAAGAGATTCACATCATGTTTACGTGACATGAGTTTGGTAAAGCATGCTGTTTACATAATATGGCTTCTACCCAGTACAACGTGTAATCAGACAGACACAGGATGGAGCTTGTTGGATGCGTCAGTGACGTCTGCTCACTCCCCTCCTGCATCATTTTGAGTTGGGGTCTGATGTTATTGCATTATAAACTGGGCCATATAGAAACATCGTTTTTGCACCAAGTCTCTGTGGTGGCACCCAAATCCTATGTACAAGGGGTTCATTACAGGTGCTAAGCCAGGTTATGGGTACTATTATGCTGTCTGTATTTGTATCATTTTGTAGTGGAATTATGACTATTGGCTGTATGCTGTCTATATTTCACCTTGTCTGTAGTTTACTGCGGAAAGATCCCAACAAGTTGGTGTTAGCTCTGCTTAGCTGCTTGATGGTGCCATGTAAGGACCATCAAGACCTACACAACGACCATTTGAAGTGAGGCAGATACGCTTGAGACTCAGCAGGTGTGCAGAAACTAGGCCATGTGAACTGCAGACTCCATTTTGCTGTAAATTTCCACAGTAAGACAAAGACTGTTCTACCATGAAGCCTATATAAAGCAGAAGCCTCATCTTCATCTTGTTCTTCAATCCTGTTTTAACCTCTGGAGGGACTTTGCTACAAATGAGAGCTTTGCACAAGGACTGAGATGATCACATCCAAGAAGGGATGTTATTCCAGAGACTTTTGTATTTTGAAGCTGCTAGTTTACTCCAATCACTGTTACAAGCTTACACTAAGAACTTTGCCATCAGCTGTATCTATTTTGGTTCCTTTAACCATTCTAACTCTCATCACTATTCTTTTGTCTTTTATGAATAAACTTTAGATTTAGATTCTAAAGGATCGGCAACAGCGTGATTTGTGAGTAAGATCTGATGTGTATATTGACCTGGGTCTGGCTGGTTCCTTTGGATCGAGAGATACTTTTTTCTTTTACTGGGAGTGTTGGTTTTCAAACCATTCATCTCCCAGAGTGTTTGAACTGGGGGTGATACTTGGGACTGAGCTGTTCTAAGCGAAATTGATGTATGATTGGGTTTCAGCCAGAGGGGTGACACCAAAGTCATTTTTGTCTGGCTGGTTTGGTTTGCCTTAGAGGTGGAAAAACCCCAGCCTCGGGCTGTGACTGCCCTGTTTGAGCAATTGGTCCTGATTTGGCACTCTCAGTTGGGTCCCACCAGAACTGCATCGTCACAGTCCCCAAAGAGTTTACAGTCTAAACAGACAAGACAGACACAGGGAGGAAGGAAATAGAAGCCTGTCAGGGACAGAACCAGGAACAATTAATCTCTCCTGATTCCCACTTCAGTGCCCTGTCATTGGACTATGCTGCCTCATTTTACGTTATAGGCAGTGGGGGTAGTGATGCCTGTAGTAAAAGGGCTCTGACACTTTTCATTATAAGTAAGGCTACGATTCTGTCACAAAGTCCATGACTTTCTGGGACCTCTGTGACTTCTTCTGGGGCAGGGCTGGAGCAGTTGTCAGCCCCAGGAACAGCTGACTGGCGGCCAGCCAGGGTGCCACAGGTCTGCTGTTTCTGTGATCCAGGGGCTGGCTTCTGGTCTGCTGTTCTGTGCCCTGGGCTGACTGCCAGCCAGTTGTTCCCACGGGCAGCCAGAACAGCTGACTGGCGGCCAGCCCCAGGGCTGCCAGAACAGCAGTCTCTGCCCTGCCAGAGAAGCCACTGGGGTTGGGTCAGCCCCCCTGGGGCTGCAGCAGCAGTCATCAGCCCCTGCCACCGAAGCAGCGGTGGGGCTGGAGCATCTGCAAGCCCCAGCAGTGTTTACCCCCTCTCCCAGGTATTGTAGTAAAAGTCAGGGAGAGGTCTCAGGCTTCAGTGAATTTTTGTTTATTGATTTTTATAAAAAACACCAGTGACAGAATCATAGTCTTAATTAAAAGACCCCGTTTTCAGTTGCTTATAATTTTAACCACCTTTAACATCAAGCTGAAATTTTCCATGCTGCGTGTCTGCCTCTGGCTGGTTAGGGGCAGGAGCCAGACAGTGGGAAGGATAAGGGAATAGAGATAGACTTGAGGGGCTTAACGGGGACAGGGACAGAAGGGTCTACAACAAGGGTGGGCAATCTATGGCACGGGTGCCAAAGGCGGCACGCAAGCTGATTTTCAGTAGCACTCTCACTGCCCAGGTGCTGGCCACCAGTCCGGGGGGCTCTGCATTTTAGTTTAATTTTAAATGAAGTTTCTTAAATACTTTTAAAACTTTCTTTACTTTATATACAACAACAGTTTAGTTATATATTATAGACTGAGAAAGAGACCTTCTAAAAACGTTAATATGTATTACTGGCACATGAAACCTTAATTTAGCGTGATTAACTGAAGACTCCGCACAGCACTTCTGAAAGGTTGCCGACCCCTGGTCTATAACCTCTTGAACACACTGCCCTACAGAACCTGGAACAGAACCCAGTAGTCCTGAGTCTCTGCAACCCTCTGCTGTCAGCAAATAGTTGTGAAACTCACTGGCAATGTGTGTAGCTCATCCTCTAGTGACTGATCTGCACACTCAGCCTACTGCTGCTACCAGATACGCTGACAGCTCAAGTGGGCAAGGTCTATGTTGTGGCTCTAAAGGTCTCAACCCCCTCAATAACCCAAACTGGGGGTCAATATGTTTCCATATGATGGAATTTCTGTTTTGAAAAACTTGACATTACCACCTGAAGACACCTACATTACAAGAGCACTAAGGTTGCACTGTCAAAGAATCCAAAGTTAGGAAATGCCA
The DNA here is from genome assembly GCF_003597395.2 of Chelonoidis abingdonii. NCBI lineage: Eukaryota > Metazoa > Chordata > Testudines > Testudinidae > Chelonoidis > Chelonoidis abingdonii. The sequence continues at coordinate 158,325,915 of NC_133769.1, read as the reverse complement.
ACACTGAGATTGCCTGTGAAACTTTAATTCAGCCTCCTTGTTAGCATTAACTGCATGGCCACAAGCTATTTTTCCACAGGAAACCCTGGCTCATTCAGTGCATGGGATGGACAGCGATAAGGGTTGGGTGGTGGCTGTTGTCTGCAGAACTTGCTGTATTAATTGAGATGGAATATAGGGCTCAAAGATGTTAAAATAACCCAGTCACTGTTCAACATTAAGCCATGTTAAACTAGGTTTGGGATTTTATAAACAGAGACCTCAGCCTGCTTCATACCACAGCAAACATGTCATTAACAATTCTTTTAGCCTTTTATTCAAGATAAAAAGAAGGAAAAAAGCAACAAAGCATTTGAAATGTAATTTTAAATAAGGCTTTTGTTTTAATAATGTCCTTTGCTCCCTTTCCCTTCAGCTGGAAAGGGATTTTAGAAGAAAAAAAACGCCAAATCTCTTAGATGGTAATAACTGTCCTTCTGGGGAAAAGAGAAGTTGTTAGCTGAGACAGGCTGGAGTTGTTATTAACGTCTGAGCCCGTTTCATCTCAGCTGAGGTTTGGGATTCAGCTGAAGGTGGGAGAGCTGGTGATGCCTGTCTCTGTGGTAGATGTGTAAAACTCATCCACTGCTCTAGAGGGGTGTCTGTGCAGTAGACATATAAACGATATCCACTGCATTTCAGCAAGCCCTCCACTGGGATGAGAGTACTCATGTGACTACCGTCTCTGTGACATAATATATCATCCAGTGCTTTTCCTTGCAAATGAAAAAGGAACATCATCGTGGTATTTGTGTCTAGGTCAGGCATTGGGGTGAGAGACGGTAGCAGAAAACTGGATAGCTTGTGTGAGTTTCTGAAACTTTGGATGCTGGCAAAGTTTGTATGAAACTGGCAAAAGCCTTCATCTCAGGTAGACAGAACTGCAAGTGGCTGGAGACCAGGTAGCATGGTTCTCACTCACAGGCTCAGATGTCTGGAGTTCAAATCCTGCAGGTGTTGAGACTGGGGGACTGAAAATTCCTGCACCTTTGATTGGTTTCCAGAGTTTTCTCCAGGAAAACCAAAGATGTTCCTTTGCAGACAGCTGTACAGTTCCAGCTTGGGAGGCGATCTGTTTTATTATTTGCCGAAAACTGTGCCTGTTGTGAAAAGTGTCTGTCAAACTATCAACTGATAGAGTGTGTCTGATTTCCAAATACCTAAAAACCAGATCTCAACTGCTTCCCAAAAGCAAGCAATGTCTGTGTGGTACACACACAAAACTCATCCACTGCTGTACAGGCATGTCTGTATGGTACACACGTAAATCAAATCCACTGCATTTCAACAAGCCCTCAGCTGGGATGTGAGCATTCACATGACTTGAAATAGTAAGTAGTATGAAATATTTGCAAAGACAAAGCACCATGCCTCCATGTTAATAGGTCAAATGCAGACTCTGTTGCTGTGAGAACCTGCCAGAATGCACTCCTATGCAGCCAAACTCGGGGTGCTGCTCAGTTTTTAAAGGGCACTTTCTATCTAACTGGCAAAGGCCTTCCCTGGAGTAAGAAAGTCCAGCCGTAAAATATCGAAATGGCCTAGCTCTCCCCTACAGTGCAATTTTTCATTCATAATTTGCCACTCAATTTTCTACTGCAGATTTTTGACAATTTTTCACTCTCAATTTTTGACTTGCAAATTTAGACTCTGTTTCCAGCTCTGCCACCAATCTGCTGTGCAACCTGTGGTAAGTCATTTGTGCAAGAATCCCCTAAAGCAGAGTTTCTCAAACTCTGGTCCGCGGGCTCCATTCAAGTGGTCAGTGGATAGTTCCCTCTAAGGTGTGGGCCTGGGCTGCCAAACGTGAGAGAATGAAGGGCCAGACACCTAATTAGTGGAGCCACGCAAATATTTGAGAACCATTGCCCTAAAGTATGTAGATTTTTTGGGTTGCTAACTTCATACATCAAAGCCCTGACTTGCAGAGATGCTGAACTGAGAGCTGTGGGTACTCAGCACATTTGAAAAATATCTCAAAAGGATACCCTAAATTTGCAGGGTCTTTTGAAAACATAGAGAGTTTTAAACTTTTTTGCCTTTCTTTTTCCATCTGTAAAATGGGGATAATATCTAATTCCTATATAGCATCTCTAGATTTTCAAGTGTTGTGAAAAAATGAGTGAGCATTAAGTAAGTAACCAGCTCTATAATCACAAACGAGTGCATCAAACAATCTGGTTATTAAACTTGGGCACCCTAATGGCATGAAAGGTAAGATGTGCACTTTTCCTGGAACGTTAGCAGTTGAAAGGCTTGCTCATAGGAAAGGATAACCTAGATCTGCACTATGAGTTTGACTTTCTCTTATAACGTCAATATCATATCAGTTTGGACACTAATTTGGTTCGTTATCAAGTTAAAGCTCATGGGCTATAATGCAAAATAGCTGGAACATACCAATAAATCTGGCCCCATTTCTAAAAATTCTTTATCAGTGTTCCTAAAAACATTTTAAAGTAATACAATGAAACAATATTAAAAATGGAATGCCTTTCTCCTGGTCAGTTGCTGTTTCTTTACTTTTTGCACAACAGCCAGTTGGAGGGACCTATGCAAGTGGGTGCCACTCGCTCTTAAGAAAGTGACTGTTAACAGTTTCCTTCTTTGGGAAGAAGATCACAGAGGGAAAAATGACTTTCAGTATCTGGAGTCCTCCAATTGCCTTGACTCTGGTCACACCAGTTTGAGACCTGGGTTTGGCACAGAGACTCTACTGGTTTCATTGGTTGATAATCTCCTTCTGATAGCGAATGAAGCTTCTGTGCTGATGGTTTTAGATCAGCTGTTTTGACACAGTTGTGGGTGCCACAGACGCAATTGCTCTTGACACTTACCCAGGAGTCTGAGGATACATTGTTTGGCTAGCAGGGATTCTCAAACTTCATTGCACCGCGACCCCTTCTGACAACAAAACTTACTACAGGACTCCAGGAAGACGGACCGAAGCCTGAGCCCTGCCCCCTTGGGTGGGGGTGGAGGGGCACCATAACCTGAGCCCCGCTGCCCAGGGCTGAAGCTGAAGCCTGAGCCCTGCTGCCCAAGGCTGAAGCCCTCGGGCTTTGGCTTCAGCCTCCCTCCTGGGCGGAGGGGCGCACACTTTGGCTTCAAGTCTAACACCAGCCCCGGTGACCCCATTCAAACAGGGTTGTGACCCACTTTTGAGCCCAATCAACAGATTGAGAACCGCTGGCTAGAGTAAATAGAGTTGATACCATCTCCATTGAGCAAGAAGGTGTGTCTGCCTTTTGCTATTCAAAAAGAATCAGAATTTGGTAGTGGTGGTGGTGGTGGAGGGTGATGGTGGTGCTTTCTGGAAGGACAGATAGAAAGAAGAGCCAGGAAAGCTGTTGCTCATCTCTGCATGGACAGTGTCGTTGTAGCCTTTTCTTTCAGATGAGGAGGTGGAGAAAATGAGAGTCGCCCTCTGAACACTCTTCTCTTCTGAATTTAAATAATGTTACAGTTAGAGTTTTATATCACATCCATTAGTTTTTTATTTGTCCCCATTCTCTTGTGTTAGTTAATGTCTGGAAACATTGGCATACATAAACCTGGCACCTAAGGTTCATGTTCACTTGCTTGTAAAACAAAAGCACAAAAAGGAGCACACATGCAAAGGGATCTGCTCCTTGACTCACTCCATCCATTTTCAAAATAACTGGCAATGAAGAAACAGAACATCCATCCTGGAAAGATAAAAGTGGGCATTAGTGGAAGCGATAGCTCACTGGTTTGAGCATTAGCCTGCGAAACCCAGGGTTGTGAGTTCAATCCTTAAAGAGGCAATTTGGGGATTGGTCCTGCTTTGAGCAGGGGGTTGGACTTAGATGATCTTCTGAGGTCCCTTCCAACTCTGATAGTCTATGAAGCTTGAGAACAAATGAATGCATCTTCAAAACACATCTGCTAGGGAGAACTCCAGCACTCATGGGCAACATCCACAAGCTAGTTCTTCTCTCAGTGTCTTTTGTCATGCCGCAATGAAGTTTAGCCCATTGTGTTGTTAGTGTGCCTCACTTTGCAGTTTAAGATCTGGAATAAAAGATGAATTCATTATATTTTATTTTAGTTTGCAATGTTTTAACAGTTACCCAAGACCACTGCAGATTTTAAACACTAGCAAACAATAAATATGAATTAATAAGATACTGTAGCATTTTGCTGTGAAGTCTTTGGTCTATGTTAGTAGCAGCACCAGTTGATACTTGGTGTTGCTCCTGGGTATAATGCTTGCAGGGTTTTTTTTTCCTATGGTAACATTATGCATTTCTGAAGCATCTTTCATTTGAGGATCTCAGAGCTTTCCTAAGGCAGGTAAGCATTATCCTCATTTTGCAGATAAGGAAACTGAGGCACAGAGAAATTATAATGAGAAAGTGTCAGAACAGAATATCTAAAGTATTTACATCATATGATGGGCATCTAAATAAAGCCAGGCTGATTTTCAGAAGGGATACTTAACTGCCACTTAAGTCAACACTTCCTTCTTAGTGCACTGGTCACCAGCAACACAGGGAGACCAGTCTGTAGACACCAAGGCAGATGGTGTCTCTCCTCCCACACAAAATCTCAGCCCAGTACCATTTCCACCCACTCCAGACACCAGCAGGGGAGCTTGTCTAGCAGCATGGAGACCTGAAGCAGCTGGCACAACTCTACAGTTGCACCGGTACTTTTTGTTGAGTTCAGTTACGCTACATTGAAGAAGGGGAAGTAACTCCTGTGTTTGTTACATTTCCAAAGCAGTCTGTGTCTGAGATGTTATCCGACTGTATGGGTGGGTGGTTTGGCGTTGGTGGGGACTGTGGTTGTTTAGATAAGGGAAACCCCCCCAAAGGTGAGACCATCAAGGCAAAATTTCAAAAGGGAACGTTTTAAACTATTTTCTTTGCAAAAGTTAGTATCCCAGATCCATAGTAGCTTTGCTTGCTCTTGTTGTGTCCTGGTGAGGTCAGTCTGAACACAGGACAAAAGAAGGTGATGGAGCAGCATACAAAACAACGACGTGGGAACGTCAGACTTGGTGTTTCTGGTGTCGGCTGTTTTCTCAAGGCCCAGATGGTAAGGTGGTGATCCCTTCCCAAACATGGAACTAATGCACTTCTCCTGCCTACAGCTGTGACAGACAGGGTCAGTTCTTACACTCCCCTAGGTAGTTCTGACATAGGTCACACAACCTGTGAACAGCACTGAATCAAATGCTGCTGCTACTGATTCGTTCCTCTGTGGTGAGATGTAACAATAATGCTTATACAAATAATGCAACTGTATATTACAAATCCCCAAACCCCTGAACATGGCTCAAACACCATGGCAAACCCCAATGGCCAAATAAAGCATCCTGTATAGAACAGAAAATCATAATAGCCCATGATCTAGCAACAGCCAGCAAACCTCACAAAAACTTACATCTTCAGCCTCACGCATCAGGCTCACTGATAGCCTCTGGGTCCCCTTCTAGCTGATCCAAACTGACACTGGTTAGATCAGCTTCCCCTTCCAGCCACTTGGACCATGTCACTGGCCTGCCTCAAATCGTCACACTGCTGCCTCTCTTCATCTGCATCAAATTCAGGTTTCTCATCCTGTCCCTCACTTAGGCCTGGTCTGCATTCAAATTTAGTTCAACATCCATGGCCTCTGTTTCAGCCCTGCCTACACCTTCTCTCTCATTTCTCTCTATTCCCCCTCACTAGCTATCCTCCTAAGCCTCCCTTTTGACTGCTCCTTCGGTCTCCAGCAAACACGGCTTGGTTGGTATTAAACAGAGGAGAAAAACTCTGCATATTTCTGATAGCCCCTCCACTCAGATTCCTGTGGAGCCTAGGAAGCTTTAATGTACTATCAATGTTATGTGAAGGGAGAAACCCTTATCAAAAAACATACCACGGTACTCAAGGCTTGTGTACACACACAAACACACTCTACCACTTTTATACCAATACAATAAAAACAGTGCAACCCTCTAGTATGAACTCAGCAACACCTTTTTAAACCTCAGTGTTTTTGATCCACTCCCAGACTGTTCTCTTCTAGTACCCTTAATTGTTTGCACTGTTTCTGTTGAAAATGGATTGCAACCTCCTTGCAGCAGAGCCCTTTTCTTCCCATGTTTTTGGAGAGCCCCATGTATCTATATGGTGCTATATAAATACTACTCAAGGGATAAATACTGAGCAACTTATTCAGATTTTTACTCGGGTCTTATTGAGACAGAGACAATGGGAGTTCACCTGAATAAGAGTTACACGTTCTGGGACACGGTCAGGCTGTTTAGAGCTCACATTTAGGCTTTAGTTGTAGCTATTACAAAACCTAGTGTTAATACAAATACTTTGTGAAATAACACCCCTCCCCAAAGCCATTCACTCTGTTTTATTGGACTTACATCTCCCCCTTATATACACCAGAAAGGGTTTGCTAGCATAGCTAGACAGATCTACCAATATTGGCAAATCCGACTAGTGGAGATGCCGCTTATAACAAGTCCCTGAATGAAACAAGCTATACAGGGAAAAGGAACATGCCAGTATAACTGCATCTACACTAGGGTTTTTGCCAGCAGAGTTATGTCAGTTAGGGTGTGTGATTTTCTCACTTTCCTGCCAGCCAGCAAAGCTTGTGCGTGTAGACCAGGGCTCAGTGTTTTCAGCCCCAAGCACTGTGGCTTTGGATTAGTACCTGGCAATCAGAATGTGACACTAATTAGATATATGAGTGAAACTCATTAGTTTGTTCTTGGACATGTTCTACATTAGAAACATTTTACTGGCATAACTATTGATTAGGAGGCTGATTCTTTACTAATATTGTAGACCCAGTATAAGCCTGTGCGTGGATGTAGTTATGCACAGATAAAGGTGCCTGATACCAATCATTTATTTTGTTTTGTGAACCAGAATAAACTATACCAGTATGAGCTCTTTTATACTGGTATAACTGCATCCACATTAAGGATCTGTTTTGTTTTTTTGCAAACGTTAACTGTGCCAGTATAGTTAAAGCATTAAGGCTTTCTAATGGAGACAAGCCCTTCTTGTCCAAATGGAGTAAAATGCACAAAACAAAACAAAGTAAATGGAGAAGAGAACCTTGATTACTAAAACCTTAAACTCTAAAGTCTTCTTAACAACACTGGGAAGGCAATTTGTTTTTGGTTTTTTTAAATGGCAAACCCCTTCTTTACACTCAGGAACTCCTGCGTAAAAAGGGATAAAAAATGTGACACAAGGGATAGTATCCCACGGAAACCTGGTTTAGTGGCAACCTAATCAGCAATTTTGTGATGCATTGGACATGTTTGTTTTGGTGCACTGCTACATATCTCACTTGCATTGGGTGGAAAGGCAGGACAGAAAATTAACCAGCCCTGACTCATTAGTGCTCCACATTAATGTAACCAGGGGTCAGCAGCCTTTCAGAAGTGGTGTGCCGAGTCTTCATGTATTCACTCTAATGTAAGGTTTCATGTGCTGGTAATACATTTTAACATTTTTAGAAGTTCTCTTTCTATAAGTCTAGAATATATAACTAAACTGTTGTTGTATGTAAAGTAAATAAGGTTTCAGAATGTTTAAGAAGCTTCATTTAAAATTAAATTAAAATGCAGAGCCCCTGGACTGGTGGCCAGGACCTGGGCAGCGTGAGTGCCACTGAAAATCAGCTCACGTGCCACCTTCGGCACCCGTACCATAGGTTGCCTACCCCAATGGAACCTGACTGCACAAAAACCCGAGCCCATCAGAGTTGATGCCCAGTTGTAAGACACTGACTGAAGCGGCCAGCGTTCACGAAGGGTGGGGGGTGCTACTCTACCCAAAGGAAATAGAGATGAGACTTTGAAGGAGGCTCTTGAAAACCAGCTACTCATAGCAAGAGCATGTGACTGGCTTAACAAAAGACAGAGCCACAGAGATAGGAGATTCCAACTGCCCTTTAAGGACCCATCCAACTACCACTGGTGGCAGCAGGAATCTTTCCAATGACATTACTAAGAGTTGGATCAGCCCCTGAGGGGGTATCAAAATGTGCAAGACAATGCACGACCACAACCTCAACTACTGTGCCCTGCACTGGCAGGAGAGTTCTTGGAACATAACGCTGGTCTGCCCTGCTACACCTCCATCATACCTCCAGGTGCAGCTCCCTCTAGTCAGGGCAGGATCCCAGCAGCTGGGCCAGATACTCACTGATGGCTTCAGTAGAACTGTGCTGATTTATACCAACCTGAGATCTGGGCCATTGCTTTTAAAGCAGTTGCATACAATTTATGTGCTTGTTACACTTCCTTGTTATCTAGTTTGTATAGTTAGATGCATCATTCAATGAATGCTAAGGGATTTGGTATCCAATATCAAAACAGGAAAGAAAGTTTTGTGGTTATGGGTGTCAAGAAATCTGGATTCTGTTTCTGGGTCTGTCACAGACTTTACATGCAACTTTGGCAAGTCACTTTGGCTTACATTTTAAAAAGTGGCCACTAAGTTTAGATGCCTCAATTTTTAGGTTCCCAACTAGGGCCAGATTTTCAGAAGTGCTGATTACCAGCAACTCAACCAACATTCAGTGGGAGCTGAGGTGCTCAGCACATCTGAAAAGAAAAAAAATCAGGCCCAAAGCGTGTCAAAGGGCTTTGAAGTTAGAACTGAAGGGAAGAGATTTTACTGCACTATTGCCATATCTTATTTAGGTGATCTCATATTGCATATGGTACAGATTTGGTTTTTGATTCATGCTTCGCAAAAAACAAGGAAAATAAATGCATTCCTTTCTAAGTCTGGTTGGCAACTTTCATGGAGCTCACCAGCACCCTTTTCCAGCAATGTTCCCAAGCTATCACTTAGTATGGTGAGGATGAGATTTCTCTTTCTAAAACTTTTGTGGTGATGTCTCCACTGCAGCTGGTGATGTATCTTTCCAGCTCGGGTAGATATGATTGAGCTCAAGAGCTCTGATTGACCTAGCACACTAAAAAATAGCAACACAGCTGTGGCCGTGTAGGCAGAGAGATGGATTAGCTGCCCCAAGTACGTAGGTAGGCTCTCAGACAGGACTGTACTCAGGAGTCTAGTCCCAGCCACTGCCCATGCCACCGCAGCTGCACTCTATCTTTAGCTAGCTAAATCAATCAAAGCAAGTGCACACATGTCTATCTGAGCTGGAAATTACACCTCCAGCTGCACCACAGATGTATCCAAAGAAAAGGGAGAGTATAGCATGGCAAATGCACTGGACTAGGAGCCAGGATCTAGCATAATACTTTATATTTCCTCTTTCACTGGAGGTTCTCCAAGCATTTCATAAAGATCATTTTATTATCCTCATTTTACAGACTGGGAGCGTTAGGCACACATAGAAGTAGTAACCTACCTAACGAGCACACACTGAGCAAGTGATAGTCAGGAAGAGAATCCAGGTCTCCTGATTCCCAGTTCTGTGCACTGTGTCTCTGAGTCTAATCTAAGGTGCCACAGAATTGTAAAGTGCTGTTATTAAACCTTTGGAATGCTGCTTTATGAAGCACCACACATTTATAACAGGTTGCAAATAAAAAAAAAACAACAACACCCTCAATAACCCTTAAACCTCCTCTCATTCTTGTATCTCCACTCCTTGCTGAAACCCAGGTTATTGGTAGGGATAAAGAGTACAGTAACTCCTCACTTAAAGTTGTCCCGGTTAACACTGTTTCGTTGTTACATTGCTGATCAATTAGGGAACATGCCCATTTAAAGTTGTGAACTGCTCCCTTCTAAAATCATTTGGCAGCCGCCTGCTTTGTCCACTGCTTGCAGGAAGGGCAGCCCGTTGCAGCTAGCTGGTGGGGGCTTGGAACTAGGGTGGACCAGCAGCCCCCCCATCAGCTCCCCTAAGCTCCCTGTCGTGCAACCGCCCAGCAGGCTAGCAATTGCCCTGGGCTATCAATTGCTGGCAGTTCAGCTGTCCCTCCCCCCACTGCCATGTGCTGCTCCTTCTCTGCCTTGGAGTTGCTCCCAGAAACTCCTGTTTGCTGTGCAGGGGAAAAGGGGGGTGGTAATGTCAGGGTATCCCCCTTCCCCCGCTCCTGCACCTCACTTACCCGTCTCAACTTCCTGATCTACTTAAAAAGACAACGCACTTAAGTGTGGGTCAGCTTACTTAAAGGGGCAGTGTGCATCTCTCCCTCACACATCCAAGATGTGTGCCTATCTGCTACACTGTCTCCCCTCCCTCCTGTTCGTGCTGCCTTGCGTGAGAGGCTACATTAACAACAATGTGTTAACCCTTGAGGGCTCAGCCGAGTGCTAGTTCATCATTGAGCAGCAAGGCATTCCCTGGGAAACATCCCTCTCTCCGACTCCATCTAGGGTGACCAGACGTCCCAATAAAATCGGGACCGTCCCAATAAAATCGGGACCGTCCCAATATTTAGGTGTTTGTCCCACGTCCCAACTGATCTTTGGTCGGGACGCAATTTGTCCCAATATTTTGCTCTGCCAGCAGCACTCTTTTTTTTTTTTTCCTCCGCTAGTAGCACTCGGTGTTTGTTTGTTTTTTCGCTCCGCCGGCGGACAACTCCCCCGCCCCATGTGTACCGATATCTTCTCGCTCTCATCTGGTCACCCTAATTCCACCACCTCAACCAAGCTTCACAATCATCATAGCTGTGAACAGCATTACATTGTTTGTTTAAAACATATATTATATATCAGTGGTCCCCAACGCGGTGCCTATGGGTGCCATGGCGCCCACCAGGGCATCTATGTGCGCCCATCTACTGAAAAGGGAGCACCCCGCTGTGGAGGAGTGCAGCCGCCAAACAAGCAGCCGCCGAAGAGTCGCAACATCAAGAAGCATTGCTGACGAAATGGCGCTGCTTTTTGGCGGCGATGCCTCTTGATGACGCAGCATCTCGGCAGCATTTCGAGAGCGTTGCCTCTTCACGGAGGCATTTTGGCGGCTAGTCATCAGACACCTGCCACACTGTAAAGGCTGGGGACCACTGTTATATATAGTTTTTTGTCTGGTGAAAAAAATTTCCCTGGAACCTAACACCCCCCCCAATTTCAATTAATCCTTATGGGGAAATTGGATTTGCTTAACATCGTTTCGCTTAAAGTCGCATTTTTCAGGAACATAACTACGACGTTAAGCGAGGAGTTACTGTAACTGCTCTTTCTTTGCTAAGCATCCTACCCTTCCCTTCGATTCATCAGGGAACAATCTTCAGTAATTGCACAGAAATACACAGGCTGTCAGGAGTGAGAAAAAAGAACTACAGCAAAAGTACATGCTGGTTACTTGGTGGTTTCATAATTTTTTAAAATTATTACTTTCCAGAGTGTGTAACAAATTTATGCCCTTTCTCACTTCATTATGATGTATAATGGGGACCTGATTTTTTTTTTTTAATTCCACCTGTTAATTCACATGGCAAATTCAGGTGGAAGAACTATTAGGATTATGGCGTCACAGACACCATGGAAGTGAAACCCGATCATTAGAAGAACGTTTTTTTCCCCAGACTATTTAAAATTGGTTGTTGTTAGTATTAACTAAAACATTTTGGCACACAGCTGTCATGTCCTAATAGCACTTCACGCCTTGCCCCTTTCCCAGGGCAGGTTTTCAATCTGCAATCTTTAGAGCGAGAGCAATACTGTTACCAAACTAAGCCAGCCCAACATGAAATACAACATGTTCAAGTACTGAAAGATCCAACTTTTAGTGAATTCAATACCCGAATCACCTCAGCCCCTCCCAACACTTCACAACCATTTCACTCCACTGGCCACTTCACAGCCATGCGTGTCTTCTTCCTTGGAAAGCAGCTAGTCATTGCCATCAGCACATGTGCCCGACTTCCCCCACTTAACTCTGGCCTGAGTGTGATCGCCACACACCTGTTTTCTCTTGATTGAAGAGAAGGTCAGGCAGGTTCATTGATTTAGTCTTGAGTTCTTCTCTTCCTCTACAAGGAGAAGAGATAATTGTATGAACTTCAGGGGTACATAACATGATACATTTTAACAGGAATACAACTTTCTGCCTGGCCATCTACTGCACATCATTTATCATCTAAAAGGAGCTGTGAATATTTTCACATTTTACAACTTCCATGACTGACAGTCCCTGAAGATCTTCACAAACTATCTCTGTGCAAAGTTGCTGAAATCCAGCCAGCTCTGGGGTGGAGAGCAGACACCCACCAGCATACAGCTACTTGTATAACAGCAGAGTAAGGAGGAGAAATTTTGAGCTAGCATGGGGAGGAGAGGGAGTAGTGCAGGCTGCAGCTCCAGCGAGGCTCTCAAGGAGTGGCCACATTGCAGTGACCCAGAGTGGCCAGCTTCAGCTGGCGTGAGAAGCGTCTCCCTCCTGCACCCCACTGCAGGCCCGGCTGCCAGGGAGAGCGGCTGAACATGCTGGGAGAGTGGGGGAGGCAGAGACGCACTGGGAGGACAGAGTCCCCTCTACCCCACAAGTAATTATGGTGCGGTGGGGAGAGCGCATCAGCCACAGCCTGGGCACAGGGCAGAAGAGGGTGGAGGTCGCTGCATAAAGGACACATGCGGGGCAGTCATGTGTTCTCCTCTTTAGATTTGGGCCCTCACCCCGCCCCTCAGGATCGGGAGACGAGTCATCTATGGCTAGAGCAATACTGTTATCAAACTGAAGCTACGGCTACACTGTCTCTTTACAGCGCTGCAAATTTTTCACTCAGGGATGTGAAACAATTACCCTCCTGAACGCAGCAATATACAGCGCTGCAAAGCGCCAGAGTAAAAAGTGCCCGAGCGCTGGAAGCCGTGCTCCCAGCACTGTAAGCTAATACCCTCGGGGAGGTGGAGCGCCGCGACCACACTAGCACTTCAAAGCACTCCCGCGGCAACGCTTTGGAGTTTTGAGTGTAGCCATGTCCTGAGCCAGCCCAATAGTGAAACACAACATGTTCAAGCACTGAAAGGTGCAACTTTTAGTGAATTCCATCCCTGATTAAATCTGGAACTGGAATCTGAGAAGTCAAGGATAATTAGGCACATTAACCACTTCATCTACAACCACTGATTTGCTATCACAAGTCCTGTCAACCAATCCTAGTTCTTATACGGATATCGGTGTTAATCTTCTATCTAAAGCTCTAACATTTATGGCCACTTGGCACCTTTGAGATTCGCCCCCATCAGACAGCATTAACCACTGAAAGCCATGCCAGCCGTGAGTACTATAACTTGAGAAGCTATGTGCACATGTCACATGTATGGTCTGGAACGTTCAGGGATGTTTAGAGCTTTTAGCTGTGGACAAGCTCTAGCAATCTAATGTACTTTCCCTAGACGTGGTCATACAGGATCTAAAACATTCCTGTTCTTTTCCATGCCTGACTCCTGATTCCTGCCTGAGATATTTTCCTGCCTGAAATATTATTCCTGCCTGAGATATTATTCCTGCCTGAAAAATAAGATGCAAATGAGTTGGAGTTAGCACCAATTCTTGCACACATTATTCATGGTCATCATTTAGGGGGTAAAATTCTTTCCTAATCTACCCGAGGAGTCCTGGGGTAACAGAAGGGTAATGGCTAGTTGGCATGTCCCTGGTACAGAGCAGGATGGGTCATGGGAGAGCTGAAGCATAATGTGCTAAAATGCACCCCTTACTGCTACTCCAAAAGGTAGCAGCGTACCTATTATCCTCATCCCTTTTCCCAGGGCTCCTTGCTTACTGCAGCACCCAGCCAGAAGCTGAGGGGCTTGCTGTGTACCCCAGCCAGCTGTTCAAAACCCTTGTGACTCTTGCACTGTGAACAGCACAACAATCAAGTCCCCTCACCCGCTTAGCCTTCAAGAGAGCACCAAGGCCCAGGTCCTGGACGGAATTTAGGCTCCCAACTGCCACTGAAATAGGTGCCTCAGTACCTTTCAGGATCTGGGCCGAGGAGTCTGTCCTGGCTGCGGGTGCCATAGGTGTAGGAAAGCTTAACCAGACACTGCTCTAGTCAACCTCATTTGAACATTTTGCCTGAAATTTGCAGGGCAGCAATCACACACCTAGTCCGACATGGAATCTGGGAAGTGTAGTATTTCAGAAGATGACTGAGACACAGAGGAGTAGGCTAGTATTCTGAGCACAAGACTGGGAATAAGGACTCCTGGGCTCTATTCTCTCTGTGATACTCCATGCCTGATTCTCTACCCATTTCACTCTTGTAGCTTACTTGACACCACAAGGGTGATTCCTGATTGAGAGCAATGCAAGTAGAGACTCATGTCCCGTGTGGCTCTGGACAAACCATTTCACCTCTCTGTGCCTCAGTTTCCCCAGGTGTAAGTAGGAGATAACACCCACTCACAAAGGGGCACACCACAATGAGGATTTATGCAGTAATGTTTGGGTGGTGTTTGAGGATGGGCGTGCTGATGATTACAAATGGAACGGTAAAGCACAGGCTGATGGGCAGGGCAGTAGCGCTCCACAAGTGCCCTGTGTGCACAGAGGAGGAGCACATCAGCAAGTAACCAAGTCATAACGCCAAAGCAGAGAGCAAGTCGAGACTGGCTGGAGAACAAAGATCGAAAATTGTTCTATAGGAACCTCACAGAGAATTGTCTTTATTCTCCTTTTGCAGGAAATCTTCCTCCAGTCCACACCCACAGGCCTCACTTCCAGCTACTTCAGCAACCTTCATGCTCCCTTCATTTCCCCTGTGAACAACAAGCAACTCTCCAGCCAGAGACCCTCCCTCCTTCCCCCAACTCCTGTGACAGTGTCTCTGTCCTATTCTCCTGTGTGTGCAATGGGCACCTCATCCCCTCCCAACACTTCACAACCATTTCCCTCCACTGGCCACTTCACAGCCATGCACGTCTTCCTCCCTGGCAAGCAGCTAGTCATTGCCATGCACCACATGTGCCTCACTTCCCCACTTCACTCTGGCAGAGTGTGATGGCCACACACCTGGATTCTCTGGATTGCAGGAAAGATCAGCCTGGCTCGTTGATACAGTCTCTTCTGAGTTCTTCTTTTCCTCTACAAGGGGGAGAGATAATTGTATAATCTTCAGGTGTCCATAACATGATACATTTCAACAGGAATAAATCATTTCTGTCAGGCCATTTGCTGCTCATTATTTATCATCTGCCATTACTGAACCCATCAGCTTCTCCCAGGTGGTTTCAGTCCCCAACACACACCCCCAACCAACACTGATTCACTTGGATGTTCTCTGGACAGTTCATATGAAATTATCTGGCTAAAAGGAGCTGTGAATATTTTCACATTTTATAACTTCCTTGCCTGATAGTCCCCAAAGAGCTTCACAAAGGATCTCTATGCAGAGCTGCTGAAAAGCAGCCACCCCCAGGGTGGAGAGCAGAAACCCACCAGCATACAGCTAGTTGTACAACAGTGGAGTAAGGAGGGGAAATTTTGAGCTGAGGCTGGGAGGAGGGAGTAGTGGAGGTTGCCACCCCAGCGACGCTCTCAGGGAGCGGCCGTGCTGCACAGAGTCAGTGACCCAGGGTGGCCAGCTTCAGCTGGTGTGAGAAGCGTCTCCCTCCTGCACCCCACCCAGGCCCGGCTGCCAGGGAGAGAGGCTGAACATGCCAGGTGAATGGGGGAGACAGAGATGCAGTGGGAGGACATATTCCCCTCTCCCCTGCAGGTAACTCTGGGGGTGGGGAGAGTGCAGTGGCTCGAGCTGGGCAAAGGGCAGGAGAGGGCAGAGGTCGCTGCACAAAGGACACGTGGGGCAGTCACGTGTCCTCACTTTTAGATTTGTGTCCCCACCCCCTCCCCCAGGATCAGGAGACATGAGTCATCTATGGCTAGAGCAATACTGTTACCAAACTAAGGCTGTGACTACACTGGTGCTTTACAGTGCTGCAACTTTCTCGCTCAGGGGTGTGAAAAAATACCCCGAGCGCAGCAAGATACAGCGCTGCAAAGCGCCAGTGTAAAAAAAGTGTCCGAGCACTGGGAGCCGTGCTCCCAGCACTGTAAGCTAATCCCCTCGGGGAGGTGGAGTACCGGCAGCACTGGGAGAGCTCTCTCCCAGCACTGCCTCCACGACCACACTCGCACTTCAGAGCGCTGCCACTGGAGCACTCCTGTGGCAGCGCTTTTCAGTTTCGAGTGTAGCCATGTCCTGAGCCAGCCCAACAGTGAAACACAACATGTTCAAGCACTGAAAGGTGCAACTTTTAGTGAATTCCATCCCTGATTAAATATGGAACTGGAACCTGAGAAGCCAAGGAGAATTAGACACATTAACCACTTCATCTACAATCACTGATTTGCCAACCAATTCCAGTCCTTATATGGATATCTGTGTTAATCTGCTATCTACAGTTCTAACAATCAGGGGCATTTGGCACCTTTGAGATACTCCTCATCAGACAGCATTAACCACTGAAAGCCATGCCAGCCGTGAGTACTATAACCTGAGGAGCTATGTGCACATGTCACATGTATGGTCTTGAACGTTCAGGGATGTTTGGAGCTTTTAGCTGTGAACAACCTCTTGTGAGATCTAGCAATCTAACATACTTTCCCCAGACGTGGTCATACAGGGGTCTAAAACTTTCCTGTTCTTTTCCATACCTGGCTCCTGATTCTCCTTGGAGATATTCTCACAGTCTGAAAAGTAAGATGCAATCGAGTTGGAGTTAGCACCAATTATTGCACACATCATTCATGGTCATCATTTAGGGGATAAAATTCTTTCCTAACCGACCCAAGGAGCCCTGGGGGAACAGAGGGGTAGTGGCTAGTTGGCATGTCCCTGGTACAGAGCAGGATGGGTCATGGGAGAGCTGAAGCACAATGTGCTAAAATGCACCCCTTACTGCTACTCCAAAAGGTAGCAGCGCACCTCTTATCCTCATCCCTTTTCCCAGGACTTCTTGCTTACTGCAGCACCCAGCCGGGGGACAAGGGGCTTGCTGTGTACCCCAGCCAGCTGTTCAAAACCCTTGTGACTCTTGCACCATGAACAGCACAACACCCGTCCCTCCCTTAGTCTTCAAGAAAGCACCAAGACCCAGGTCCTAGAAGGAATTTAGGCCCCCAACTGCCACTGAAATAGGTGCCTCAATACCTTTCAGGATCTGGGCCGAGGAGTCTGTCCTGGCTGCGGGTGCCATAGGTGTAGGAAAGCTTAACCAGACACTGCTCTAGTCAACCTCATTTGAACATTTTGCCTGAAATTTGCAGGGCAGCAATCACACACCTAGTCCGACATGGAATCTGGGAAGTGTAGTATTTCAGAAGATGACTGAGACACAGAGGAGTAGGCTAGTATTCTGAGCACAAGACTGGGAATAAGGACTCCTGGGCTCTATTCTCTCTGTGATACTCCATGCCTGATTCTCTACCCATTTCACTCTTGTAGCTTACTTGACACCACAAGGGTGATTCCTGATTGAGAGCAATGCAAGTAGAGACTCATGTCCCGTGTGGCTCTGGACAAACCATTTCACCTCTCTGTGCCTCAGTTTCCCCAGGTGTAAGTAGGAGATAACACCCACTCACAAAGGGGCACACCACAATGAGGATTTATGCAGTAATGTTTGGGTGGTGTTTGAGGATGGGCGTGCTGATGATTACAAATGGAACGGTAAAGCACAGGCTGATGGGCAGGGCAGTAGCGCTCCACAAGTGCCCTGTGTGCACAGAGGAGGAGCACATCAGCAAGTAACCAAGTCATAACGCCAAAGCAGAGAGCAAGTCGAGACTGGCTGGAGAACAAAGATCGAAAATTGTTCTATAGGAACCTCACAGAGAATTGTCTTTATTCTCCTTTTGCAGGAAATCTTCCTCCAGTCCACACCCACAGGCCTCACTTCCAGCTACTTCAGCAACCTTCATGCTCCCTTCATTTCCCCTGTGAACAACAAGCAACTCTCCAGCCAGAGACCCTCCCTCCTTCCCCCAACTCCTGTGACAGTGTCTCTGTCCTATTCTCCTGTGTGTGCAATGGGCACCTCATCCCCTCCCAACACTTCACAACCATTTCCCTCCACTGGCCACTTCACAGCCATGCACGTCTTCCTCCCTGGCAAGCAGCTAGTCATTGCCATGCACCACATGTGCCTCACTTCCCCACTTCACTCTGGCAGAGTGTGATGGCCACACACCTGGATTCTCTGGATTGCAGGAAAGATCAGCCTGGCTCGTTGATACAGTCTCTTCTGAGTTCTTCTTTTCCTCTACAAGGGGGAGAGATAATTGTATAATCTTCAGGTGTCCATAACATGATACATTTCAACAGGAATAAATCATTTCTGTCAGGCTATTTGCTGCTCATTATTTATCATCTGCCATTACTGAACCCATCAGCTTCTCCCAGGTGGTTTCAGTCCCCAACAAACACCCCCAACCAGCCCTGATTCACTTGGATGTTCTCTGGACAGTTCATATGAAATTATCTGGCTAAAAGGAGCTGTGAATATTTTCACATTTTACAACTTCCATGCCTGATAGTCCCCAAAGAGCTTCACAAAGGATCTCTGTGCAGAGTTGCTGAAATCCAGACACCTCCGGAGTGGAGAGCAGACACCCACCAGCATACAGCTAGTTGTACAACAGTGGGGTACAGAGAAGAAATTTTGAGCTAGGGCATCCAGGAAATACATGCAATCAGCTGCAGCAATTACAGCAGGATTCTAACTGCCTTTGTGGGAAGGAAATTCTCAGTATATTTTTTAAAGTTTAGAGTTTTACCTTTTTCCCTGATTTAGTCCATTTTCTGACATATGCCTTTAGTGCCACCCGAGCTCAACAGGAGTTGAAATTCTGCTTCAGATGAGTCCAAACACCTTATGTCATATATAGCGGTCTTTCAGCTCTCAAAGTGACTATTTTTAATCGTAAATGTTATTAAAGAAAGTCTTTAAATTTAAACAGTCATCCAATAAAACACTGTCTCTTCTTCACAATTCTTGAAGAGGTGAATCTTGTCTTTCTGACTTCAGTAAGGAGTTGCTTAAGCATTGCTAGATACTATTTAGTTCCCCAATATCACTATTTTATACCCAAATGGCTTCTTATTTATGTGAGAGAGTTTAAAACCCAGGCTTTTACCTTGCAAAGAGGGGTGGTTTAAAAAAAGTCCACTTTATTATGTAGTTTTTGGCTCTTGGTAACACATCCCGGAACATTACTTCTCTGAAGTATTCTGAATACAGTGTCCTTACTTTTTTAAGTCAGGAATCTTTCTAAAATAAATATCCTACAAAGTTTGTTCGCCTGCGATAGTCTTATCTCTATGCCAGACCTGTAGCTCATACCAGAGGGAGGTGCCTTGGTCTTTGATAAGACAATCTTGTTAGCATGGTTTGCCTTTTTGACCAAAAGGTCCTTAGATTTAACATCTACCATTAATAGTACATTTACACCTTGAAATTAAAGATTTCTATTAAATATTCTGTATAAAGCACAAAACACTTATATACATATTTCAAAAATATAGTATAAAAAGTATAGCATTTTAAAACAAAATAAAAGTTATAAGCGGCATTTCAAAGCCTGAATAAACACGTTTGAGGTAATAAACACCATGTTATTTTCCTTTGACACTCTGGGATCCTGTTACTAATTCACAGAAAGCAGATTTCCTAAGAATCTCCTTAGCGTGAACATTTCACATAATTAAATAAGCAACAAATAAACATGGAAGTTCTCATATTCTCCAAGAATAATGTGTATAAAAATAATTGTACATCTCTCTTAAAATTCAGTAAAGGTACCGGGAAGTTTGTAATAACCTGACATAAGAATAAATTATATTATTAATTTTGCATTCTATGATCTACTGCCTCTAGAAAGCCTAAGCACCCAATCTATGCTAGGACCTGATTCTCTGCACCTTGTGCTCCCACTTACACCTGTGCACAGTGGGTGTAAAGTACTATTTGTTCTGACTGATAGTTTTACAGGCACTTTGCACAGATGCAAATAACTACTTTAAGGGGCAAGACAGTGAAGAATCAAGCCCATTACCTTCCACACTACTCTGGATTTGACCACCACCACAGAGAATAACTTTTCTTTCTCTAAAAGACAAAGGTGATCGCTATGCCTGGCAGCACAAACCAAGCAGCTTTCCCCTCCTCCACACTAAGCATTCTGGCTAGGGCACAGCAGCCTTTATCGCTGCTCACCAGTTCCTATTCCCCTCCCTGTATCTTCAACTCTTCAGCAAGAGCCCACAGCTGAGGGAGGAAGTTAAAGGAGCCATCAAGCAGCCAGGGAGCACAGTAGGCTGAAAGATCCTTGGTTGCTTTAAAGCAGAGATAAGTTTTGTGCTGACATGACTGCTCAGATTCAGCTGCCAGTGCATCTGTGGGAGCAGGTGAGTGTCCGGCAGAGAGACACACCACATCATCTCTTTGCATTTCAGCCAGCCTGAGCTCATGACAGGTGCTGGGCTGCTGCCTGCTAACTGTACCCTGTACACCTCACAGATAGTGAAATCAAGGGGGGAGGTACTGGATCCATTGTTGGTGCCTCCAAACCTGAGTGTAGGGTGCTAGATTCCCTCAAATAAAAACATGCTAAAAAAAAAAAAAAAAAACTTCTCACTTGATGTCGATAGTGTTGCTAATTATCATCCTGACTCTAAGGTGGTGTTTGGGGCAAGGTTGTGTTAATGGTAATAGCAAGGCAACTTCGGCACCATCTGGAATCCTCTCATGGCTTGGGTCTCCTCCCAGCAATAGACAAAGCTCAAGTGTCTATGCTGTAGCTTTGATGCTGTTGACGATAAGGTTTTCTCTCAACTGTGGAGCCTGGCTGGAGTAGACTGTATGGTAACTCACCTTCCCTTTAAGCTGTGCGCAACATTCCATTTAACTTGGTACCTACCGCGCATCTCACATGGCTTGGAGCACAGCCAACACCTAGAACAGCTCCTCTTGGTGCTGGGGATGGGCTGCCAGACGCGCCCGGGTGGAAGGCCAAGATGGCAGCGAGGTGAACCCTCATGGAGAACACTGCCAGGTCTTGCTGTTTCAGATGCAGGAGGTAGTCCAGAATGAGAGGCACTGACTCCCGGAGGGGGTGTGTGCAGCGATGGTCACACCAACACGAAAAAAGTGCTTCCACTTCGCCAGATATGTGGCTCTAGTAGAGGACTTCCTGCTGCCAAGCAGGACCTGCCTTACGGGGTCCAAACATAAAGCTCCATAGGGTTCAGCCATGCAACATCCATGCTGTGAGGTGGAGAGACCGCAGGTCGGGATGACAGAGGCAACCATGATCCTGAGTAAGCAGGTCAGAAAGAAGAGGCAATGGGACTGGAACCTCCACCGACAGCTCTAACAGCGTGGTGTACCAACTCTGGTGAGGCCACACTGGAGCCACCAGAATCACCCTCGCCCCATCTCTGCGGATCTTGAGCAGGACCTTGTGCACAAGGGGGAACGGAGGAAAGGCATAGAGTAGGCAACCCATCCGAGGAAGCAGGAAAGCGTCCGTGAGGGAGCCCGGGCAGTGACCCTGAAAGGAACAGAATGTGGGACACTTCCTGTTGCTGCAGGTGGCAAACAGGTCCACCTGGGGAAACTCCCACCTTTGGCAGATCGAGTGGATGACATCTATTCAGAGAGACCACTCATGCAAGTTGAAGGACCTGCTGAGGTGGTCCGTCAGCATGTTCTGGATCCCGGGAAGAAAGGACACAACTAGGTGAATGGAGTGGGCTATGCAGAATTCCCACAGCCAAATGGCTTCCTGGCTGAGAGGGGAGGAATATGTCCCCCTTGCTTGTTGATGTAGAAAATGGCCATGGTGTTGACCATGAAAGCCACCACCCAATGACCCTGCAGGTGCTCCTGGAAGGCTTGGCAAGCAAGGCACACCACCATTAACTCCCTGATGTTCATATGGAAGGAGAGCTCGACCCACGACCACAGGCCGTGAGTCTGAAGGTTCCCCAGATGAGCCCCCCATCCCATAGCCGACGCATCTGTGACCAGAGACAAGGAAGGCTGGGGACTCTGGAAAGGGACTCCCTTGCACACCACTTGGGGGTTGAACCACCAGCAGAGGGAGGTGATGACCCGCTTCCGGACAGTGACCGCCAAATTCAGGCTGTCATGCCCTGGGCAATAGACGGAGGCGAGCCAAGCTTGTAGCAACCGGAGCCAGAGCCTGGCATGCCGGGTCACATATGTACATGAAGCCATGTGGCCGAGGAGGCTCAGGCATCCCCTTGCTGTCAAGGTCGGGACTCGCTGAAGGCCTCGAATGATGCCCATGATGGCTTGGAAACGGGAGTCCTGTAGGAGGGCCCGTGCCTGAACAGAGTCCAGCACCGCCATGATGAATTTGATCCTCTGGATTGGTTCCAGGGCAGACTTTGGCACGTTGAGGAGACCCAGCCATTCGATGGTAAACCTGACCAAGTGGAAGAGGGACTGCACCTGCTCTCTGGTGCAGCCCCGAAGCAACCAGTCATCAAGGTAGGGATACACCTGTACCTGCCGTCGATGGAGGAAGGCAGCCATGACTGACATACACTTGGTGAACACTCGTGGAGCCGTGGAAAGGCTGAATGGAAGGACCATAAACTGCTAATGTTAGTGGTTGACCACGAAGTGCAGGAAGTGCCTGGGCGCCAGATGAATCGCTATGTGGAAATATACATCTTTCATGTCAAGGGTGGCGTACCAGTCTCCAGGATCCAGGGAAGGGATAATGGTGCCCAGGGAGAACACGCAGAACTTCAACTTTACCATGAACTTGTTGAGCCCGCATAGGTCCAGAATGGGCCAGAAACACCCATTGGCCTTGGTAATCAGAAAGTATGGGAAGTAGAACCTCTTGTCCCTTAGTTCCTGCGGAAACTCCTCTACCGCTCTCAAGGTGAGGAGTGCCTGAAACTCCTGAATAAGGAGTTGCTCGTAAGAAGGCTCCCTGAAGAGAGACAGGGAATGGAGGTGGGAGGGCGGGTAGGAGCAGAATTGGAGAGAGTATCCCACTTCCACCATGCGGAGGACCCAGCGGTCTGAGGTTATTTGGGACCATGCACAGTGGAAGTGGGATAAACCATTAAAAAAGGGCAGGGAAGGATCTGGGGGTAAGTCTGGTATGCTGTTCCTTGGGCATCCCTTCAAAAGGCCTGCTTGGACCCCCTGATGGTTTGCTTGGGCCCTGGCCTGGCCCAGATGTGGGGTTGGAGGGCTTCCTCCTGCCATTCCGCCCCCACCACCTGCAAAAGTCCTGCCTCGGCCGAGGAGGGTAGGTGCGCTGCTGCGGCTTGAAGCGCTTCCGCTGGGTTGCTGGGGTGTGCATACCCAGGGACTTCATAGTCGCCCTTGAGTCCTTAAGGCTGTGCAGCTGAGAGTCGGTCTGCTCCGCGAACAGGCCATCCCTGTCAAAGGGCAGGTCCTGCAGTGTCTGCTGTACCTCAGGAGGCAGGCCAGAGGCTTGCAGCCAGGAGATGCACCTCATAGCAACCCCTGAGGACAAAGTGCACGTGACTGAGTCTGCAGCATCCAGTGAGGTCTGCAAAGAGACCCGTGCCACTGTCTTGCCCTCATCAACAAGGGCCCCAAACTCCCCCCTGGACTCAGGAGGCACAAGCTCCTTGAACTTCAGCATGGAGTTTCAGGAGTTAAAGTCTTAGCGGCTCAGGAGAGCCTGTCGATTGGCAATCCTGATCTGGAGCCCACCCATGGAGTACACCTTGTGGCCAAACAAGTTCAGCCACTTGGCATCCTTCAACTTGGGAGCTGGGACCAGCTGTCTTTGCCTCTCTTTTTCATTTATGGCTGCAACCACAAGTGAGCAGGGCCGCAGGTGCATGAACAGATAGTCGTACCCCTTCAAGGGGACAAAATATTTATGCTCAACCCCCTTGGCCGTAGGGAGAATGGATGCCAGGGTTTGCCAAATGGTTTTGGAATTGGTCTGGATGGTCTTGATGATGGGCAAGGCCACCCTCGATGAACCTACCGGGGTAAAAATGTCCACCACTGGGTCCTCGGATTTCACGACCTCTTCACCCTGTAGATTCATGTTGCAGGCCACTCGGCACAGGAATCATAGAATCACAGACTTAAAGGTCAGAAGGGACCATTAGGATCATCTAGTCTGACCTCCTGCACAACGCAGGCCACAGAATTTCACCCACCCACTCCTGTATCAACCCCCTAACCCATGTCAGAGCTACTGAAGTCCTCAAATTGTGGTTTAAAGATTTCAAGGTGCAGAGAATCCATCAGCAAGTGACCCATGCCCCACGCTGCAGAGGAAGGCGAAAAACTCCCAGGGCCTCTGCCAGTGTTTCCTGGAGGAAAATTCCTTCCCAACCCCAAATATGGCCATCAGCCAAACCCTGAACATGTGAGCAAGACTCACCAGCCAGACATCCAGAAAACAATTCTCTGTAGTAACTCAGATCCCACCCCATCTAACATCCCATCACAGGCCATTGGGCATATTTACCGCTAATAGTCAAAGACCAATTAATTGCCAAAATTAGGCTATCCCATTATACCACCCCCTCCATAAACTTATCAAGCTTAGTCTTGAAGCCGGATAGGTCTTTTGCTTCCACTGCTCCTCTTGGAAGGCTGTTCCAGAAGTAGGAGGTCCTGATGGGCACAGATATTTATCGGGTGTGGCCCGGAGATAGAGGTGCCCACCACAGACTCATCAGGGGAGGAGGATGAAGAGGCCAAGGTGGGGAGAAGGTCATCCTGAACCCCCTGCTCTATAGAGGCCTGACGCCCCATGTTGCTGACTGCAGGTGCAGGCTCAGGAACCGCAGTCAGAGGGGCCCCGAGGTAGGGACAGGGCCTGACATTTTCTCCACACCTCCAGGAACAGGCCAACTAGCTGAGGCTTCCGGAAATCGCGGTTCAGAGGTGGTCACCCAGGAAGCTCCAGATTGTGCACCTTGGGCCTGGTAGTACGCCCATGGGGACCAGAACAGCCACTAGGTGGGCCCCTGTCTGTGCACCTGCCACGATCCTGCCCCCACATCAGGATGGCCATGGTTCAAAATCTGTGATCCCGTCTCCGAACCCGAGGAACGAGAGCTGGAACATGAGGGCCAGGGCTGTGTAGAGCAGAGCTGCACCAGGGAGCAGCATCAAAGAGAAGGAGAGCGGCGCCACAAGGCTGGGGAGCAATGCCGGGACCTGGAGTCGTACCCTGGCCTGGAGCTGCACCGGGACAGTGAACAGTGCCGGGATCGGTGCTGGGTCCAGGACCTGCTCCGTGACATCGACCAGTAGGCGGAGCAGCACTGCTATCGGGAACCAGCACCATGAGTACAACCGGCGCCGCGATGGGGAGCGGTGCCGAGACTCTAAGCGGTGTCGAGGCTGGGCCAACAGACCCTGCAGTGCGATGGTCAGATCAACACCAGCTTGCCTCGAGATGGTGCCATCTGCTGAGGCACTGGAGACTTGGCGTGGAGCAGAGGAGACCCAGTGCCATCATGGTGATGAGGTCCCTTACAGCCACAGAGGTGTCCGGGGTGGAAGGCAGCTGGATTTCCACAACACTGTGGGTTGGGGAGTCAAGTGGCACCTGACTGAATGGGTCCCCCAGTGGGGCCGAAGTCAACGGTGCTGGGTCCACGACCTTCACCCCTGGGCGCTCCCCTCTGAGACGCGCCACAGTGACTGGTTCCAGGGTGGACGGTCTCTGTGAAGGGTTGATGTCGCTGGCTTTGGTGCCGGGGAGCGGAGGTGCCGCGGGTCTCGCCCAGAGTCCCTCCGAGGTGCTGCCTCCACCACCGCCACCAGGGCGCTGTGCACTGAAGAGCTTGGTGCCGGGTCCTGCCACGCTGAAGGAGGCTGGGGACTAAGAGCCACCTCCATAAGGAGCTGCTTCAGGTGAAAGTCCCACTCCATTTTAATCCAAGGACGACATCCTTGCAGAACCTGCACTTCTTGGCTTGGTGAGCCTCCCCCAGACACTTTAGACAAGAGTCATGGGGGTTGCCCATTGGCATGGGCATAGAGCAGGATGTGCAGGACTTGAACCCTGGTGACTTGGGCATGAGACCCCCAAAGAAAACAGCCTTTGGAAAGGTAACCCCCCCCAACCCAACTACCATTAACTACTACAACAAAAACAAAGAACTACCAACAAAAGCAAACAACAACTATCTACAACACTAGGGAAACATGAAGAACTTGCAGAGCAAGAAACCACAGTTCCAACGACCGTCACGGGCGGTAAGAGGGAAATGAGGGGGCCCCAGGTTGGCTGGGTCATATATTGAGTGCCATGGAGGCGCCACTCCAGGAGGCTCCACAGCCGACCCGATGGATGCTGCTAGGGGAAAAACTTTCCAACGGCCATGCACACAGTGCATGCACACCTAATTGGAATGGATATGAGCAAGCACTAGAAGAACCACCCCTCTTCTAGTATCAGATGGCTTAGGTGCCCTATAGGTGGCAGAAAGAGGCGGGCACTGACCCAGAGTCTCCTATGTTCTGGGTGAGTACCCTAACCACTGGGCTAAAAGTTATCAGGAAGGACACTGCCACTTCCTCCTCACACCCGTTCTGAGTGGAGCTTGACATGCTCAGAGATAGTGACACCGAAAACTAGAACTTAGCTGGGTAAACACTAGTTACAGGCACCTAAGCCCCTTTGTGGATCTAGCCCAAACCCTCCCTCCCACTCCGCTTTGAAACAGTGATAGTTTCATCCCCTCCCATCCCTTCACAAGGACCCTGTTTCTATCTTTACAGCCCTGGGCTTCTCTCTCTGGCTGCTCATTCCATCACTTCTGTGCCTCAGTTCTGGCCACAATTTGACAGCCACATACATCTTTCTCAGTTTGGCTTTCATTAACACAATGGAGGATCACTGGCACACCTTCTATCTGCACCAACTTTGTTGCTTCATCTGAAAGGGGAACGACTATGATATAAACTTCAGAAGTACAGAACACTAACAGTTTCAATGGCAACTATGAATTCTACTCCGGCCACCTGCTGGGGACTGGTTACCAGTTGGGATTAGTGAACCCACCAACCTCTCCTACTTTTCTGTTCCCAGCAAATGCCCTTGATCATCTCCGCTGCACTCGGCCATTTCCTGCAGTTTATATGAAATAATTCGGACAATGGGAGCTGTTACTATTTTACACTTACATTTAAACCTTAGATTTGTCATGCTAGAATGATCCCAAAGCACTTCACAAACTACACGTGTACTGAAATGTAGCCACCTCTGGGGTGGAGAGTGGCAACTAGTTAGCACATAACATATTGCACAAGTTGTGGAAGCAGGGGAAATTCTGTCCTAGTGTACCTGAGCAAACCCCTGTTCTTACCAGAAGTGCCAGAGGATCTTTTAAAGTGTAGTTCTAGTCTACAGAGCAGCTAACAATGGCATTTTGGGTTCCATGTTTTAAAGATTCCTAATCAAATCCTCTCATTTTACATGACAAGGGCACTGGGTGAGATACTCGCAACAGCCCCTCTCTAGCAGGGCTAGACCGGTGTAAAGGAGCCCTACACCCCCTAGTTCTCACTGGAGAGAGAACTGTCCTGCCCTAGGCACTGCAGATCGCTGCCTTTAGGCCCTCCTTCAATGACATTCTCTCAGGCCCCAGCAAAGGGGATGAGGTGATGGGATGGACGCCTTGGGGGAGGGGGCGATTTGGAGCAGAACCGTGGCACACAGGGCAGCCCGGGGATGCAGCCATGTTTGACAGGCTCTCTCAGTTATGTCAGTTCCACTATGCCATCTGCCCCAAGATGGGAGACTCCAGGCTTCTAGGGTCCACGGCCCCGGAGTAGTCCCACAACCCCAGAGAGTTTCCAGCTAAGTTCCCGCTAAGGTGCTTGAGGGGCTGTGCAGGATGCCGCCAAGGACCGCGCACTTACCTCCTCCATCCTCGGAGCTGTGGCGTGGGGAGGAAATATGCCTCTCCCCCACAGCCTCGGAGCAGTGACAGGGAGAGACACTTCTCCCCCAGCCCCAGCCACTGAGCTGCTGCAGCAGGTAGAGAAGACTCTCTCCTGGCCTCAACCCCAGAGCCGCTGTGGGGGGAGGAGGACACTCTCCTGCAGCCCCATCCTAGAGTCCTCACCCCAAACCCCTCATCCCTGGCCCAACCCCAGAGCCCGCACTCCTTTAGGCCACTCTTCAATGATGCTCTCTCAGGCCCCAGCATAGGGAACAAAGTGGTGGGATGGATGCTTTGGGGGAGGGGCAATTTTGGGTGTGCTGTGGCACATAGAGCAGCCCTGGGACACAGTCAGAATGGACAGACTGTCTTGGTTATGTCAGTTCCATTATGGCCATCTGCCCCAGGACAGGGGACTCCAGGCTTCTAGGTCCATGGCCCTGGGGTAGCCCCACAACCCCAGAGTTTCCAGCCTCCCTCACATAGAGCCAGAAGCCTGAAAGCCCTGGGAGAGTTGACTAACTGGGGCTCGTTTCCTAGCTCTGCAGGAAGGAGCCTGAAAAACTTATGGGCTCTCAGGGCTTCCAAGCTCCCTGTCATGCAGCAGGGAGCCTGGGGGTCCTTTGACAGCCACCAGGGGCTGTGGCTCCTGGACACAGACTGCCCAGAGCTTCCAGAATCTTGGGCCAGCTGCTCCAGAGCACCAAACCCTTCGGGTACGTCTACACATGGATAAAACACCCATGACTGGACCAAGTCAGCTGACTTAGGCCTGCAGGGCTCAGGCTTGGGGCTGACACAGCTGTATAGACGTTCAGGCTCAGGCTGGAGCCTGAACTATGGCACTCTGTGAGGGTGGAGGGTCTGAGAGCTCAGGCTCTAGCCTGAGCCAAAACATCTACACAGCAATTTTTTAGCTCTGCCGCCCAAGTCTGAGTCAGGTGACCTGGGCCAGGCACTGCCCTGCTGCAGGTCTCTTCGCCTTATGTAGATATGCCTTGAGAGCCCCGGGAGCTGCTAATGGAAACTGACATACTTGTCAGTTTCACAGCTGCAATGAAGAATGTCAATTTCACTCTGCAGCTACCATCCCAGGAAGCTAGCTTCATTTTGTATCTGAACTGAAATCATATCAGAATTCCTGATTCATGAGAAACTTCAAAATGCTGAGATTTCTCATGAACTGGAAATCCCAACTTTCAGCCAGCTCCAGTGTGGCATTTTGGAACCATGGTAATGGTGAGGCAACTTCAGAGCCATCATAAATCCTCAAGATTTTCTCAATCTCTTGGGGCTTTGTGCTGGGTCCAGCATAGAGACTCTTCGTTTAGGGTTCCCTCCTAGCAATGGACAAAGGTCAGGCATCTACGGTGATTAGTTTAGATCTGTCTGCAGTGACCATGACAATGCTGACTATGCAATTTTGTCATGACTGCACGGCCTGGCTGGGATAATCTGTGTGGAAACTGTTTTGAAAGCAGCCCTGTGCATTCCTCTCAGAGTTTACAGAGCGTGTCACTGGCAAATTGTTCATGTGTCATAGAGTTTCTCATACAGTGTCTTAATGGTAAAACTTTGCTCTTACATGGCTTTGAGATCTAGGGATGCAAAGTGCTCTTTACAAGGAAGGGTAAGTATTGTTATCCTCATCTTAAAGACAGAGAAATTGGGGAACGGAGAAGGGAAGGGATTTGCTCAAGGTCACACAGGAGGTCAATGGCAGCACTGACAACAGAATGCAAGTCTCCTGACTCCCACTCCAAATGGAATTCTTTATACTTTAAGTCTCCAGATGCACAGTCTGACTGCCCTTGTTTTTCACTCCTCTATAGCACAACCTCAGTACCTGATTGATCAGCTGCAACTTCAAAATCACGTGAATTTTCATATTCAGGATCTGCAGGTATGTAACATGGATAAAAAAATTAAAAGATACAATGGTTAGCAAGCTTTACCAGTGTTAAAGATATAGCCAGGTTCTTCAGACTAAACTCTCTGGTTTGGAACACCAGGGAATGATTTCCACTGGCTTAAAACACAGGTCTATCAACTTTGGTGAGCCCACCAAAACAACCAAAGGCCTGCCCCTCAAACCCCATGTATGTAGTAACCCTGACCCGGGCACCAGTACCCGCAGTAGCTGTGATGCAGCAGCTCAGAATGCTGCCCTGGAGGGGGAAGAGCCAGTGCCAGAGAGAGGGGGCCTGGAATCTGCCCAAAGAGGGTAGTTGGAAAATGTTGTGAGAGGGAGAGGAGGGATGAAGAATTCAGGTGCTGAGTTAGCAGGTGAACAGGAGCTGGCGTGAATACTAAATGAAGGACAGGAGAATGTAAGTAGGGAACTGGGAAGTGAGAAGGAAAAAAGAAAGAGACCAGGAAAGGTTTCAGGTCAGGAGAAACTGAGAAAGCATAGATCTGAGAAAGGACTCTCCCTACAGTATTTTCTGTGATGCCTCTCTCTGTGTATGCTAGTCATTCAGTGGAAATTCATCTGGGAAATCTTGTTGAAAGCTACTGGGCCCTGGAATCTCTCACGTGGAGGAGAAAACCCGCTCTCTGGTTTAAACGTTAATAGAGTTAATTCTGTCCAATTATAGCATAAGACATTTCAGGAAAGGACAAAGCTCACTGTGGTCCTGTACTTTCGTGCCAAGTCACCCAATTTAGCTGTAGATATTTTTCTTATCTAATACTAATAATTATTAGAATTTTCAAAAGGGAATGTTTGTATTTCTATTAATATATTTCTATGAATAATGAGACCATCTATAGTTACATTAGGTAAGATAAAAATTAGAAGGGATATAAACCCTTATGCTTCAGGGCATCAGACAACCTCTGATTTATGAGGCCAGGAAGTAAACTTCCTTCATGGGCAAGTATTCTGTAATCAATCATCCATTACGGGCTTTCTTCCTGTGAAGCATCTGATACCGGCCATTGCCAGAGACAGCATTCTGAACAAGATCAGCACCAAAACTGGGTCTGATCCAGCCTGGCAATTCCAACATCTAAATATCTATCTATAGGCTGATTTATAACTCAAAATTCCAGTGAAACAGATTTGTATGAATTTTTTAAAACTTTATTTGCTCCTCAGCTGAGACACTGGGACTGAACTTGCTCACAATGAAGTCAATTGTGACACAAGGCAGATGAGGCCCTTTGTATGTCAGGTTCCAGCCTGGAGCAGTTTTTACAGATGATGTATAAATCCCTGGACCACAGGGTTTGTACTAAAAATGCTAACAGATGATTAATGATAGCAGTGTGGCCAGTACAAATATATTATATTCCAGCACTCTCACCTTCTTTTTGGCCACTTTCTTCCGGGAATCTGTTATCATCTGTAAGGTGTTGTTCTTCAGGCTTATATACAGCTAAACAAATGAAGTACAAACTTGTATGTGTAAAAAATATCCCAAAGCACATCAACATAAAAATGTCAAAAACCTCAGATCAAGAATTATTTAAAATTTTCTATTCACAAAATGAAACCAATTATACGACTCAAGGAGCAAACTCATAATTCAGTAAAATACTACACTAATACAGAAGTAAAGAGAAGATCCAAAAACAAAACAAAACCACTTCTAACCCACTTTAACTCAACCTCAAGAAGCTGAGTAAAAAAATGGACCTTGCACCAACAAACTCAGGCTCTGTCAGATCAGTGGAAGTGAAGTTGAGGGCCATTCGCTGAGAACAGGCCCCTCCCTCCCCAGATAATTAAACTCTACGGATTGTTAACTCATGTGCGCTAGCTGATTTAAACTGCCATGATGATTCGCAGAAAGAGGCGTGAGCGTCCATTTAGTGATGTACTTTATCACTGTAACAGTTGAGTGCCTCACAAATATGGCTTTATCCTTGCAACACCTCTCTGATGTAGGACATAACTGTCTCCATTTCCCTGATGGGGAACTGAGGACATCAGCAACTTTCAGACACAAGTTTGCCCCCCG
Organism: Chelonoidis abingdonii; assembly: GCF_003597395.2. Classification (NCBI taxonomy): domain Eukaryota; kingdom Metazoa; phylum Chordata; order Testudines; family Testudinidae; genus Chelonoidis; species Chelonoidis abingdonii. Next base: position 158,294,043 of record NC_133769.1, on the reverse strand, counting down.
AAAGCAACCCCCCCAGTTTGAATCCAATCAAACTTGACTGTTTAGTAATTAGAAAATTCTTCACAACATTGTAATGCAGGCACCCGAGAACCACCAGGCTTCAACCACCTGGGACAGTTATGCCAGATGAATGCAAAGGTTGAGAAAAAGCTCTGTCTCCATTCCAGCCTCACCATGACAGCTCAGACATTCTCAGTGATGCAATGGAACAGTGTGCAGTTTCTGTGCCTGATGCCATAACGCCTGCTTCGTATATTTTATCTGGTGTAGGTCACGTGTACACCAAGATGATCTGAGCAGATGATGCAAAGAAAGAGGATGCTTTGGAGACTCAGTACTAATGGGTGAGGACAAAAGTGATCATAATACCCTATTGGCACATTGCTAGAGTGAGCCACTAGATATGGAGTATTCTCCTGCAGAAAAACCTGAAACCTAGCAGGGTCCATCACCTTCTGATGGATCTGAAGGAAACATGGATTGGCCTTGACCTCAAACTGCACATGGTCATGGTCTGATCCTAACAAAGGACTACCTTTCATCCTCAATCTCCAAACAGGATCCATAGCGCCCAGCCCCACGTAGAACCAAAATCTCATGACAGAGGCCTATGACTGACATGCCAAGCATGAGATTCCAGCAAAGCCCACAAAAGTCATCGCCAATGTGGACAGCAAAGTCACCTAAGACATATGTCTTGTTAGCAGCTTTCTCAAATCAATGCCAATACCGTGGCTTTCAGTATGGTGGGTACTGCAGCAGCCAACATCACACAAGACGCTGCGGTTGTTTGGGAGTACAAGACCCTGGCCACTCCAGACCTGCTGATACGCCAAGACCTCAATTCACTGCCACTTTCCTGACTCAACTCCAAGAAGCCCTTCTGGATCCATGCATCAACACTACAAGCCAATGGAAAAAAACACTAGTTCTTGTTGGCTTGAATCACAAGCTGCTTGTGACGTCTCAAAAAAAAAAAAAAAGACCTGATTGAAGATCTAATGAACAAAGTCTTGGGGTTCTGCCTTCCCCAGAAAGCAGTGGACAGCACCCAACCACATTCAGAAAACACACAGAAGGTGTGGGTATCTCCTCCACAAATGGAAAATCAAAGAATAACCAAATTGTGACCGTGGTGAGGTACAAACCATGCAATACATCAGACAATGGCCCCACTAACGCACAGAGTGGCATAAGGGGGATCCATCTAGCTACCCCAGAAGCATTAGAATGGCTTTCATATCTCAAGATTCAATTATAATCCCAACCCATTGCTTTTCAAATACAAAAGCAGCCTGGGCAATTCCAGGGCCAGAGCAGACAAGAACTCTCTTAACTCAGGAAAAAGTTCAGAAGTCTAATGAGGCACCCTGTATACCACACCTATTCCCAAATTAACCCCCCTCTCATGTTCTACCCCAAACAATTCTCTCTTTCCTTCACGTCAGTTAGGCCCACACCCACCAGTGACCCCCTCCCAACTTGAAACCCGATACAAACAAAACAGCGACACTCATTCCTACCATTCATTCCTAGCAGGCACTGAACGCCTGTCTGGCGAGCTGAGCTAGCAAAGAGCCAGATGAATCATCCAGCCAGGGTTTGTGAAGGGCATTTATCAACCACAGACCATACATTAAATAGCATCAACCAAAGAGTAGGGTTCCTGCCAGCCAATGTCCTGTCCTCCCAAGATGAAACCCCTTGGTGGGCTCAACAGGGAAAATAAAAGTTCTCAAACTATAAATCTATGTCTCAGGAATCTCTCTCCATGCTCTTCATAACAGGAACACAAGAGCCCAAGGGTCTACAAAGAAACCCTCAACAGTGCGTCAACACATTCTGTTACCAGCAAGAATATTGTTGTGAAGCCTCAATTATGAAGAGCTGCATACAGTGTATAATGAGCCCATAAGGTTAGTGTAACGTTTACCTGAGTGCTTTGTGGGTACTCGACGGAGAATGCTGGAAAGCAAACCTTAAGGGAGAAAAGAAAGAAACAAAGCAGATGTGTCATTTCTTATTATTCTTGACATTATTGTAGCGCCTAGGAGCCCTAGTCATGGAATAGGACCCCATTGTGCTAGGTGTTATACAAACACAGAACAACAAAGTAGCCCCTGTACCAAGGAGCTCACAATCTAATTTTGGGTGGAAGAGTGTGTGTGCAGAGAATAGGCTGTAAATGAGACACACACATACAGTAGGGTAAATTCTGTAAATAAGTGCACACCAGATAAAATATAATTGACTGGAAGCAGCAGAGCAGATCATAACTGCCTTAATTCTGGGTCGAGCTAGCAAACGTAGAGACATCTCCATGGGGCTTCCATTTCTGTTAAGAGAAAGGACCCAAAATGGATAGTGATCAAGAGAGAGCATACGGTCCATAAGTAATAAATATCTACAAACTGTATTTGCAGATCCATACCTAGAGCTCCTGCTCCAAACACACAATGATCATTTGATTCCTCCTAGGAGTAAGTTGCATGTAGAGTGCCCCTGTTGAGGCCATTGTCAGACATAATGAGAACGGCGCTCTGTGCTGCTTTTGCAGCCAATGAGCTCAGCTCTGGCGCTCCTTGGCATGCTGAAGTCCCACTGAAGTCAATGAGCGCTCTACACGCAGAGCACCTCTAGGATCGGCGCTATGTCTGTGCTTGCTTCTGAGGGGTGGCCGGGGAATGGGCATCTTTTTTCCAAGCCAGTTCAGCCCACAGTATTAATTGAAAAGTAATTAGCAGAAGGGGCAGGGGGGGCGTGGCTAATGGCCAAGTCCTGCCCTTCCTGCTACAGGCATGTAATATTTAACTGGCAGCAAAACCAGTACAGTCTCTCTGTACAGGACTCAGGGAACCTCTACCAAAAGGGAGCATTCAACCCCCTGCACGTCAAATTCCACACAAAAACACCTGTAGGGACAATGGCGGTCAGAGGCATAACAACTACCTGGATCTATAGGCTCACTCCCCAGACACGCATGCAGATGGGACAAAGAGTGGTCACAGATTCTGGTAAAGCAGCAGCTCCAGAAGAACTGCACCTACTCACACACACACTGTCAGGATGTGCCTGTTGTGGGATGTGTACAAAGCCCAGGATTTAGCCCTAAGAAAGTTAAAGTGAATTTGTTCTCAAGTCCCCCAGCCCTTTAGAGAGATAAGCTGGGCTTATTAATTACATAACTAAAATGCATTTTGATGCACAAAAGCTTATGTTCATCCTACTGAAACTTAGAATGCAGCAAAATCACACAGCACATACAAACAAAGTGTTACATACCTCTTTTCCACAGAACGAAGAGTGTGACCATGAAGAGAAGGAGAAGAATAACAAAAATTGCTATTAAACCATCTCTACCTCTTGAAATACTTTTATTACCTTAAAGAAAAAAAATGAATAATTAGCTAATAAAAAACATTTCAGTGTGCTGTAAACAACCTCATTTGAGTCAAAAGTCTACAGAGAAAGTGTGTTTAAAAGGCACATACAATTGTAAAACTTTTTTAAATAGGAATAATTTGAAAACAGTATTGGGTCAAATTCAGTCACTGGTGTCACCCTCACTAGCTCCAGTGGAATTACATCAGAGATGACTTTGGCCCAATGATGGTATGTTACATTATGCTCAAGCTATTTTAAAGGCTTCCTACCTTTAAAAAGTTAACAAAAAAGTTTCTATTTTCTAATGTAGGAATTGCCATGCCAGATCACAGTACACTGTCCAGCCTGCTGTCTTACCAGTGGCTTGTTCCTGATGCTTCAGAGGAAGGGGCAAAAATCATCATGCTGGACAGCCATGGAATAACCTGCCCATAAAAGGAAGTTTCTTCCGAACTCCTATCAGTTAGAAATTGGCTTATGCCCCTAAAGCAGGAGTGTTTATGTTCTATATACATGTTTCACTCTATCCAGTATAACTGTAGATATTCTTTTTATTCCTATAAATGTCTAATCCTGACCTCAGGTCTAGTCAACACCCGAGAGACGTAGTTAAGCTGACCTTAGCCCTGGTGTAGACACCACTAGGCCAATCAAAGAATTATCCCATTGACCGAGCAACCACCTCTGGAGGGGATGGGTTTACTACAGCAATGGGACAACCCCTTCCATTGCTGCAGCATGTGTCTGCACTACAACAGCATAGCTGCAGCACCATACCTGTGCCTCTGTGGTATAGACAAACCCGTGTGACACTCTGTGGCCCTGAGTTTCACAAGTTAATTAAAACACGAATTTGCCAATGTGGCAATGAGAGAAAATATTTCCATCCCCGATTTTCTAAAACACCAGTGCAAATCCAGACCAGGTCAGTAGTGACTGAAATCACTAGCCTCTGATGACTGCTTGGCAGGTTATGTGAAATGATTTGATAGACTCTGTCCAGTTCTTACAGGACAGGTTCCACAACACAAGACCACCATCATAATTGACATTAATAAACCCCCTTATCGGCAGGTTCAGCAGAGAGGCCAAGATTTACTCTGTCCACGGAGACTGAACTCACGCTTCTCCCTTAGTAGTTCATTCCCAGTAGCAGTTGACAGCTTACACTACTGCTATCCCTGCATTATATGTTCTGTGCAATGGGCTAACTATCAATCTAGCACTTTTCACCAGCTCTAAAGTCACTTTTAACACCATACAGACTGTGCTATAGTGACTTTTGCATTTTGTTCCCTTTTAAACTCTATACATAATTTCTGAGATATCAAGAGGAACCCTGCAGTCTGAATGAACATCTCATTTCCCAGCTTAGTCCCTGGACCCCTCTCACTGTTACATACACCTTTTTACCCACATACTTACTCTCTGGGATGCATACGCTCAGAGAGATTGAGCTGTTGATTTTTGTTTTGGAGACTTCTCTGACGCACAAAACTTCCCCTGAAGGGTCTGCATTTTCTTCAAGTTCGAGAACAGGACTATTAGCATCAATTTTTCTGTCATTACTATACCAACTGTAGCGCACATCCTTTGAGAACTGTATCGCACACGATATTCTAATCTGACCATTAGTGACACTGCAATTTAATACTGATGGTGGAGGAGGAGCTGGATGAAAAAAAAAAAAAATCTACATTAGTTTGACTTCACATTGTTTTGCATTTCAAAAGCACTTTTTCTAGCTGTTTGTGAGTGTAAAGTTTAAAACATAGTCCAGCTGTATAAAGGATATTTGGTTCAGTCACCAAGCAGCAGTAACAATACTTACAGTTTGGTAATACACACAATAAACAGTTCGGTAACACACACAATAAACTTAAGTGTTTAGACTATATTGGGGGCCTAGCTCTTTTAACAGGACATCAGCTTTCCAGGTAGCAGATTCAAGTGCAGATGTCGCTATTTTTTACTTCACAATAGGACCAATCCTACAAGTGTTTCAACCTGTGGAAAGTGCAGTCTCCTTTATTGTGCAGCATTCCCAATGATTTCCATAGGAATTCTTCTGTAGGGAGGCTTCGATGGATCAACCCTCCACTCTTTACAGGACTAAGGTGACACTCTGCTTCTCTGCCCTATGCTGCTGCTTTCCCTTACGAAAAGGTACGACAACATTCTATAGTAATGGTATATAGCATAGGTCCAAGACATCTTACACTCTAAAAATTACTATTATTATAAATTATTACCTCTACTGGCCTCAATTCTGTAAGTTGATCCTTGGAAGAGAACCCCTGCATCTGCACAGCAGACACTAAAGTCAATGAGCTTCACAAAGCTATAGAGAACCACCTGCACGGAACTTGTAGGATATGGGCCTCCAGGCCCAAAGCGTGCGAAGTATTTTACTAATCAATAAGGAGAAAACACCTCTGCAGTTCTCGGATGCTAATGATCAAATACTATTTTTATAAACTTTTTTTTTTTTTTGTTAAATGCTGGAGTAGCACCTTCAGAACAAAACACAAAATGTGGCACCCACCATTTTAAGCATGTAGCTGAGAACGGCAGGTACAAAAGTGTGAGAGTGCTGCTGCTGCCGCCCTCTGGTGCCTGGGTCCACAAAAAGGATAGGGGATCGACTGCCACGAGCATCTAGAAAAACTTTCTTTTGTTAAAGTGGACTTGATGAACCAGGCTCTTCAGGTACACGTGTGTATGGTTTATTTATTAAATCAGGCCAATTTCTGTCTCAGTCGCATCACTGTAAATTCAGAGCAATTCCAGTAACTTCTGCTTAGTCGCTACAGATTTTCACCTGTGTATCTGAGATCACACACTGGGTTCAATTTGTCTCTTGTCCACAGCGTAAGGATTCACTACAATAGCAAAGGTGTGATCACCACCAACCTAAGTCACAACAATGGCACTGAAAAAATCAGGTTGTGTATGTGAGTGCAAATACCCATCAGTAGATGCCTCAAGGAAATGATCTTGAATATAGTCAGAGCCAAAATCACTCAGGACTTTAAAAAAAACAAACAAACAAAAAAAAACCACAGGCAGTTCTATCACTTTCTAGACAGCTACCATGAAGAAAGCAGAGTGGGAGCACTTTCTGACCAGTGGTGCTCAAAACACTGCCAGTTGCTCTTGTGAGGATGTCCTAGCTGCAGACCGCACAAATGGAGCAAGTGAGAAATCAGCAATCACAGAAACAGATTTCTTGGCAAGTTAATCACAAGAGGAATTGCTTTCATTTTTGGTCACACCTCTCTCCAGCGCCAGTGACAGGGTGTCTCAGTCAAGACTGCCTGCTTATGAAACTCGACCCACTCGATACAAAGGTAATAAGTAACTTTTCTGGGCCCAGCAGCCAGCAATTTGAAACAGATTATTTTTTGCAACAAAAATTATGACAGAGCTATAGATGACAGACAGATGGGAAAACAAGAAATGAAAAGCTTATGGGTCAAATTTAAGATGCTGTAGAAAGTGGTACAAGTTACACACCAGGAACTGGGTGCAAGGAGGCTACAAGGATGTAGGTCATTTACACACTTGCGGGAGGAGTGGACATGACACAAGTTAAAGTGTGTGGTGGGAGAGAGGGGTTATTTACATACACCTTCCGACACCCTCCTGTTAGTTGTTTTTCCTGCTGTATTTCTGTCTTCCAGCCCCTGCGTCTGCAAGGTATACTATTTTACACTCCCCCAGGCTCACTTACACTCCCCTCTTACTGGCCTATATCTTAACACCACATAGCCTCTGAATTTGTCCCACTGAATCTGCTCTTGGGCGGAAAGCATCTTCTTATGCCATTGCCTATGTTAACATAGGAGTACCCCTCCTCTGAACCAGAAGCAACCACCATGGCTGCATAGGCCAGCAGGGTTCATGAGGGCTGCTTTTCAGTTGGCCCTTAGTCTTACTTAACTGTATCACATATACCAGTGAAATATTAGTTTTTGTTCAGAAAATGTCGTGCCCTGTATATGGCCCATGCTTAGCCTAGCTATCTGAACTAACAGCCTTGCAACTAAATAACGCACCGAAGGTGAGGAGCTTTTTTTCTTCAAGGTGAATTTTGTTCCGTAGACCCATTGCTATACCTCATTACAACATAAAGACATGAATCTGCTGGAGATAATAGACTGACATTTTCACCTTTTCCATGGGTTTGGATTCTTACAGTGTTTTTCCTACTGATAAGTTTTATTGATTTTTTTTTTTTTCATTTTTAAGCTTTTCAGACTTTCTGTTGTCATATTACAAAACAGTGGGTGACTAATTTAGGAACACATTACCAAGGGGAGTGGTGGATCGTGTGTCGTTTGATATCTTCAGATCAAGACTGGATGCATTTCAGGGAGATATGCTTTAGACAAGCACAAGGTATTGGGTTCAATACAGGGGTAACTGGCTGAAATTCTCTGGTCTGTGACATACAGAAGGTCAGACGAGATGATCTAATGGTCCCTATTGGTCTTAAACCTTCTTACGCTATGAATAATACTACTTTGTGTGGATCCTTCATCTTTATGGAGATTTACAAACATTAATTCTCAAAACCACTCTCTGAAGTAGGTGTTAAACTCCTTTTTACACAGGGGAAAACTGAAGAACAGAGAGATTAAAGGTTAAATTTCAAAAAAAAGGCCTTGAATTTGTTTGCCTCCATTTTCCAGTGTCCATTTCTAGACTACCTGGGCCTGATTTTCAGCAGTACTGAGCATTTACAGCTCTTGATGAAGTCAATGGGAGCTGTGATTCTTCAGGACCTCTAAAAGTCAGACCCAAGGAGTCTAGAAATAGGCACCCAAAAATTAAGGCACATAAAATAAGAGGCTGTTTTTTTTTAAATTGGGCCTCAGTGACTTATCGAGATGGGACAGTGTGTTAATGGCAAAGCTGGAAATTGACTCTCTTGAGTTCTGACTCCCAGCCTGCTACTTCGATTAGCACACCCTCCCTTCTTCAGATATTTGAGTGATTCTCTTTCTCTTGACAAACCAATAAATATTGTTGCCCCTCTATTTCTTATAGAATCAAAGGAATATAGGGCTGGAAGGGACTTGATTTCTTGAAGTCCAGTTTCCAGCTCTGAGGTAGGACCAAGTACACCTAGATTATCTCTGACAAGTGTTGGCCCAACCTGTTCTGTAAAACCTCCAGTGATGGGGATTCCACAACCTCCCTTGGAAACCTATTCCAGAACTTATCCACCTTTATAATTTTTTTTTCTAATATCTGACCTAAATCTCCCTTGCTGCAGATTAAGCCCATTACTTCTTCCCCCACCTTAAGCAGACATGGAAAACAATTGAACACCATCCTCTTTATAACAGCACTTAACATATTTGATGACTTATCAGGGCTCCCCTCAGTCTTTTCTCAAAACTAAGCATGTAGTGATTTTAACCTTTCTTCATAGGTCAGGTTTCCTAAACCTTTGATAATTTTTGTTGCTACCTTGTGGACTCCCTCCAATTTGTCCACATCTTTCCAGAAGTATGGACCTTCAAGAGAGACCCTCTTATGGACCCTCTTATTCCATGACAGCTTAGTTTGCTTAAAAGCCTTTGGTTAGGGACCTTCTCAAAGGCATTCTGAAAGTCCAAGTACACTATACTGATTGGATCACTCTTGTCCATCTGCTTGTTGACCCCCTTAGAGAATTCTAATAGATTGGGGAGGCATGATTTCCCTTTACAAAAGCCATGTTGACTCTTCCGCAACATATCATGTTCATTTGTGTGTCTGATAATTTTGTTCTTTACTATAGTTTCAACCAATTTGCCTGGTTCTGAAGTTAAGCTTACTGGCCTGTAATTGCCAGGATTACCTCTGGAGCCTTTTTTAAAAATAGGCATTACATTAGCTTCCCTCTAGTTATCTGGTACACAGGATGACTTAAGCAATAGGCTACATACCACAGTTAGTAATTCTGCAATTTCATATTTGAATTCCTTCAGAACTCTTGGGTGATGTGATGGGCATCTGCTCTACACTGGGCAGAAAGGGGTTAACAGAGATGTAGAGAGGCTGCGTGAAAAGCAGCTAATAGGAAAGGGGTTGTGAGGAGCGGCCAATCAGGGCTCAGCAGCTCCATATAAGAAGAGCCTCAGGCAGAGCAGAGTCAGTAGCTGGCTGCAACTCTGTAGCACCTTGGATCAGAGTAATGCAGGCAGGAACCCGGGAGGAAGAGAAGGAGCTCCAGACGGGGTGCTGCAACTGAGGAGGGTGCTGTGGCTGGGGGAAAGCAGCTCAGGGAAATGCAGCGATAGGAGAGTCAAAGGGGTGTAGCAGGAGGCTGCGATCCACACGGTCACTGGACTGGCATCCAGAGTAGTGGTCAGGTCTCGGTGCCCCCCACTTGCCACTGGGGAAGTGGCAGGGTAGGTGACCACAGTTGCCACTGGGGAAGTGGCTGGACTACTGAGGAGCTAAACTTGCCCCAGAAGGGGGGAAACACAGACAGTGGCTCCTGATGCTGCAAGGGGGTTGCAGGAGGACTGTGGAGAAGGAGTGACGGGGTGCAGGACAACTGACAGGGGCATTGACCTCAAGCTAACCTCCAGAGAAACTTGGAAGAGGTGACAGTCTGGTGGCAAGTGATTCCATGACAGGTGAACACCATCTGGTCCTGGTAACTTACTATGGTTTAATTTATCAGTTTGTTCCAAAACCACCTCTATTGACACCTCAATCTGGAACAGTTCCTCAGATCTGTCACCTTAAAAGAATGGTTTGTGTGGCAATCTCCCTCTCACCCTCCGCAGTGAATACTGAGGCAAAGAATTCATTTAGCTTCTCTGCAGTGGCCTTGTCTTCCTTGAATGCTCCTTTAGCACCTCGATCGTCCAGTGGCGCCACTGACTATTTGGCAGGTTTCCTGCTTCTGAGGTACTTACATTTTTTGCTCTTAGTTTGTGTCTTTAGCTAGTTGCTCTTAATTCTTTCTACACCTGCCTTGTTATACTTTTACATTTGACTTGCCAGAGTTTATTACTTTCTATTTTCCTCCCTAGGATTTGACTTCCAATCCTTAAAGAATACATTTTTGCCTCTAACTGCTCTTTTATTCTGTTAAACTATAATGGCATTTTTCGGTCCTCTTACAATTTTTTTTAGTTGGGGTATACATTTTGTTTGAACCTCTCTTATAGTGTTTTTAAATGGTCTCCATGCAGTTTGCAGGCATTTCACAACTTGTGACTTTTCTTTTTAATTTCCTTTTAACTAGCTTCCTCATTTTGTGTAGTTCTCCTTTTTTAATGCCATTCTGGTTGGTTTCTTTGGTATTTCCCTCCCCCCACCCCAAGGATGTTAGATTTAAGTACACTATGCTCATTATTACTGAGCACTTCAGCTATATTCACCTCTTGGAACAAAGCCTGTGTTCCAGTTACAATTAAATCTAGAATTGCCGATTCCTTTGTGGGTTCCAGAACAAGCTGCCCCAAGAAACAGTCATTTAGTGTGGTTGCTAGCATATTCCTACTGCTACACACTTATCGTTCAAGCATGGAATTTCGATCTATAGAGATACTATAGTACAGTTTCAGTCACTGATTGTTTCATAATTTGTTCCAGTATCTTTCCATGTATCAAAGTTAGGACGACTGGTCTATCATTCCCCAGGTCCTCTTTATTCCTTTTTTTAAAAATAGACACTGTTTACACACTTCTTCACTCCTCCACAACCTAACTCATCTTCCAAGAGTTCTCAAAGATTATTGCTAACATTTCCAAGATTTCTTCAGCTAGTTCCTTCAAGTATCCTACGATGAATTTTGTCAAGCCCTGTCTTGAATACATATAACTTGTCTAAATATTCTTTAACCTGTTCTTTCCTTATTTTGGCTTGCATTCCTTTCCCCTTGCTGTTAATATTAATTGTGTTGAGTATCTGGTTACCATCAACCTTTTTTAGTGAAGACTAAAGCAAAATAGGCATTAAACACCTTGGCCTTTTTGATGTCATTAATTATTAACTCTCATTTCATGCTAAATAGAGGACTACTCCTGGGGGAATTCTATATCACTACACATGTGCAGAATTCATCTCACACGCAGAATTTTTTTTTCTCTGCAGAAAACACATTCTGCCGGAGAGGTGCTGCAGTTATGCCTTTTGCCCACCAAGGGTTGGTGGGGTGCTAGAGCAGAAAGCAGCCGCTTCCGAGCAGGAGCAGCCCCAGCTGTGGATAGGGAAGAGAAGAGGCTGCATTCCTCACAGCGCCCTGCCCATGGGGCCAGGTCAGGAGGCATAGGATGCGGGGGGACAGATAATGTGGGGATATGGGATTACTGAAACGTCACAGACTGGGGTTCAGAAGGGCAAGTGGGGGCAACACGGCCACATGGGGAGGAGGGCGGCTGAGTGCAGGTGCAGGGACATATGGGAACAGGAAGGTGCAAGGACACATGGGGACGGGGGTAGATATGTCTGACTGAACGAGAGTGGTTAGGGGTCAGCCAGGCTCTGTATTGGAGAGGCTCCCTAACAATTTCCCCACACACACACACACACACACACACCCAGAAAAAAGAACCATGGTCCATACTTCTCACACCCAATGACCCTCCAAGGTCACACCCAGACTTCTTCCCAGCAATTACTTCCCTCCCCCTCAACTCCTCGGTTACACCTGACTCCAAGCCTTGCACTGCTTCTAAGGGATGAGGGAAATAAGTTTCTTTATTGTAGTTTAAATGTATTATTACTCAAAGTTCTGTATTAATATGCCTAGGAAGGAATCTATTTGTTAAAAAACATATGAATCTTTTTTGTCGTCTATATTGTTACAAACATACTTGCAGACAGGTATCTTGAAATAAAATTACCAAAATAATTGAAACTGGCGTGATTATATTTTGTTATCAGGACAATTAAAATATGAAGAATTTAATTTTTTGTTGCAGGATTTCCCCAAGAATAAGAGGACCTACATTAGGAGCAAGAGAAAGACAAACAAAAATATATTTCAAGAACCTCTTATTGCCTTTTATGTCCCTTGCTAGGTATAATTCATTTTGTGTCTTAGCCTTTCTAATTTTGTCCCTACATGCTTATGCTACTCTTTAGTACTCCTCCCTAGCAGTTTGTCAAAGTTTCCTCTTCTTGTAGGATTCTTTTTTTGATTTTCAGGTAATTAAAGAGCTCCTGCTGGAGCCACATTGGCCTCTTACTATTCTTCTTATCTTTCCTCCGCATTGTAGATTGCAGTTGTTTCCTTAAAAAGTGAAAAGTTAACAGTTGCCAATTGTTTTTGCTGCTTATCCACTACTTACCCAATACTTCAAGTACAAATTTTGTATATTGGAGCGGGCCATCACCATCAGGCAGAACTTGTGCTTCATACTCTGCAGCATCACCAGCGCTTAACTTTTTGATGGTAAAATTGCCAGAAGATGTCTCAAGCGTTGCTCTGTTTTCAAAACTAAAATAATATTTAGGTGACACAACACCACTTTCCCATTCAGCCACTTTATCTTTTCTTTTTATCCAGGTAATTTCTGTTATAGTTCCATTAACTTTTGGTGAAAAAGTAAAATCTTCTCCCACAATGGCAAACACAGACTCTTGATCTTGAGACTGGGTGCATACTATGTCAAAAAAGAAAATACATTTAATCAGTCACAGTTATCTAAACTATTGTTCGAGTCATTCTATATCCATTATAAATAATATTACACACACGCAAATGATGGTAAAAGAACATTAAGACTACAAAGTCAAGCACGCAAAAGTTAGGAAGTCTTCAAATTAAAGGTTGCCCAGGCCACCTTAATTCAGCCTCCTTGTGAAGATGCATTACGAGATGGTCTCCATTTTCCTCCCCAACTCCCAGTCTCCTCTACAGCCAGCCTTCAGTCCCCTAAGTTTCTTTTCCCAATCTACTCTTCTAAAGACAGACAGGCAGTTCAGTTCTTCACCCATCTACACTCAAATCAGGCATCTTACTCCTCCATGCTTCCTGGGCGCCAATAAGGGGGCATTGAGAGCAGAGAAAAGACCCCTGCTCTCAGTTCCAGTACCTAGATCTGGCCTGCTCTGGCTCAAGTACACAGCAGCAATTGCAGGGAAAGTCTTGCTCAGCCCCTGCCCGAAGCATGCTCAGCATGGATGGAATTTTCAGAGTTTTTAGTTGCAAAGCTCTATCAAGTTCATACTGAGCATGTGTGAATTGTGATTCTTTTCCCCCCAAAGGCTTATAACTTGGCCAAATTCACACTGATTTTCAAAAAGATGTAAAAGGCACATCCTTGACACAAAGGCCCCCCTCTCCCCTGCCAAATTTCAAGTCCCTGCTCCAAAAGCATGGGGCACCAGCACTGCTCAAAGAAAAGATTACCAGAATTTAATATGGGAAAAACAATGCATTCTCCCCCCTTCAGCCTTGTTCTCAGAAACATCTGAACCATTTTGGCTAAAATCTTCCAAAAAATTTCAGCCTGAAGCAGACATCCATCAGGTAACGTGGCATTCCTGAATGCTTAAAGTTTGGCCGAGTTACAAGCAACTGAAAATAGGATCTTATAATGGGAAATGTGTGGCAACCTTAGTAATTGATGATGCTCTCACACCTGCCTATAATTCTATATAAATACTAAAAACAAAGAATCCTGGAACACGTTTGAACCAAAACAATGCTGAAAGAGAGAGGATGGGAGATTTTCCCCATATGTTGCTGAAAAGTGTTACAAAAAAGACACACAAACCTACCTTGTTCACCGTTGTAACAAAATGAAGATGAGATGGCACTGGTTACAAAATCGCTTCTATAGCAGAGTTTGGGTAAGACAGCTAGTGACAGTCACTTCTAGCCACATGGATAGAGCAAGATCAAGGAGGGGCAGGTGGGAAGGCTACTGCAGGAAGGGCTGTCCCTAGAGGTGTGCAGGGCCTGGAACACCCCCCCTCGCTCCCCCCCACCATGGCCCAGGTCCCACCTCCACTCCACCCCTTCCTCTAAGCCCCCACCCCACCTTTTCCTGCCCCTCCTCCACTTCCATTCCATCTAGGGTGACCAGATGTCCCAATTTTACAGGGACAGTCCTGATTTTGGGGTCTTCTTGTATAGGCTTCTATTACCCCCCACCCTCTGTCCTGATTTTTCACACTTGCTGTCTGATCATCCTAATTCCACCTCTTCCCCCAAGCCCCTGCTCCACCTCTTTCTGGCTTTTGCGCCCTCTCCCCCCCGCCCCGAGCGACGCCAGCGGAGAGGGACAGGCTGGGGCCGGGTTGTCTGCTGCTGCCAGCACTAGGCCCCCCGCTAAGTTCCCCAGGCCAGCCTGGACCTCGCGTCCCAAAGCATGGGGCCTGGGGCAGTTGCTCCAATCCATCCTATGGACAGGACGGCTCTGACTGGAAGCGTGCTGCCTTCTCCCACAAATGAGACAGAATCCCAGGCCTGGTCTACACTATGCGTTTAAACTGAATTTAACAGAGTTAAACCAATTTAACACTGTACCCGTCCGCACAACGAGGCCCTTTATATCATATAAAGGGCTCTTTAAATCGGTTTCTGTACTCCTCCCCAACGAGAGGAGTAGGGCTGAAATCGGTATTATCATATCGGATTAGGGTTAGTGTGGCTGCAGATCGACGGTATCGGCCTCCGGGAGGTATCCCACAGTGCACCATTGTGACCGCTCTGGACAGCAATCTGAACTCAGATGCACTGGCCAGGTAGACAGGAAAAGCTCCGCGAACTTTTGAATTTCGTTTCCCGTTTGCCCAGCATGGAGCTCTGATCAGCACGGTTGGCAATGCAGTCCCAGATCCAAAAAGAGCTCCAGCATGGACCATATAGGAGATACTGGATCTGATCGCTGTATGAGGAGACAAATCTGTTCTATCAGAGCTCCGTTACAGAAGACGAAATGCCAAAGCATTTAAAAGAAATCTGCACGCAATGATACAGAGTCCACAGCACAGTGCTGCGTGACAACTGTAATGGAAAGCCAAAGAATCAAACGGATGCTCATGCAGGGAGGGAGGGGCTACCGAGGACTCCAGCTATCCCACAGTCCCCTCAGTCTCCGAAAAGTATTTGCATTCTTGGCTGAGCTCCCAATGCCTTGTAGGGTCAACACCATTTGTCCGGGGTGGTTCCAGGGTATATCTTGTCATATTTACCCCCTATTCCCCCCCGCCATGAAAGAAAAGGGAAAAATCATTTCTGACTTTTTTCATGTCACCGTATGTCTAGTACATGCTGCTGGTAGATGCGGTGCTGTGCATTGAACAGCAGCATCTCTCCCCTCCCCAGTGAGGATAGTACAGTGCAGATGACTGGATAGCCGTCCTCGTCATCAATTCTCTGTGTGGTTCCTAGGCTGGGATCAGGTGAGGTCGGCCAGGGCCGGCTTCTGGGTTAAAAATAGAATGACTCCGGTCGATTCCCGGGTAGATGGTAAGAATGGCTGTGTAACAGTCTTCATCATCAGCACTGAGGGGCTTGAGCTCCCATCACCCCCTCTCTTTCATGTCGTACAAGAAAGATTCTGTACTGCCTGGAACTATCATAGCAGCTGGAGGTGCCTCCCTCGTTTTATTCTCACTAAAAAGTCAGTGTGTCTTATTCCTGATCTTTATATACTTTCATCACACAATGGTGGGGACCTGCAATGTGCCAGAACGAGTTGGGGTTGCAGGGAGCAAACGGGTGGGGTTCTTGCAGGAGCACCCCTAGATGGCAGGCAGCTCATCATTTCTCTGGGGGATCTGACATGGAGAGCTTGCTTCTCTGGTCCAACCTGGTTCTTAGTACCTTGCCCCTATTTAAGGCCGGGGCTGGCCTATTTAGATTCAAATAAGAGGAGGACACGTGGGAGTCATGTAATAGATTATTAGGCTTGGAAGGGACCGTCAGAAGAGATCTCTAGTCACCCCTGCGTCGAAGCAGGACTAACCCCCAATGGCCCCTCAGGCATTGAATCTCAACCCGGGTTGCAGGCCAATAGCATTCCCATTTTTGTCTTTGCGCCCCGACCGCCCTAGCGAAAGGTCACCCAGGGGCACCCTGAACAGCAGCAGAACGTACGAATGACTGAGTAACAGTCATCTCTCGCCATACATGGCGCAGCAGACGGTCAGAAACGACTGGTAACCATCTCTGCTACCTGCAATGGCAAATGAATGCTGCTGTGTAGCGCTGCAGTACCGCCTCTGTCAGCGGCATCCAGTACACATACGGTGACAGTGACAAAAGGCAAAACGGGCTCCATGGTTGCCGTGCTATGGTGTCTGCCAGGGCAATCCAGGGAAAAACGGCGCGAAATGATTGTCTGCCGTTGCTTTCATGGAGGAAGGAATGAGTGACGACATTTACCCAGAATCACCCGCGACACTGTTTTTGCACCATTATGCACTGGGATCTCATCCCAGAATTCCAATGGGTGGGGGATACTGGGAGAACTATGGGATAGCTACGGGATAGCTACCCACAGTGCAATGCTCCGGAAATTGATGCTAGCCTCGGTACATGGACGCACACCACCAAATTAATGTGCTTAGTGTAGCCGTGTGCACTTGACTTTATACAATCTGTTTTACAAAACCAGTTTAAGCAAAATTGGAATAATCCCATAGTGTAGACATAGCCCCAGGCTCCACCTTCAGGCCCAGATCCTGCAAAAGCTTACATACAGGCTTTAGCTTTACACACACAAGTAGTCCCACTGAGCCCACATGGAGAAGTGTTTGCAGAATCAGGGTGTGCATCCAGCTGCCTGCTGCTCTCCTCCTCTCACCCCATTTAGAGGCATCTTAAATGTATTTAAATTGTCCCCAATGTGACCTCAGGGACAAATATAACAAAAAATAAAACAAAACAGTTACAAAAACAACAAACTGAGAAAACAAAAAAAATATTTTCCTCAGCCATAGTTACATGTTTACCTCTTCCTCTTCCCCACCGGTGACAGTAGCACTGACTACTAGGGTCACAGGAGTACCGCAATAGCATACGTCTATATAAATGTTGATATTACATTCAAGTCCTGTGTGCATCAAGGACTTGATCCTGCTCCACTGTAGTCAACAGGAGTTTTGTCATTGACTTCAAGATCTAAATGAGCATCTATTGCAACCAAGTAACATTTATTTAAGACTCCCAGTGCACAATAGGGAAGTTTCCCCTTTAACTGCGATTATGGTTAGAACAAGGGACTCAGAACCTTAGAATTCTGTAGAGGACAATGTCTTTAAGTGTAGCATACTTCCAGCTCTCCCCACCCCTTCCGCCCATGGCATTACTGCCAAACCTCACAAGCCCTTTCCACGCCATGTCCCATGGGATGGCTACTGTGAAAGGCAAGGAATGGGAGACAGCCTGGAGAGGACTCTCTCAATGCTCAGTTCTGGCAGACAAGCATGGCTCCGGTACTTGGTTTGACTGTGCATTTTTTTTTCCCTTCTCTATGCCTCATATTTCCTCTATGCAGGGTGGATAAAAATCAATGATTCTTTTTTAATCAGATTTTTTTTTATTTAAATCAGATTTTTTGGATAAAATGCTTTTAAAAGAAAAAACCTGTAATTAAGTGTGGCAAATTGCCAATACTGTTATGCTGGGTCTCACGCTTTCTCTTCTTTGGGGAAGGTTCAGGGTGCCATTGCTTGTCTCTGAACCAGTATTTTAATTACCCCACTAGTGTCCTTGAGGAGGGGAGTGGAGAGGGAGGGACCTGGGCCCGTCCTCTTCTCCAGGTCCCAACCCAGGGGCCCTGAGGTTTTGTGGTGAATCACCTGAACTAGCGGTTCCTTCCCTGGGTTACTTCCCTCTCCTGCCCTTCAGCTTGTGAAGGGGCTTCTTGCCTCCTTCTACACAAGCCAGGTGCCCCTTACCTAGGGTTTTCTTTTGGATTTCTCAGCCCAACGCAGCACTCCTCCAAACTTTCCTTTTGTCTCATCTCGCTCTTCTCTTCTTGTCTCTTCTCCAACTCCTTCAAACTGCTCTCTGCTCCAACCAAACCTTCCTGCTCCAACTCCCACACTGTCTGACTGAAGCAGGGGTTTTTATCACATGACTGACCGCTGGTGCTCTAATTGGCTTCAGGTGCTCTAATTGGCTACAGGTGCTCTAGTTAATCTATAGCAAACCTTCCTCCCCTTGCAAGGAATAAGGCTCCCTGCTAACACTCTCCTGCTGCCCTCTGGCCATGCTGTATCACATAAGATACATTATAGCTCAGATATCTCATCAGGATTATAAATCTATAGTATGAGACAATGTTTAAGAAAAGTTTGGTAAATGAGTTCCAATAGTTCATGGATTAGAGACACAATCTTATGGCATTTTGGGGGCTTCAGAATAGATTGTCTAGGTTAATCTTTCTATCTAACAATGGGACTCAGTGCTCAGACTTGAAGATACCATCAGAGATGCTTTGTTTTGCAGTTCTCAAACTGTGGATTTGTGTTTCCAGAGATAATATGCTTGTTAACAGCGAAAAAAAAAATTGATACATGAATAAATTATATATAGAGGAGAGAAATAACAGACCTCAACTCCATTGTTCCTCTGCAAATTTGTGTAGACAGAGTCAATCCCTCTAAAAAGTGCAAAGTTTCAAAAAGTTCAGTGAACAGAAGATTGTTGGGGGAAGAATAGATCTGGACAAGGAGAAGTCTGGAGATAAATGTGAGAAGGAAGGGAGTAGAAACAAAAGTCAAACTGTCTGAGCAGCATATTCCAGAAGTACTGAGGTCTTTCTGAGCATAGCCATCATCGATTTTAGGTCTACCATGGCATTCTCTCACTAGAAGGGAAAACCTATAATGGCAGCAGGCCGTAAAAGAGACCCAGTTTGGGAATATTTTAATGAAGTTCCTCTACCCATGGGTAAGACAGGCATGCGTGCAAAATGCAAACAGTGCAACAAAGGATAGCAAGCCCTGGCTACCCCAATGAAACAACAGCGTGAGAAGTGTTCCTTCTCCGGAGGAAGCTGCGTTGACGATGATGAAAGGAACATGTCTGAACATGCAGGATCTTCAGGTTGGTAAACTTTTTTTATTTCATACTTCTTTCTTAAAGACTGCCTGTCTTCTTTCTGGACTATTTCTTGAATTCTCATGTCTGAGCAAAAAATATAGTTGTTACACTATGGTCCTATCATTTTAGATGCAGTTGTGATAAAAAATAGCTGAAATAGGCAGATCTTCCTTTTACAATTTCATCTTTGAAGTAGCACTGAGTGCAGTGAATGCAATGAGTAATACTAAATGAACACTATGGTAATAATAATTAAATAGCTGCATTGACTTATTTTGTTTAGAAGGATCCATCCTCAACATACAGGATTCTGAAGACTATCCACCTTCAAGATTACCATCATTTTCTATAGTTTCAGAGTTATCTGCCAATGATAGTGTTTCAGTTACATCATGTATGTCACACAGCCACAGTATATATCACCTGTAGCAAAAAGAAAAAAAAATGTCCATCATCCAGAAACAACTATAGATAAGTTTGTGATGATAACCAGGAGATTACAAAGAGAGATAACTGATGAAAAAATTGCCCAGTTTGTTTATGCAACAAATTCTCCTTTCCGTATGATTGAGAACTCACACTTCATTAACATGGTTCAGTCATTAAGACCAAGATACAGTCCACCCAACAAAGAATATGTCACAGGCAAATTGCTGGATGAAACAGAAATTGAGCAGTGTGTAAAAGGTCTAGAGGGTAAAATTGTTAACCTGAGTCTTGATGGGTGGAGCAATGTCCACAAAGATCCTGTTGTACATGCTTGTGTGACAACAGAAGAAGGGAATGTCTTCCTTACAGAAACAATTGATACATCAGGAAATGCACACACTGCAGAATACTTACAAGAAGTAGCAGTAAAAGCTATAACAAACTGTGAAAAAAAACTTCAAAATGTCTAGTATGCAGCTTGGTCACCGACAAGGCTGCAAATATATCCAAGATGAGAAGACATTATTTAGAAGAGAGTGAAGAGAGTCCCAAGCTAATAACATACGGTTGCAGTGCTCATTTGATGCACCTCCTAGCCAAAGACTCCAGTATTCCAGAAATAAAGGCTAATGTTGAAATTGCAAAATTCTTCCGTAACAACCACTTTCCAGCAGCTGCCCTGAAAAAAGTGGGCGAAGCCAAGCTAACTCTCCCACAAGACGTGCCATTGAACTCAGTAGTGGACTGTTTTGAGCACTATATCAAGAACTGGTCTAATCTGATGACAGTGTGTGAACAAAACAGTGAAAAAACAGATGGCACTGTCACAGCCAAAGTTCTCAACATTGGGCTTAAGAGAACTATTGAACACATGCTGAGTACCCTGAAGCCTATTTCTGTAGCCTTGAACAAAATGCAGGAAAATAGCTGTTTTATTGCCAACACTGTTGAAATTTGGAAGGAACTGAGTGAGATCTTAAAAAGAGAAATATGCGATGACAGAGTTAAATTACAAGCATTAAAAAACCGAATAAGGCAAGCACTATCTCCAGCTCATTTTCTTGCAAATATTCTCAATACTCAGTACCAGGGTCAAACCTTAACTGCTGAAGAAGAGTTGACGACTATGATATGGACATCCAGTAATGATCCCTCCATAATAATAAACTTCAGAGCTAAGGGTGAACCATCCAAGAAATATATGTTTGCTGATGATGTTTTAAAGAAAAAGTCACACCAGTAAACTGGTGGATGTCACTTAAGCACTTGGATTCAGAGACTGTCCAAGTGATAATCTCACTTTTAACAGCAGTAGCTTCTTCTGACGGTGTAGAAAGAATATTTTCTTCCTTTGGACTAATTCATTCCAAATGGAGAAATCGGCTGGGACCTGAAAAGGCAAGAAAGCTTGTTTTTCTTTTCCAGATTATGAACAAAACAGGAAAATGAAGGTGAAGACAACTGAGTTAGCTGCAGAAGCCAATATTTTAAGTTTCTCATGTTGACCTGGCTGACATAATAGATTTAATTAAAAAAAAAAAAAAAAATTTTCATTTAACTATTTTAGTTAAAATAAATTTTAACAAAAAACAAACCTGATTTTAAAAAACTTGAATGTTTAACTAAATTCAAAAATTCATATGCTTGTTTTGTTACAATATTATATGTTTGCTGTTGAAGAAAAAAAATCCCAGAATTTATAAGGTTGTTGTTTTTAGTTAAATAAAACAATTTAAATGTCTGTCTGGTGATGTTCTCCTAATACAACATGGCAAGAAAATCCTCTAAATATTAATCATTAATCTGTTGAATTGGAGATAGTTCACCTCCCAATGAGTTCATAAATATCTGCTTCAATTACCTTTGATAAATGAAATAATCAAACAATCATTCATTTTCTGATATAGCTGTAAAACTAATCTGAAAAGTTTTCAAAATAAATCACTTTAAAAATGTATAGTGTGTACCTTCTAAAAATGAAACCTACATCTATCTCGGAGTTGTGAAGAATATGTATTAAGGTTATAACACTTTTATGAATGCACTTTTATGTATAAATCCATGATTAAATTGAGTCTTCCTGATTCAGTCAAATCCACCCTGCCCCTATGGCCTTTTTAAGACGAGGTGACTAACTCGGAACACCATGCTCAGGTAGAGTATCTGCCATTGATTAATCCCATGCCATTATAACATTTCCCATATTTTTCTCCATCCCCTTCATACGGTTTTCACATCCTATTTGTTTTCAAGGACCAATGCTGCCCATTGAGTCAAAATGTTCTTTCAACCAAGTCATCTTACATCAACCTAATTATGGCAGTGAACATGCTACAGCCTTGCTCCTGCTCATGTAAGTGCTCTACTACACCCTCATAATAACTCCACCTCCACAAGAGGTGTAGTGCTTATACAGGTGTAGTCAGGGAGCCAGGGCAACACAGTGTCTGTGTAGACACCACATTACTTGCATCCACTGTTGGCTGTCATTCTTGTCAATTTCATAGCTCCCTTCTTCAGCAGGGGGCTCACAGGTGGAGCTGTGAAATTGACAAGAAAGGCTGATGAATGCTGTGCTGTGAATCCTGTGCTGGGCTCACAGTTCGGGCTGTCACCCAGGATGGATGGGGGCTTTAGTTGTGAGCCCGGCTACCGCCCAGGCTCTCAGCTTGCCATGGAGCTAACCACCTGGAGTCTGGCTGCTGGGGAGCTGAGAGCCCAAGCTCTCAGCCACCCACACTGACCTTCAAGTCAATGCAAGTGCTCCTGATGAAGACACAGACCACTGACGAAGGGGGATAGAGTGGACATGAAGAACTACAGTCATTAATTACTGTGGTGGCTGTATGTTGACCTAAGTTTGTGGTGTAGACATGCCCACAGCATAGCAGACGCTCACGGCCCTGAAGAGTTTATGATTTAAGCAGACAATACAGACAAAGGGTAGGGAAAAGCTCAGTAAATTGTATTTGCCAGCTCTCCTGTTTTCCTGAGTCCAACCCCATCATGCAACTTCCTTCTCCTCCTTGAGACCCATTAAAGTAAAGGGGGAGAATGGGGGGGGGGGGGAAGAGAAGAGAGACTAGAAGCAGAGGGACAGTTTCTCTCCATGGCCCTTCCTTGGCTTGCAGGAGCTCAGCTCTCCTCATAGCTCCTTCTCCTCCTTGACTGGTGAAAGGAAAACTCACCAGGCAGGGGAATCTGAATGGGGAGGGACAGAGGGAGTGTCTGGGGCTTCCAACCTTTCCTGCCAGTGGCTGAATTAGCAACAGGACCAAGCTGGGGAGGATGCATCCTACCAGTGCTTTTATATCATGATGCCAACATTTCCCAACCTAGCGCTAAAAATTTCCCAAATCTGGTGAAAAATTCCCAGATAAAGTTTTTTACAGTGCTTCTATATCCTGGGAAATTTCCCCAAATCTGGGAATTTTCATTCAAAACATTTTACTCAAAAATTCCCAGGTTTGGGGAAATTTCCCAGGATATAGAAGCACTGATACTAGCTGGGAAATCTCTATTCACCCTCAGAGATCTCCCACTTCTGCCCTCCACCTCCCACTGCCTCTTTCATCCCTAAAGGGAGAGGGGATAAGACCGGCCACTCACTCCTGCCAGCCCCCTTTCCAAAGATAAACAACATATAATACAGAGATGTTGCATAAAATCCCTTTAGAAATGACTGATCTACTAAAATCCAGTACATTACATCAAGCATTTCAACATTTTCCACAGAAGAACCACCGCCCATTTCTATTTGTTTATACATCAGTAGAAATCTTCCATCTTGGTCAACTTCTCTATTACAGATGAAATGAAGCCACTAACTCTTTCTCTAGACCTTCTAACACAGAGATTTTCAAACAGTGGGATGCACCCCCTAGCAGGACACAGAACAACATTCAGCGTGGGAGGAGGGGAGTGGTGACACCAGGCAGCTCGGACCAACCCCACATGGCACAGCTCAGGGAGGGAGCACCACCTCCACCACTGACTCACCTCAGCAGGCCACTTAGCCTGTTGGTCAGTCTCAACCTCCACTGAAGTCACCAT
>NC_133769.1:158265632-158269118 GCF_003597395.2 Chelonoidis abingdonii | reverse complement strand
GATTTAAGGAGCCGTTTAACTCGATATTAATGACGACGTCATGTGAACGGATACAGCGTTAAATCGGTATATCGGCCATTAAACCGATTTAAAGTCGCAGTGTAGACCTGGCCAAAGAGAGGGGCTCAGCTCAAAAAGTTTGAAAACCGCTATTCTAATGTGTGTGGTGGTGTGCTATTTTTTTCTCTTCACACACACACAGAAGTGTAGATGGATTTTTTTTTCTGATGTGTAATTTTGGGGGGAATGTTATCTAGACACCATTGAAACACACTTTTGGCTTTAACTTAAAAAAAATAATAAAACAAGGTCGGTGAGGTACTTTTATTGGACCAACTTCCGTTGGTGAGAGAAACATGCTTTCGAGCTTACTCAGAGCTCTTCTTCAGGTCTTTAAAAAAAAACCAGCAATTTTATTGTGAATTTCTCTGTTTATTTTAATGAGTACCAAAAGTTTAAATTGGATTGGTGTATACAGGCAATTGGAAGAGGATTGCTGCTCTGCAAACCTTATGAGATGCAAAAACTGGGCTTTTATGCTTAGCAAGTCCACAGGAGGTGGTTGGGTGGTGGGGAGGTATGCCTTGGTGACAAGGGGCTCCATGCATCCCCAGAGATCTATCTGCCAAAATTTGTCAGGTCGGGGTCTCAGTGCCCAAAGTGTGCTAAATGCCTTACTAACAAATAAGGAGAAAAAGTTCCTGCTGACACTGCAGTTTTAGGACAATTTCTGTAGAATACTATTTTTATCAGCATTTTTTTAATGCCATAAATGTCAGCAGAGCGTTGTCCCCATAGCAGCCTTCAACCAGGAGCTGGTAAACTGCAAAATCAACTTAAAAGACAGCACAGAAATGTTGCTTTTAAAAAAATATTAAAATTAGGGATTGTATAAAAATAGTAACTATTTTTTCATTAAATCTCTTGCAAAGACATTGGCTGTTACATGATGGACTATTTTCCAGCCCAAACCATTTCAGTTTCAGTGGAAGCGGAGAGGGTGTGGTGGGAGGGATTTGTGCTTGGGTGATATGGAGTAGGGGATGATAGAGAAGACTGGATAGAGGGGCAGAGAAAGCTTTTATCCAAATTGAGAATGCAAAGTGCTTAAAATTTTATATCTAGGAAATTTTTAAAAATTTAAGTTTTTATCATAAGATTAACTCTTGTGCCTTTGCCCTGGAACTCCACCCTTTACTTCCTAGTTGTTCTGAGCTGCCCTCATTTTAAAAATTCCCTTCCTGATGCTCAGTGCTCTAGTCTACCCTCTGGGCATAACCACTGTTGGGTCTTGCGTACATTATGGATTTTTCAATCTGAAATTTCTCACTGTTACCACCAGTTCCACTCCAGCAGCGCTAGCAGTGAGAGACAAGGCTCTAGGCAGTTGACAGCATTTAGCCACTGTGATGTCTAGACACTTGAGCAATGTTAGACAACACAGGGGCTAAAATGTTGGTATACGCTAGCACTCTCATTGATGCTATCCCTGGAAGTGCTACCGCAGTGCTAGCCCCGGGGGAAATTTTAGGGAACAAAGGCAACTGTGGACACAGCCTTATTGCCAGAGCCTTGCCTACTTTCTGTGATAACTCCATTACTCAGAATTAAGTCAAAATTAGTATCTCCTTTGTTTGCTTTAGAACAAGCTACACTTCAAGTCATCCATTATTAAAGTTCTAACAGAGGCCTGATTGATTTAAACACCCTCACATTATTATTACATTGTATCTTTATGACCAGAGAGTTTTAGCCCTGCGTACTCCACCTCATGCTCTCACTACCCAAAAAAATCTGTGTAAGATGCTGCACCTCATTGCAACCTTATTACTTGTTATTCATTCACAATCAATTAGAAATTATTGATGTAATAGTTCCCTCCCCCCACACTAGAAGGAGCTCTGTGAAATGCAGAATCTTGTCCTTTCCACCAACAGAGAGTCCTACAAAAGGTATTCCCTCACTCATCTTGTCTTATACTGGGACCAGCACAGCTACCGCAATGCTGCTAACATTTAAGCAGATAGGCAATCAGGTCCTGGGGAGTAGCTATCTTGTGTGTCTACACTGCATTTTGGAGTAAGTGGGACCAAGCCTCGCAGACAGGCTGACAGACTCAGGCTAGCGGGGCTCATGCCTGTAGTTATAAAGACAGCTCTTTTAAGCTGTGGTTCAGGCTGCAGCTTGGGCTCTAGAGTCTAGGAAGGGGAGTGGGCTTCAGATCTGAAGCCACAGCGTCAAACGCTGTCTATACAGCTATTTTTAGAACACTAGCACACGTGCCAATAGCCCGATTCTGTCAACCCAGGCTGAGAGGCTTGTTTTGCTCACTCCAAAATGAAGACAGACATATCAAGTGGCCAAAGCAGTGTTTTTGTGGCAAAGAGCTTTAACCACACTGTGAACCACAGGGGCTAAAGAGCTATATGCGCAGCTCACAGAGGAATTTGGCCCATAGCAACTTACTCCAGAAAGACAGGGTTAGTTTGACAATAGACATATTAACCAAATAATTAGGTTGTTTTCCTCCCTTGTCATCCAGCAAAGGGGAAACAAGGACTTATGCCCCTTTTTGCTTATTTTTTAATCTATAAAGAAGGGCTGTAAACGTTTTTGTTTGTTTAGGGTTTTTTATTTTTTCCCCACATTTTTTAAATTAGAAATTCAGGTCTCGTCTGCCCAGTTTATCCTGGAGAACTCAATGGAGAATTGATGGTTATATGGGATTACTTCATCATAGATATGAAGCAGTGAAACTGGAATAAATTGAGAGGGAAAGGAATTTTCATTCAACTCTGTAAAACAATCTGGTTTTGTTAACACCTATTTAATTCTGTTGAAAGAAATTATCTGTTTATTAAAGAGTTAATTCCCAATAGATCTGAGTCAGCCAAGGAACCATTCAACAAAATCAAAGACCAGATGTTCCTCATATTTGTAAGGTAAAAGCAAGTGGAATAATAATTAAAACAACACAATTGGATATTTGTTTTTTGTTAAACAAATTATCAGGTTTTCCTTACCTATCATAAAAGGTCAAAGGAGGGCAGAAAACATTTTTTTTTCCAGGTCTCCTTTAAATTGTGGGGAAAGAAAGTGTGTTTGTCTACCATGAAAGATGCCCACCACTATCCTTCTGTCTACTTATCAACACAGAATAAAAGTACCTCTCTCTTTCATACAGGCTGCATCAATTTAAAAAACATTCACATCTCCTCTTCTCTAAACAAAAGAGAAACAAAAGGAAACCCTCCCTCCCCAAACCTAAGTACTGAGAAAATATAGCAAAATTCAAATGAGCTTAGGAAAAGACTAAGGTTTTAAATGTCAGGTAAAAGGATAGGTCTACACTACGAGATTATTCCAATTTTACATAAACCGGTTTTATAAAACAGATTGTATAAAGTCGAGTGCACGCAGCCACACTAAGCACATTAATTGGGCAGTGTGTGTCCATGGTCCG
Organism: Chelonoidis abingdonii; assembly: GCF_003597395.2. Lineage (NCBI taxonomy): Eukaryota > Metazoa > Chordata > Testudines > Testudinidae > Chelonoidis > Chelonoidis abingdonii. Next base: position 158,265,655 of record NC_133769.1, on the reverse strand, counting down.
AGGCTAGCGTCGATTTCCAGAGC
>NC_133769.1:158257901-158262866 GCF_003597395.2 Chelonoidis abingdonii | reverse complement strand
GCCGAGGGGGAGGGCCGACCTCACAGCCCCGCGCGCGCACACTCTGTGTTCCGACCGCCCGGACGGTCAGAAGCGCAAGGCTGTGAGGTCGCCACCCCCCTCCGGACAGGGGACGAACCCGGCAGCCACACTTCTGACCGTCCGGGCAGTCAGAGCACTGTGCGCGGGGCTGTGAGGTTGGCCCACCCCCGGGCGGGGGGGCGAACGCGGAAGCGCCCCCTGCCGCTTGCCTGTGGGCTGCACACTGCGGGCCGCGTGTTGTGCAGGCCTGGACTATAAGGTGGATAGAAAACTGGCTAAATTGTTGGGCTCAAGAGGTAGTGATCAACAGCTCGATGTTTAGTTGGCAGCTGGTATCAAGCGGAGTGCCCCAGGGATCAGTTCTGGGCTGGTTTTGTTCAGCATCCTTATTAATGATCTGGATGATGCGATTAATTGTACCCTCAGCAAGTCTGCAGATGGCACTAAGCTGAGGGGGAGAGGTAGATATGCTGGAGGGTAGGGATAGGGTTCAGAGTGACCTAGACAAATTGCTAGCCTGTGCTCTGCAGTGGTTGTCCGCTGAAGTAATTGCTAAGTGGAGTGGTAAAGAGTCCTATCGCAGTAGAAAAAAGAAGGCCGTGCTTCCCAGAAGCCTTCGGTAGAGGATTGCAGAGTACCTCCATCAAAGTGTCACTGAGATCTCTCCAAAGGATTCAGGGCACATAAACAAACTGCTCCATGTGACCCCTCTCTTGGTTGTTTCACTACCTCTTCTAGCACAAGTAAAAAAAGAGTAAATTAACAGACGTGTCCTGCTACTTTGGGGGTTCCATCCCTGGATTTTCAAAGAAAATGGCATATTTACTAGAGGTTCTTTCCCTTGCATCAGGCTTCCCTGAGCTGGACTGTTGGGACTGGCTGGTGGAGTCAAAAACATGTCCTGGCTCACTGGGCAGCTAGATCCCCTGGTCCCCATATTCCTCCTCCACACTGTTCACGGCAGGAGTCTGTGACTTGGGCTCCTTGAAAGTATCCACATGGCTCTCGGAGGTCCTGGTGAGGTCTCCACCAAGGATGGCAGGCAGATCTTTGTAAAAGTGGCAGGTCTGCAGCTCTGCAGCATATCGGTCGTTGCACTCTCTTGCCTTCTGGTATGCCTGCCCTAACTCCCTGGCTTTCAGGAAGCACTGCCGCTGGTCCCTCTTGTAGCTCTTCTCCTGCTGGCCCAGAGCAATCTGCTCTTAATGTCCACATTTCTCTGACTGGAATGGAGCTGGGCTTGCAGAGTCTCTTCTCCCCACAGGCTTGGGAGATCCAATACTCCCTGTGTACTCCAGGCAGAAGCACATCTGCAGCATGTAGCCAGGGCATGGTCAGCTGGGCAGTTACACTCAACAGTGGAGAGAGGCTAGGTGTGCTCGGCAAGCCGGGCAATCAGGAAAAGGAATTTCAAAAGTGTGTGGGGTGTTTAAAGGGGGGGGGCAGCTTCTTGTCCACATGACCCATAGGCAACGAATTCACAACGGCAACCGGAGCAGTCTTGTCAGGCATTGTGGGATAGCTCCTGGAGGCCAATACCATCGATTTGTTGCCACACTAACCCTAATCCGATATGGTAATACTGATTTCAGCGCTACTCCTCTCGTCAGGGAGGAGTACAGAAACCGGTTTAAAGATCCCCTTATATCGATATAAAGGGCCTCGTTGTGTGGATGGGTGCAGCGTTAAATCAGTTTAACGCTGCTAAAATCGGTTTAAACGTGTAGTGTAGACCAGGTCTTAGATACTATATTGCGGTGGGCCGGAGAGGCGGCAGCTGGTGAGCTTTGATTTCAGTTTGTGATTAGCTAAGAATTGTGCCCACCCTACTATTTTTGTTACCGTCGCCCCCACCTTGATCCCCTTACTTACCTCATCCATCTGTTATGTGCTCTTTTAAAATGTAAGCTCTTTGGGGCATGGAACATCATTTGCTATATGTTTCTTCAGGATCTAGCACAATGGGGCCCTGACCTGGTTGGCCTGTACGTGCCACTGCAATTTATTTTAATTAATATTTACTTATTCAGATAATTTGCTATCTTTCAAAGAGTGAATAACTAAAAACAATATGATACTGGAATATAATTTATATGACGCTGACACACACCCAGATCTATATCACTGCCCAAAAAACTGCTGAAAATCAAGTCCACAGGTCTAGGGTACAGACACCAAGATCCTGACCCTGCAATTAGATGGAGGGTCAGGATCTTGGTGTCTGACCCCAAGATCAGACACCACTGACTTTATTTGGTGCAAGTGGAGGGGTCCATCCACATAGAGATCTAGTTGCAGAATAGGAGCCCACAATGGTTATTAAATGAGGGAGGTTTATCTCCAGAGACCTTATACGGAGCCCAGGGAAGGTAATCTCAAGGGATGATTTGAAACAGTAATAGAGCAAAGACAACATCATAACAAAAGGTGACTTTGTTCTTATATCCCATTTTACATACTCAGGAAACTCCCAATTAAACACAAAAAGTCACAAGCAAGTCTCCTATGCTAAATAATTAAATTAATACATATCATGAATCAGAATTCATGTTTCAAAACATCTATTTTGGTCAAATTAGCTTAAAATGTTCTGATAGCAATGGTCCCTTTTCTTTAAAATCTGACGAATTTTTTCAAATGGGTAATTTTCAGTACAGATAACACTAATCAAGTAAAAACCTGAGAGGCACCTGATATATATTCCTTATCCTGACAAGTTATGTCAAAAGTTTGTATCTCTCCAGGCAGAGGGAGGAAAATGTCACCTATCTGATATTTAATGAGAAATATTACTAGTTATTTAAGCACCTGCCAAAATTCCAAATCGTACTTTAAAGTAGGTAAATCAGACAGAACTCTTGTGACTGATAATTTTTGTTTTTCAAAGAAAAGTAAAAACCTAGAATACAAAACATTCACTATTTTATCAGTAACCAAATCTACCTAAAGCCAATGAACCAGTGCCACAGAAGGCATGGAGTATAGTTTGCCAGCCTCTGCAATGCTACTATGATCACAACAAACCTTCACCTGTTCCTAAAAGAAACCATGCAAGGTTGACGTCTGCCCCCAATTTTGTGGGGTCATTCTGAATTTACTAGAGCCATCCTGGAAATGCTGGTACCAAGCAGCCAGGAGTAATTCTGTCACATTCAGTATTTTCATCCTGCTCTGATTAAGACATGCCAAATATGTCTAGAATTTCTATCAACAAAAGGCAGTGACGTTCAACACTTCCCCAGAGTTGTTGAAAAACAAAATGTAAAGCACACAACAACTTTGTGTAAAGGATATTTTTACTGTCCTGAATGCAATTGGGAGAGGGGAGGATGTGAATGAACACTACCACATTACCTCACACTGATTGTTTATGAGACATCACTACATATAATCATAAAATCTGTGACAAAACCACGTTTCTGATGCTGCACTGCATCACCAATTCATTTCTTCTGCTGGAAAAAGCTCAAAACTTATCAACCTGTGCAATTATTTAAAGCGTGTTTCTGATCTGAAAAGCGGCTCTGAAAAATTCACATCCTGGGGTCCTGTTGTCTCTCAGGGTATATCTACACTACAGCACAGCTGCTGTGCTGTAGTGTAGATGCTCCCTACATCAACAGAAGGGGTTTTCTCATCAATGTAGGTAATACAGAAGGAAGCTTTCCGTTGCCTAGCCATGTCTACACTAAGAGTTAAGTAAACCTAACTACTATGCTCAGAGGGTGAAATTTTTAGCAGCCCTGAGCAACATAGCTGGGTGGACCACAGGGCCAGATTTACACCTTACCCACCCCTAGGCACAGCACCTTCAGCAGCCTGATGCCTACAGCTGACCTCCATGTTGCACACGGTTTTAGAGAGGTAAGGCGCCATTAGAACAGCATTCCTAGGCAAATGCCTAATGTCCCTGATCCAGCCCCCGTCGACCTACAGTTTAGGTCTAGACAGGCCTCAGTGATTCCAGATTAAATATGCTCAGTTTACACGTCAATTTTTTTTTTCCTCCTAAAGGTCAGCCCTGCAAAACCCCAGCTGGATTCTTTCTGCCACATTCATCATCACCAGCACCTAAAATTCTCTGAGCCAAGACAGGCCCTTAACGATATCTGTGTAATTCCATTTTCCTCAGTGGGTTTACAGAGGTGTAAATGATAGAAACCTAAGCCAGGATAGTCAATCACCAGATGATAGGCCAAATCCAGCGGTGAGGGAACAAAACAAAAACGGTGCAGCCTTCCAAGTGTTTGCAGATGATTTCCTTAATTACTTTTGAACAGACCCTGAAATCTGATTCATAGATTCTAGGACTAGAAGGGACCTCAAGAGGTCATCAAGTCTAGTCTATTGCCCTCATGGCAGGACCAAATACTGTCTAGACCATCCATGATAGACATTTATCTAACCTACTCTTAAATATCTCCAGAGATGGAGATTCCACAACCTCCCGAGGCCACAGAAGAGATGGCCAGCTCTGGTTTTTTTAACCTGAAGCAAAAAAAAAAAGGGGGGGGGGCAAGAGCATCCACGCAGGAGAAAAAAGGGAAAAAAAAACTGTGGCTAGAGCAGCAAGTGGCAGGGGGGAGACACAGCACACCACGCGGATACGGCAAAGAGGAAAAGAGAGAGAGGGAACAAAAAGGACATATATTTCAGATGAATTTTAATTACTTATGCTTCCATATTCCATAGAAGTTAACTACTACACACACATATATATGGATCCGTGACCTTAGACTATACCTATATACAATTCAGGACCTTCAAAATAACAGACTACCCTGACCTGGCTTCACAAATGAACTCCTTGACACATGCACTGAGAGCCAGTGAATTAGTGGATAATGCCTGGGTTTGCCACTGTCAATTGCATGGTTTCAGAGATCTTCGCAAACAATATATTGAGAACAGAACTTCATCGCATTATTCGCCTCTGTAGGCGGC
>NC_133769.1:158249463-158257876 GCF_003597395.2 Chelonoidis abingdonii | reverse complement strand
ACCTTTCCTGATGGCAAAAATTTATCCAGTGTTCACACACCACACCGGCAGTTTAGAACTTTTTCCATAATTCGGTCCAACCCTAAATCTCCCTTGCTTGCAGGTTTAAGCCCATTGGTTGGCTTCTGTTTCCTATCCATTTAGGAGGCAAGGGTGAACAAGAGGTTTTCTCCCCTCCTTCCTGTGACCACCTTTTAGAGTACCGAAAACTGCTATCATGTCCCCCTCTCAGTCTTCTCCTTTTCCAAACTAAATAAACCCAAATCTTTCAAAGCCTTCCTTCACAGTCATGTTGCTCAAGACGTGTTAATCATTCTTGTTTGCTCTTCTCTGGACCCTCTCCAATTTCTCACATCTTTCTTGAAATGGCCGTGCCCAGAACTGGGACACCAGATACTCCAGTTGGAGGGCCTAACCCAGGAGCAGGAGGGCAGGAGTGGGAAGATGACTTCTCGTGGTTCTTGGGTTCTAACACACCCTGGTTCATGCATCCCAGGAATCCATGTTGGCTTTTTTTGGCCAACAGCATCCACATTGGTTGACTCTCCATTTAGGCTTGGTGGGTCCACTTACCCCTGGATCCGCTTCTCCGTACTTTCTTCTACATAGACAGTCGTCTTCCCCAGTTCTGTACGGTGGCCGAAACTGGACTGTTTCCCTTCCTAAGTTGGACCACTTCTGGCTCTTTTTACCCTCACGGACCATTTCTCCAGGTTTGTCCGATCATTTTGAATATTGACTCCTAACCCTTCAAGCAAGTTGCAATCCCCCCAGTTTCTATCATCTGCAAGAGTGGTGTAAGCATTACCTTCTATGCCATATGCTACCGGTATTTGGCCCTTTAGTTTATTGATAAGATTCATGCGAGGACTGGTATCAAAATGCGCTTACTAAAGTGCTAAGGCTGTACCCAACATCTACCACCCTTCAGCCCCAGCTCTGGGTTTTTTACACCTGGAGAAGGCAAAAAAAAGAGGGGGGGGGCGCAGCATCAAATCAGGGGTTAGTGGGGAACCTTCTCTCCGGAAATCATTTTAATGAAGTGAATTGGTGTGAGGATGTAAATAGTGGCAAGTTGGATACATATACATTAAAAGGCCTGGCATTTTTAGATAGAAGCGGCCTAAAGAGTTTATGTGCCCAAAATTCCATGAGATTTGCAGTTGGTATTGTGGCCCAGCTTCTTAAAAATCTCAGCCCTAAAATACGATACCATCATGGTAGAAAGGGTCTCAATCTTTCAAAAGCTTCTGAACTCCTTTATTATTGCAGGCAAGGCTCTCAGAATTCGTGCCTAAATTGCTCTCCTGACTTTGCCACTGATCTTCACGCGTCACTTGTTGTCTCAATATCAGCCAAAACACATGAGTTTTTCTTGTCAAACGTTTCTCTTCACTAGGAGTGCTGTCTCAGAATATGTCGTACACTGCAATCAGGAAGTGTGATTGTACCATGTGTATGAGGATATGTGAGCCATCAGTCGACCAGCTTGATGGTGCGTAGATCAAAGCTAGCCGATATAGCCAAACAAGAGGCGTGAAACCGCTGGGCAGCAGGCGCGGCTGCGTAGAAGCTCAGAATGTTAGTCCTGTTCTTTGAGTGGCAGGGGGAACTGGAGTAGAGTTCATAGATTATAGGACTCTAGGGACTGAAGGGACCTCGAGAGGTCATCGAGGTCCAGTCCCCTGCCCTCATGGCAGCACCAATATGTATAGACCTCCCTGATAGACATTTATCTAACGCTAGCGTGCTGGTAAAATATCCCTACCAGAGATGGAAACATATACCACAATAACTGCCTAGGCAATTTATTCATGTGTCCAAACCACCCTGACAGGTTTAGGAACTTTTTCCTCACTGTCTAACCTAAAATCTCCCTGCCTGGCAGTTTAAGTCCCGATTTGGCTTCTGTGTCTATCATTAGAGGCTAAGCGTGATACATATGTTTCCCCCCTCCTTCCTGCAGATGACACTCCTTTATATTGAGACCTGTGAAACACATGCTATCATATGGGCCCCTCTCATGCTTTTTCTTTTCCAAACCTTAAATTAAACTCATAAATTCTCTTTTGAGGCCTTTCTTCATCCATAGGTTTCATTGTTCATCAAGAACCTCGTAAATCATGCTGTGCTTCCCTTCTCTGGACCCTCATCCATTTTGCGTCACATCTATTAGCTTGAAATGCAGGTCTTAGTTAGCCCGGAAACGTGGACACAAACTCTCCTCCTAGATTGTATACGGTGCCTAATACTCAGCGTCTAGAGGATAAGCGTGCTGAAGAATTGACTTCTCCTTGAGCTCGTTGTAGTTTGTGATTTACCGACACACCTGTTAAGCATCCCAGAATCACCGTTGGGTATTGCTTTTTCTCTCATGATGCAACAGTATACACTACCGTTGACTCTATTAGCGTTGTGGTCCACTATGACCCCTAGATTCTCTTTCTGCCATTACTCCTTTCTAGACAGGTCTCTTCCCATTCTGTATGTGTGAAAACTGATTATTCCGTTTCCTAAGTGGGATCACACTTCTGCATTGTCTTTATTGAACTTTATCGATTTACCTCAGACCATTTCTCCAATTTTGGGTCCATGCAATCACTATTGAGGAAGTATTTAGATAAACATGGAACACCTGTCCTCCAAAGCAGAACGTTTGCCAATCCTTCCTGGACACCTTTTTGATTCCTGTTTGCAAAGACCTCTTAATAATGCGTACTTTCGCTATTGCCAACATCTAAAGCTCTTCGATTGATGATAGACCTATGTGTGAACAGAGACAGGGTCCCAAAACAGGGACCCCCTGCGGAACCTCATTTGTCTACCACCTTCATACTCGCCTTTCCGGCTGGCGATTTGGGGAGTGGCCTCATCCGAAGGTTCCCTTCCAACGGCCTCATGATTCTACTCAAGTATGTTACAGTGTATCACTCTGAGGCAAGCAGAGCTAGCGAATTGCAGCCACTACGACTAGTGCCATGTGGGCTTCAAGTTACTTGGGTTGAGTCTGGATATTACCCATAGCTGGCCGTTTGATTAAACGTTACTTTGGTATGCCTACACATGGCGTGCAATTCACACCTTTCCCCATGCTCGGAGCGCCTTTAGACATAACACTCAGTGTGACAGTGGGAAGGCATGAGTGCCAGAATTGCAGAGTACTAAAAGGAAGAAGAGAATTAGTTGGCCTTTAAATAGACAAAGTCAGACCAAAGGAAGGCATTAATAAAGCCTCTCTTTTCCAGAAACCAGAATAAAACCAGAACATTATCAAAGGGTTTTATGGGGAAAGATGACACCGTTGTGAACTTTTAGGGCTCAGTGGATCTAGTTGGGACAAAACCATTTTGGTTACAGGATTACCCGAGAGAGGTACGCTTGGCAGAGGGGATAGTTCAAGGGTTTTCTGGCAAGTGACTTGTGAAGACTGTACAAACTCACCTTCCAAAGTTTATCAAACTGCAGCCCCGCAGTAGACTGAAAGTCAAGGACTAATTTTGAACCAATTAGACTTAACACATCGCCAGGCTGAATGAGCTCTTACACAAAATGAGTAAAGTCTCTACGTTAGCGTCCTGTTAAGTACGAATTGGTGCAAATAACGCACAGTTGGGAGCCGTTTGGGAAATATCATAACGAGAAGAAATGCAGAGATCTGGCTATTTGTTCCCAGCAATCTAGTCTCGTCTACTCGGATGCTTTTTAGTCTGTCATTGTCTGGACATTCAGTATTGAACACAGTTTCTTTAGTGCTTACGCGAACCATTTCATGTTTACTGTTCCTTGGGACTCCTTTATTGAAGCCAGGGAATGGCTCTGTTTTTGGCATCACACTTATAATTTCTGGCTGAGGCTAAATAGGACATTGTTCGATGCGCCAACAAACAAATATGATTCATGTAAGTTATACACTTTTTTTTTTTCCTGCACAACTGGCACCAGATAAGACACTGGTTACAGAGGCAGGAATGAAGCAGCTAGACAAGAAAAACACATTTCCGTGGTTGAATGCAAAATCCTTCAGTACAAGAAAAATCAAGTTCAGAAAATCTGAAGATATATAAGCAGGAATTGTTCTAAATATTCTATTTTCCAAAATTCGGCCTGGAGGCACTCAATGCTTTTCCAAGAAACTGCAGAAGGTATGTGACACTCACTTCAGAATGACACTTCTATTCTTCCCTTTTCCTCATTTACCCTCTTATTATCAATTTTATTATTTCATTTTTCCGACCTTCATGTCAGGCTGATCAGATTCTTGATTACTGGCTTTTCAGTGTGAGTCATTCCAGGTTAATGTTATGCGTTATGGCTTAGTCTCTCCCATTACATTATGTCATGATGTATTTCTCTAATCCGCTCCGCCATTCTTATGCGCTTCCTTATCTTTTAACATTTTGTCCTTTCCCAGTACCGGGGAACCGGATTTTATCTAAGTCTTTGTACTTCTTCTCCTCTTTGTTGGTTCGATTTAAGCTGTCTATCCCCAGTATTTTCTCTGGTTTCTGATGGCTGCCTTATTCCCTGCAGTGGGCAGGCTCTGATTTATGATTTATCGCCTCTGACCTCCTCCGCTTACATGCGTAGATAACTAGACCGTTGAAATTCGCTTTGAGTCGGAGTCTGTATTGGAACACATCTATACGACTAAAACTCCCTACACATTTCAAGTGCTCTCTAGCTCAGGTGGTTTCTAGGAATTATTTAAGGAGGCAGGCAAATTTCCTCTTCTGAAGATTGCCTCTCGAAGTCCAATCACAAGCCCACATTGAGCCATCGGTAATTTTAATCAAAGGCATACAATACCTGTTGCCACTGTGTCTTTGATCCAAATTCAAACTTCACTGTCTCAACACTCGGTTGCCGTAACTGAGGATGGATCTCAATTACAGACTCAAAGCTGGTCCCCATGGAAAAACACTTCCAATACTTTTCCTCAAGTATGTATCCATTTGCTGTAGAGATCACAAAGTGGAGAACCAACTTTCCTTCATTTATTTAGAAAACTGTTATTTTTAAGAAGTGGAAGTAATGGTACAGAAAACAGGGCTTCTGCCCAATTTTGAGATAGTTTGAATTGATTGTTTTGCAACTTTTTAATACAGCCAAATACTTTATGGTTTTGAGGTATGGTATTTCCCTCGTTAGGCGTCATGTGCCCTGAGCAAGACTGTTGCGCTTTTCCTCTCATCACTGTCTCCTGAGTGTAATTAACTTATCTTGCTCTCCAAGAGATATACGTTAACTGGACAGTAGCAGCTCTTCCATTTATTTTCATTCACAGTGGCTCGTAGAGGCAACTCCATGCTTGCGCCGAATATAGGAGACTGAAAACCCGGGGTAGGAAAGGAATCCCCACAGTTTATATGACTGAAGACGGCCAATCTGGCTAGAACGCAGGAGAATACATCACATCTATGCAGGATATGCTATTCTAAAGATATGTCAACACATGCATAACCTCATTAACCTGCTCCATGAAAGCGCACTAAAGGACTGGGGCTCTCATCAGTTAGCATGTATCACGGCTAACACATGGAGAGGTAGGCTGGGTTTCTACAGCCCTATTGTTGTCCGCATTGAACAAGCACAGTTTCTGATGCTTAATAGCAATACTCTGGTCGCTTTAACCTTAACCTACAGATTATGTAGAATTTGGCCTTATCGAGTACTTTAAAAATAATTTAGAAGGAACAAAAATCACCATAGAACCAGATATATAGAAGATGCCATATTCCAAGGTAAGTCCACGTTAATTATGCTGCTCCACCCTCACGCATAAGTCAAGTTCTGTAGATTAATCTATCGTATTTATGTTTTTGAACAGAGAATTTATTGACAATAAGGTAATGTATCAATAACAGCAAGAAAAAGCATCCAGAGTTATACACTTTTTTTTTTTTCCTGCACAACTGGCACCAGATAAGACACTGGTACAGGCAGGAGAGCAGCTAGGCAAAGCAGGAAGCCGCCATTCTTCTGGGCGCATCCCGGCTGCCCCTGTAATTGCAGTGGGAGCTGGCCCGACCCTTCGCTTTGAGTCGGGCTGAAAACAACCTCTCCCGGTTGAGAAAAGGCGTTTGATAACAACAGTTCCAGGAAGACCCCTCCACCCGCTCCCAGGAGTAGTTAGTCCGGGTCCAGGGCGGGCTCGGACTGCGGCTTCCCAGTCTCGCTCCCCCCGGGCCGCAGCGTCAGCAGTTCCAGTTCTCTCGCAATTCCCGCCCAAGCGAGGCCCGGACCCCGGGGCAAAACAACCCCCTTTGCGCAGCGCTACCGCGGGCCGGGGCGCCCGGGTCTGCGGGGAGCTTCTCGCGCGCGGTCCCGGCGGCGGGGAGGGAGGAAGCAGCCGCCCTTACCCAGCAAGACGCGCAGCACCAGCAGCCCGAGCGCGGAAAGGCGGCAGGCGAGCCCCATGTCGGCCCGCGGGGAAGGGGCACGGCGGGCGGGCGGACTCGCTCCCCTCTGCTCCGGAGCCGCCGCGCCGCGCTAGCCCAGATGGCGCCGCTCAAGCGAGGTGCCGCCCCGCAGACCGAAACTAAAACGAGAGGCGGCGACGCGCCGCCGCAGTCGGGACCCGCCCGTGGTCCGGCCCAGCGCTTTCCCCAGGAATTGAAATGGGCGGGCGAGGGGGAGGATCCGGCCGATGAGGGGTGAGACTCTGAGGCGGAAGGTGGACTGGCTGGCACCGGGGTTAAAAACGTTTCATGACCATTTTGTTAGATTTAACTCATGTTTTGAAGTCCTCACACACAGGGAAGTTGGCTACTCAAGTGACATCTGCATCCGTCTTGGTTTCCTGCTCTAATGTTGTACAGCTCTGTTAAGGAACTGCACAGGCCTGTCCCCAGGCACGCCTAATGCCGCGGGCCGGATCCAGCCCCTCAGGGCTTTGGCCTGCCCGCGGGATTTGCCCCCTATGCTACTGCAGACCCCGCGGCTCTCAGAGGCAGCGGGGAGCAAGTCCCAGGGAGGGGTGGGGCATGTGTTGCTCCAGGCACCAACCCCCATAGCTCCTGTTGGCCGGGAACTTCAGCCAATGGGAGCTTTAGGGGAACAACCTGGAGGCCTGGCAAGGGGGGCCAGGGAGTGCACTGTTGCAGGTGAGTGATGCTGGGTGGGTGTCTGAATCCCTGTACCTGGTCCCCCAATTCTCTGCCTGCACCTTGTACTCCTCTTGTACCCCAACCCCCTGCCTGCACCCCAGCTCCCTGTCCTGAGCCCCCTGCTGCACCCCAACCCACTGCCCTGAGCCTCCTGCCTGCACCCCTCTTGTACCCCAGTCCCCTGCCTACACCCCAGCTTCTTGTCCTGAGCCCTCTGCTGCACCCCTCCTGCACCTCAACCCACTGCCCTGAGCCTCCTGCCTGCACCCCTCTTGTACCCCAAGCCCTTGCCTGCACCCCGTACCTCTCCTGTGCCCCAACTCCCCACCCTAAGCCCCCTGCCTGCACCCCTCCTGCACCCCAACTCACTGCCCTGAGCCCCCTGCCTCACCTCACACCCCAACTCCCTGCCTTGAGCCCCCTCCTGCACCCTGCCACCCAACTCCCTGCCCTGAGCCCCCTGCCACACCCTGCACCCTCCTGTATCCTAACCCCCTGTCCTGAGCCCCCTGCTGCACCCTGCGCCCTATGCACTCCAACTCCCTGCTCTGAGCCCCCTGTTGCACCCCGGATCCCTCCTGTATCTTGCACCTCAGTCCCCTTCCCTGAGCCCCCTCCTGCACCAATCCCCTGCCCTGATCCTCCTCCTGCACTCCACACCTTTCCTGCACCACAACCCCCTTCCATGAGCCCCCTCATACGCCACGCACTCCTCCTCTGCCCCAATCTCTTGCCCTGAGCCCCTTCCTGCACACCTCACCCCCTCCCATACCCCGCACTCTCTTCCACATCCCAACCTTTATGATGTTCGCCTTTAAAAAATAAAATAAAATTCCTGGGGTACACATCCTAATGAAATGTGCTGCACACACCTATGATTAACTTTTTGAATGCAATGCGTTCATCTTTGGTGGCTTCTCATGTGTGTGGTACTTCCATTCCTTCAATTGATGTGCTCGTTAGTTCATTCACATGATCAGGCAGAAGGTGACTTCTTTCAGAACACAAAATTCTATTCAATGATGAAAAGGAACACTCAGGGCTTGGCTACACTTGAGAGTTGAAGCGCTGGTGGTGGCTTTTGTCATAAATAGATAGCTAAGGGTTAATGTTTCTTTCACCTGTAAAGGGTTAACAAAGAGAACCAAACTCCTGACCAGAGGACCAATCAGGAAACCGGATTTTTCAAAGCTGAGGGGAGGGAATTTTTTGGGTCTGTGTCTTTGTCTGCCTCTCAGCTATGAGAGGGGATCTTTTTCTATCTTCAAGCTTCTAATCTTCTGTTTCCCAGTTGTAAGTACAAGGTA
>NC_133769.1:158053341-158245352 GCF_003597395.2 Chelonoidis abingdonii | reverse complement strand
CGTTCCACAGTGCTGAGCATTTCCATGAATGCCAGAAGCAATTTCGTGTCGTACGCATCAGGCAACTCGCTATCATCGTCGGACTCCTCATCACTTTGGATCTTAAGGAATAGCTCAACTGCCAAACCTGATGTGCTGGCAAGACTCGTCAGCATACTCCTCAGCAGTTCGGGCTCCATTTCCCACAGAAATCGCGCTGCACAGAAACTGTTGAAAGAGTCAAGATGGCGCCAAACATGGACAGAAAAACAGGGATTGCTGGGATGTGAAGCAATGCATCACGGGGCGTTGGGACAGGAAGCAGAATGACCCGCACCTTCCGCCTCCTTCCCACAACCCACAGCGCCAAAATGGGACGAGGTACTCTGTGGAATAGCTGCCCATAATGCACCACTCCCAACACCACTGCACATGCTGCAAATGTGGCTATACTGCAGCGCTGGTAGCTGTCAGTGTGGCCACACTGCAGTGCTTTCCTTACACAGCTGTACGAAGACAGCTGTAACTCCCAGCGCTGCACACCTGCAAGTGTAGCCAAGCCCTCAGCTGTAGCTGTTGTGACTGGGAGTAGCAAGAGATAAATTCCTGATTATTTGATCCCAGGAAACATAGTACAAAGTTCAGGTCGAGCCACTAGTGATGATAAAAAAGCAGCTGAAGTCAAATCTTCATTCATTCATTATATATTCCACTCTGTGTTCAAATTCTCTTATCTGTGCTGAGCACATGGAAGCCCCATTGCTGGTAGTGCCTCACTCCACTCAACTGTCCGTGTTTTATAGGACAGGGATCTGTAAAAGCTATGTAGAGGTTGAGTAGAATCTAGAAGTCGCTGTTGTAGATTTTTAAGAATCAAGTCTGTGTACTTTTTCAGTTGTCTTAAACACTTAAGCTTATATTGCTGGACAAAGATCTACTATTGTTGTAGCAGACATAGGCGCCCACTTTCTCCAGCCCTGATGGGTGCTCACACTTCCCCATCCCTGGCCCCACCCTGACTCCACCCTTTCCCGGTCTCTGTCCCTGCCCCCATTCCAACCCCTTCCCCAAAGTCCCCGCCCCAACTCCACCCCTTTTCTGCCCCTATTGGATCCCTTCCCCAAATCCCTGCCCCAGCCCCGCCTCTTCCTCCAGGGCACCGTGTTCCCCCTACTCCCCCTCCCTCCCTGCCCTACAAAACAGCTGTTTCGTGGCACAAGGTGTGAATGTAAATACAATCTGGTCCTGAAGCCTTTCCCCATAGCCCCAGCTCATCACTAGCTGTCAGGGAGAGCTCATTTAGACTTTGCTTACAAGTCATAACTTGAAATTCTTAGGTTGGCCAACATCACTGAAATGAATGCACTGACATTGTCATAAAAAACAACAGCTATATATGGAAGCTTATCTATATTCATACTTTTCAAATCTATTATACTTTTTCAGATACATGTATTTTATTATGTACTTTATATGCTTTTAAAGTATGTATTCATATTTCAATTTCAATTCAAATTTCCAAATAATGACTAAACTGGCAACACTGCATGTAAACAGTTCACAAAACGGGGGATGGGGGAAGGAGGAGAGAGAATTCAGGGAGGGTGTAGGAAAATCCCTGGTCCAGCCCCTACTCCGCTGCAGCATCCCCCATCAGGGCTTGCCTCCCCACCACATCCCAGCACCCCTCTACTCCGCCAGATATCTCCCCAGACAGTCCCAACCCCCTCCCTCCAACCCACACCCTCCTCTCTTCCCCCATTGCTCTCATCACCCCACCTCTTTCCTGGCCCCAGACCCCCCTCCATCCCTCTGTCTTTCCCATAGCCCCCCATCTCCATTAACCCTGTACTCTCCTGCCTCCATCCTTGTAGCCCTCTTCCGAGTGGCAGATTAACCTGGGGCCCCTGCAAGAGGCTGGCACCTGGGTAGAGATGGGGGGGCCTCTGCTCATCCTCCGCCCCCCCAGGCCCTGCCCCTCAGCCACACTGGAGCTGGGTAGGGTTGCCAAGTGTCTGGTTTCTAACTGGAACACATGGTCGAAAAGGGACCCTGGCAGCTCCAGTCAGCACCGCTGACCCGACCGTTAAAAGTCCTGTTGGCGGTGGCGGTGCAGTGGGGCTGGCACACTCCCTCCCTGGCCCTGCACGGCTCCCAAGAAGCAGCCGGCATGTCCTTCTGGCTCAGGGGCCGCCATGGGGGCGCCACGCGCTGCCCCTGTCCCGAGCACTGGCTCCACAGCTCCCATTGGCTGGCAAGTTCCTGATGAATTTTGATATAGATTTTAATAAGATGTACGGGATATGATAAACAACATACTGTACTCCAGCATATAATCAGGTTCTACAGGGGCTACTTCCTAATTCAATGCATGTTAATTGCAATGAGTATATTGTAAGTCTGGCAACGATCAGTGGTGCATTCATTTTTCTAAAGTCAAGAAATTCACTGCTGCAATGAAAAAAAAGGTTTAAACACTGCACGGCTTACAAACTGTGTTTCCAGAGTTTCTTTGAAGAAAAAAAACAGCTTAATCCTCCTGACCACGTGCCTCTGTTTCCAGAACCAGTAGTGACACAATGGAATTCATGCTTTGAAGCAGTTCTTTACTGTGCTGAGCGTGTAAGTGACTATGGCAAGTTTACTGAAAGTGAAATGATGATTTCGCCTGATACTCAAATAATGGACAGCCTGATCTCGCTTTTAAAGGCCATGAGCTTGCTACAGTTCATTTCGGAATGCCAAACCATTGATGAAAACCATCACATCTTTTGAGATGTGTTCTGTTTCTGTCCATCAATCGTAAAACACTGTAATGGATTTGACACACTGGGCAGATTCCAATGCAAAAGAAAAGCACAGCAAAGATGCAGAGCATGATGTGTTTTTTACAAGCGTTCAAGAAAACAGCAGACCAACTGAAAGAATACTACTGCAACACTGAGGAAAGTGTTACTAGACCTGCTCAACGAGGATCAAAGTTCATGCAGCCTGGACTGTCATTTATGAAAGCAGTTCAGGTGTCTGATGTGAAACAAATGAACAAGTTATCAGAGCAGGCACTCCCTCTGGAGGCAATCTCTGTGTTTGGCCTGAAGCTACAGTACAGCTTGCCCCATATACAGTTTTTGCAAGTGAATGTGAATGAAAAGATCTTGTTTTGGGATTCACCTAAAGTTCTGCAGCATTTTCCAGAGTTATCAGGGACAGCAAAGTGATCACTATCAATCTTGCCTAATTCTGTGGATGCCGAGTGTGCAGTATCTCGGTACAGGCAAGTCTTCACAATGCAAAGACAAGTCATGAAGGAGACCCCTATAGCGGGGTGTACTGCACTAATATTCAGTGCCTGTAACATGTAAAAGGCTAAAGTGACTGGACTCATTTCTACAGCAGTTGTGTTAAGACTTTTTTTCTTTTGAACTGTATATCGTACCAGTTACTTTTTTTAAAAAAAGTATATAATATAGTTGCAGAAAAATATCTGGTTATCAAAAAAATTAGCAGGCATAACATAATACTTGAGTGTTTATATCATTCCAGCAAATTTTTCTTAAACAAATAAGAACATAAGAACGGCCGTACTAAGTCAGACCAAGGGTGCATCTAGCCTAGTATCCTGTCCTCCGACTGGCCAGTGCCACGTGCCCCAGAAAGAATGAACAGAACAGGTAATCATCAAGTGATCCATGCCCTGTCACTCATTCCCAGCTTCTGGCAAACAGAGGCTAGGGACATCATCCCTGCCCATCCTGGCTAATAGCCATTGATGGACCTATCCTCCATGAATTTAGCTACTTCTTTTTTGAACCCTGTTATAGTCTTGGCCTTCACAAAATCCCCTGGCAAGGCGTTCCACAGGTTGACTGTGTGTTGTGTGAAGAAATACTTGCTTTTATTTGTTTTAAACCTGCTGCCTATTAATTTCATTTGGTGACCCCTAGTTTCTGTGTTATGAGAAGTAGTAAACAACACTTCCTTATCTACTTTCTCTATACCTGTCATGGTTTTATAGACCTCAATCATATCTCCCCTTAGCTGTCTCTTTTCCAAGCTAAAAATAGGCTTTTCGAAACTACCATTACTAGTAAAGGTCCATTACTTTTCTGAAATTTCTAACATCTTGTCCACAGCTCAGTCACAATTTTTTAGAGAACATCCTGCAATTCAAGTAGGACCTTATTTATACACATATTCTTATGCTTGTGAGCTATCCCCTGCTTATTTCCCCAATTTGCCCCCTCCCTTTCCAGGATGTACTCACCATGGCTGGGACTGCTGCCATGCGCTATGAATCCCAAGGAGAACTGAAAATGTAGTGCTTGTAAATTGTGTGGGTCAAGGGGACTGAATTCAGTATACCTAGTTTCCATTTATCTTACAAATACACTCACAATAGTACCTTTGTGCCTTGTATCTTTTGCAGCTGGAAATGTGGCCTGGGGGTCTGTCCATCCGCACCGGCAGAGCAGCTCAGCCAGATAAGATGATCATGATGGTCCCTTCTGACCTTAAAGTGTATGAGAAAGAAGAGGAGGTGAGATGACTTGTTCCAAAAGCTCCTGCAAGCTTCTGTTGCTTCGAATACTGAGCAGAAGCCTTGGAGACAGGGCCAGATTAACCTTTTGTGAGCCTGGAGCAAAATATTCGTGGGCCCCCAGGGGGTACAATTGTAAAAGACAGGCGCTTGACGCAGAAGTTGTTTTTGACACAGCACACAGCTGCAAAGGTTTTATTTACAAAATTTACAAGTTTCAGTTACAGATAGAGGTGTCTGCCCTGAGAGTACCAGCAATGGTAGCCTTAAGGCAAAAAGAATACACACACGTGTGCAACAAATACATTATGAAAGAAAACATACAAAATCAAATATAGTGGGTAAAAACAGCTAACAAAAGTCAAAGCTGGCCAAAACCACCAGCCATGTGCTGCTCCCACTAAAAGGGAACCATCATGCTATCTCACCCTTCACATTTCACATATGAACAATCAGGGCTTCAATTAAATTTTTGTATAAAATTGGGGCAGATTTAAAACTTTTTAAAACATTTTAAAAACACAAAATATGAAAAACTTTAATACATTTTACTTATAGCATCATTATTCATACTAGACTTGCAGTAGGGTTACCAGATAGCAACTGTGAAAAAACGGGATAGGGTGTGGGGGGGTAATAGGCGCCAATATAAGAAAAAGTCCCAAAAAATGGGACTGTCCCTTTAAAAATAGGACATCTGGTCACCCTACTTTCTAGCCCTTCCCTGCAGATAGAGAGGCAAAGACACTAGGATCAGGACCAGCTGTGCACCTAAAAGACTCAGAGGGGTCTTCAAACTGGACCTGACCCACATCCCTCCCCACAACAACCCTCCCCACCCTGGACCAGACCAGACCAGACCCACAACCCTCCCCACAATGACCCTCCTCCCCTGGACCAGACCAGACCCACATCCCTCCCCAGAACGACCCCCCCGGACCAGACCAGATCCACATCCCTCTCCACAACGCCCTCCCCCCCCGGACCAGACCAGACCCGCATCCCTCCCCACAATGACACTCTTCCCCTGGACTGGATCAGACCCACATCCCTCCCCACAATGCCCCCCCCCCGGTCCAAACCAGACCCACATCCCTCCCCACAATGACACTCCTCCCCCAGACTGGACCAGACCCACATCCCTCCCCAGACCAAACCCCCCAAACTGGACCAGCCCCCCATCCAGCCCAAACTGGATCAGACCCCTCTGTGAACCGACCCCTCTCGATCCGAATCTTCCCACTGCCTACCAGACTCCTGGCTTCCAAATCTCTATCCCCAAACCACCCCCCAACCCCGAAACCCCAGCTGGAGTGCTCTGAGGCACCCCAGTCCCAATTCACCCCCTGCTGACGATCCACCCCTGTTCTCCAAATCGGGCCAGACCTCATCTGGCTGCAGCTTAGCCTGGTACAGCTTGGACCAAGGCTGCATTCACCCGACTCATCCCAGTGCCCAGGGGGCTGTGACTCCACTCGCCAGAGGCCTGGCTGCTCCCCTTTCACCTCCAGGCTATCTGGCACTGGCAGGGGCAGTGCAGCAGGAAGGGTCGGGGCAAGTGTCTGGGCTTAGCGCTGATCCCAGCAGTGGGGATCCCCAGCCGCAGGGGGTGCCTGAGCTCAGCCCACACCTACCTCAGACTAATCCAGGGAAGGGGCTGCAGCCCCTACCCAGGGCAGAGGGGACCCGGGGGAGGGGAGGGGGCATGACTGCCCCACCAGAGGCTGGGAGGGGCTGAGCTGCAGAGGGAGGGGCATGGAGCCACGATCTGTGCCCCACAGCTGCAAATGAAGCCAGTGCCCAAGGGTGCCGTGCCCCGGAGAGTGGAACATGGGCCCTCCAGTGAAGCACCCCCGGCACCATGAGTTGGGGCACAGACGCCTGAGGCTGGGGGTCCCCTCCCCGTGGCAACACTTGCTGCTGCTGCTCCTGGCTGGCCTGCTTCCACGCCTCGGCAGCTTCAGCCACTTCGCTGAGCCCAGGGTGCAGTGCTGGGGGGCTGCCCCCTGCAGGTGGCTCTGTGCAGCCTTTGGATGGCCAGTGCCTGCTGGGCTCACCCTCTACGTGTCAGCGGAGGGATTATGGGCCCCTTCCGAGTGTGGAGCACAGCATCATTGGCACCATTGTAAACCCAGTACTTCTTGGAGGCACACCCTCATGGACAGGGATAGAGCACAGATGAGAAAGGCACATGAAAAGGACAGACATGCAGCAGGAGATGCTAGTGCTTCTCAAGCAGCACACAGACATGCTGCAGACTCTTGTTGACTTTCAGATTCAACAATCCCATGCTTGCCTCCTTCTGCAGCCCATAGAGAACTGCATTCTGGGACCTTCCTACACACATCCCAACCCCCCAGAGTTGCTACCATTCCACTCCAGAGGAGAGTACAGACCATCACAGCTGCACATACACTGACCTGTGAAAAACACAGTTGTTGTATGTGTTTCTGAAATGGAAATGACTGTTCTTTCCCCCCTTCAAAAGTTTTCTTCTCTTTATGTATTAAGTTTTATTCAGTTATGAATGTGTCTGCATGAGTGTGGAATCAAAGTCTTTTTTTTGTGTGGAAATTTAATCAATCATTATGAGTTCACAACATATGCAGGCTGCAGCTGACATCATTCCCAGATAACAGTAATAGGTGCATTTGCAATGTTACGTTACCACACATACAGCACTCATTACAAGGGTCATACCCGGGTGCAAAAGAGCAATGTCTCATAGAGCACACTGCAGCCACACATTACTGTGGCTCACTATTGAAATGGTCTTTCAAAGCCTCCTTGAGCTGTGCAGCTCTGTGCTGAGCTCTTTTTAGAGCGCTGGTATTCAGCTGCTCTAAATCAGAAGACAGTCATTTCACCTTCCCCTTTTTGCTGTGCAGATATGCAAGACACAGCGGGCAGCTATCACCGTTGGGATTTTTTTCACTGAGATCCTGTCTTGTGAGTAGACAGTGCCAGTGACCTTTCAAATGGCCATTCTGCATGCGATGAGCCTGTCACTGAAGTGCTCCTTGCTGCTGCCCAGGTGGCCGGTGTACGGCTTCCTGAGCCATGGGAGTAAAGGGAAGGCTGGGTCTCCCAGATCTCTAAGACATTTCAACATCCCCAGTGGTAATCCACAGGTCTGCTGGAAAGAAAATCCCTGCTTGCAGCTTGCTGAACAGCCTTGTGTTCTTAAAGATTTCTTGTGTCATGCGCCTTCCCTGACCAGCCCACACTGATGTTGGTAAAGCATCTCTAGTGAGCTACCAATGCTTTCAATACCGCAGAAAAGTAGCCCTTTCTGTTGACGGACTCTGTGGCAAGGTGGTCTGGTGCTAAAATAGGGATGTCTGTGCCATCTGTCACCCCACTGCAGTTTAGGAACCCTATTCCTGCAAAACTATCCACTATGTCCTGCACACTGCCCAGAGTCACAGTCCTGGGTAGCAGGAGGCAATTAACGCCCCTGCACATCTGCACCACCACAGCCTAACTCCAAATTGATTCCCAAATGCTGAGTAGCAATTGGGTGTTGCAAGTTTCCACAGAACTATCACCACTCACTTCTCCAGTCAATGCCAATCTTATCTTGGTGTCCCTGCACTGGAGGCCTGGGGTGAGCTGAGCACACAGATCCAGGAAATGACTTTGCACATCAGAAAGTTCTGCAGTCGCTGCTCTTCATCCTAAAAACTGCATTACGATGTGTTCCCACCACTTGGTGCTTGTTTCTCGGGCCCAGAACCAGCACTCCACAATTTCCTGCTGCTCTGTGAACACCTCCAATGACTGAATTGTTTCTTTCTACATCCCACACAGCAATCTAGTCCTCATGGAATCATCATGTTCCCCAAGGCTCCTCTAGCAGCTTAGCAGATACTGCAGGATCCGTGCTTGCAAAGCTCATCACAGCAGTGCAGAGCTGTGGGGGAATCCATGTTTCTGTCAGAGATGGCAGACAGTGAGGAGGGATATGCAAGTTTGCAGCAATTTTTGAAGAGACAGAAAACATTATGGGATGCAGATGAAAATATGGGATAGAGAAAACTTCATTATGGGATGTTGAAGTCATGTTCCCACTCACCCCTGCGTGACTCATTTGGCCCCAAGAGGTATTGCAAAACCTTGTCAAAACACCCTGTGCTAGATGGTTGTGAGTTGCATGGTGGGATAGCTACCCATGGTGCACTACTTTCTGCCTCAGTGCAAGTGCTGCAAGTGAGGACATGCATCACCAATACAAGGCGTGTAAAGTGGACACGCAAAAGCAATTTAATCACTGCTGCAGCCAGGGGTGAAAGTAATATTAAACACTTACCCATATGGGGGCCTGGCTCCAGGCCCCAGAAAGGGGTGGGGCCTTGGGCAAAAGGGGTGGGGCAGGGGGTCAGCCTCTCCCAGCCGGCCCATCCATGCTGCCTGGCCCATGTCACCTGGGGCTCCAGCAGTGATTTAAAGGGCCTGGGGCTCTGGCCACTGCTGCGGTAGCAGTGGCAGCAGCTGGGAGCCCTGGGCCCTTTTAAATCGCCACAGCGCTTTAATGACAGCTGAATATGGGCCAGTACCAGCTTCTTACCATATCCTGTACCGGCCTACTTTCACTCCTGGCTGCAGCTATATGTCAATGTTATTCGCATAGCTGGAGTTGCGTAACTTAGGTCAACTTAGCCCCATAGCATAGACTTGCCCTGAGGCTGTGTCTACACTACAGACTATGCTATAGCTGTGCTGCTATAAAGTCTCCTGTATAGCCGCTCTTTGCCAGCAGGCGAGAACTCTCCTGCCTACATAATTACCATCTCCAACGAGCAACATTAGCTATGTCAACATGTTCTCTCCTGCCGATATAGCACTGGCCACACCAGCGCTTTTGTTGATTAAACTTATGTCAGTCGGGGGGTGTTTCTTCACACCCCGACCAACAAAAGTGGTAGCGTAGACAAAGCCTTTGTGTACCTTTCTCAGGCCTGAAGAAGAGCTCTGTGTAGCTCAAAAGCTTGTCTCTCTCACCCACAATATGCTGGGGGGTGCTTGACCCCTGGCTCTGCCCCAGGCCCTCCCCTACCCCACCCCTTTCCGCAAGGCCCCAGCCCTGCTCCACCTCTTCCCGCCCCCCCCCCATTCTTTCTCCAAAGCCCCTACCCCCATCCCCCCTCTTCCTGTCCCCGTTCCACCCCCACCCCGCCTCTTCCTCCCCTATTCCACCCCTCCCCCCTAAAGTGCCATGCCCTCACTTCTCTCCCCTTTCCCCCAGAGCCTCCTGCAAGCCACAAAACAGCTGATCGCAGCAGGCGGGAGGCACAGGAAAGAGGAGGAAGCATTGATTGACAGGGCCTGCTGACAGGCAGGAGATGCTGTGGGGAAGAGGGGAGCTGATAGGGGGTTGCTGGTGGATGCTCAGCACCCACCACTTTTTCCCCATGGGTGCTCCAGCCCCGGAGCACCCACAGAGTCAGTGGCTATGCTCTCAACAACACAAATTGGTCCAATAAAAGATATTACTTCACCTATCTGGCCTCTCTGATATCCTGGGACCGATACGGCAGCATACAAGTATTCAGGAGTGATAGGTGTGTATTAGGTATATAAGTAAAGCATGGCTGTAATGCAAGGCCTACAGGTGAAGGCTTAACCACACTAGGCTTGGCATAAGTGGGTGGCCTAAGAATAACCCTGGGCCAGGAAAATTACAAGTTTACTGTAAAGAATGTGCCAACAGTTGATGTTCTGCAAAAGTAGACCGCAATGTACTCATCTAAACCACAAGACACCTGATTGTAACATCATGGAAAGTTCTGCTCTTATCGCAGGTAACCCTGGAAACAGGTTGAAGCAAATATTAATAAGATGCTAATGAGAATAAGGGGAACTAAGAAAACCACCTCTGACAAGCAAGGTGCCCCAGTATTTCTGGAGCGTGTTAGTATAGATAAGGAAAAGGAGGGTTGTGGAGCCTTCATGCATATGCATAAAGTGTTAGGACTGGTCATAAGCACAGGATAAAAGAGGTTCTGTGGTGCAGATAGGTGTGAAGACGGTAGCAGGAATCACTCTTCTGTTGATGACCACCTGTTGAGAGAGCCATCAGACTCAACGCTATCTTTGGGGATGTAAGTATGAATACTGCATTAGCTATTGCAGGGGCTTTCCTAGGTTTTATGTATTTGTTAGTGACTGTAACTTTGATCTTCTGCTTAATAAAACTTATAATACAACAAGATTCCTTACTTGTGACTGTGCTTGTGGTCAAAGCCCTCATTCTTTGTGTGTTCCTAGAGTCTCGCAATCTAAGAAAATCACTAACAGTAACTTTCAGCGTGTTGATCTTAAGGCTGTAGCAACACAAGAGCTGAGCTCACTCTCTAGGGACACTGTAGTTTAACACAGAACTATCCATTCAGTTTAAACAGAAGCTACACTATCCTCCTCACTCCATCCCTGTAACTCCCTGCCTTTCCCATGTTCCCTCAGAACCTCCATTAGAACCATAGCCCCAGATTTCAATTCCCTTCTGCTTCCTGCTATCAACTCTTTAGCCCTAGGGATGTAGGCTGAAGAATCCTAAGAGATTGGATCACTTGGGCTCCTTAGAAACTCATTTTCTAGACAAGGACTGTGATTTTCAAAGTGGTTTGAATGTGAAGCACCTCTGCCAGTCAGGTCTGCCAGGGCAGCCTGGCAGAGAAGCTGCAGGAAGCAGGGAAGGCATTCTAGCTGAAACCAACAAATGGAGAAAATAGGCACCAGGAACCTAAAGTTGAAGTGATACTGGACTCCAACCAGTTTGTGTGGAAAAGCTTATGTACCTGGCACATCAAGGTTTGAACCTGAATCACTTCAAACTAGAAGGGGATGTAGGAGTTTAGGGTCAGATCCACAAAGGTAATCCACTGATTTCAGTGGAAACAAGGAGCCTAAATTCCTTTGAGGATTTAGGTCTTAAATGCATAGTTAATTTAGCTGTGCGTGAATCTTGCCCTGTCCCTCAGGTGCACACAGTACAGAATTTTTAAATGGTCATAATTTGCTCAGATCAGAATCAGTCTCTTCCAGCTCCCCGATGAGCAGTTTCCGTATGAAATAGCAGCTTTCAAATCTTAGCTGATTTCCACAGACTACATTATTTGCTTCCCTCTTCTTACTCTGACAAAACCCCAATGTACTGAGCTGGACACATTGCAAGGCCTATATATTTCTTCAGGGCACCTGTTGAGTTTTTTTAACAGATGAGGAATTGACATTTTCTGCTGTTAGATGCATTTTTATAGTTTGCTTGCACATGTGTCTAGAGGGCACAAGTGCGACATTTTTATATATGAAATATCTGCATAAAGCCAAAGTGGGGGGGTTGCATTTTATATACTCCTTAGCTTGGTCTGTAGGGGCTTATTGACACTAGAAAGTTTTGCAATACCGGTGTAATGATAAAGTGGCAAAAAGTGTCTCACATGGAGACAGTTCTACAGATAAAAGCACCTTTATATTGATGTAATGTTGTCTGCGTAAGAGCTTTTACTGCTCTATGTTGGGAGGAAAAAATCACACCTCCAACCAAAATAGTTCTACTGGTAGAATTTGTAAGTGCAGAGCAGCCCTAGGCTTTCTGTGATTGCCCTTGGTACCGTGATATCAATTGGGCTGACAGAATCAAGAATTGCCTGGGGAAGTTAAATTAGTTTAAATCACTGGTTCCCAAACTTTAACAACCTGTGAACCCCTTTCACTAAAATGTCAAGTCTCACGAAGCCCCTCCTAAAAATGAATATTTCCAGGGATTTTCTCCTTTACCTGAGCATAAATTATAAAAGCAGTGATCTCGGAAATATAAAATTTGTTTTTATGACATGCTTATTACATACTATTTATTATTAAGTATTATTTCTTATTGCAGAATTTTTCTTACATTATGAAAACAGCAACACTCTTCCAAGATCTCACTTTCGTAGCTTCTATCACTTTGAATAAAAGCAGCAGAGAATCCAAGGTTTTCACACCTCTACTGCTAGAACAGGGCCTCACCCTCCCTGACTGAACTAACCTCGTTATCTCTAGCTTGCTTGCTAGCATATATATACCTGCCCCTGGAAATTTCCACTACCTGCGTCTGACGAAGTGGGTATTCACCCACGAAAGCTCACGCTCCAAAACATCTGTTAGTCTATAAGGTGCCACAGGATTCTCTGCTGCTTTTACAGATCCAGACTAACACGGCTACCCCTCTGACACTTTGAATAAGGCTGTTATAAGACAAGGCTTCTATGTTTCATCAAGGAGTATCAGATGTGAAACAGCATGAAGGTATTTAAGAAGCCAACTCAAAGAGTTTCTCCTTCAGAAGCATTCAGGTCTTGAGCAGTCCAGGCAAACAACGTACATTATAACAAAGCTTAAACTTGTTCTTCATAATAAGTTTTAAAATAATGCTAGCTGCCTATTTAATTTAAAAAACAGCAAAAAATATCCACCTCCCTTTCCATCTCTTATAAGGAGTCTTGAAGTTTTAAATTTACTCACTGTGATAGAGATGCTTGCTTTGATCTGCTTAGCTCTTGGAAGTCCAGGGGCTCCGGACTGCTGGCCCTGTGCTACCTGTGTTCCCTATGGACAGTTCTGTCCGCCATTAGGGATTTTTTTCCCCGAGAACCCCTGTAACATTTTGCGAACCCCCAGGGGTTCACATACCCCAGTTTGGGAATCATTGGATTAAATTTAAGCATATGACTGTCACAGCCCCAGTCAAACTCCCCCTACAGAACACTCACCACACTGCTGTGTTTGGGTCCCGCTATGCTACACCTATGTCCTCTTAAGTTTCCCTGAACATAGGTAGGCTCCAGTGCTGTCTCTTTGGCCTCTCTCGCATGTTTTCTGGGCACACAGACTGTTACCCCTTCATGGGAGTGGGGCCTTCTAGCCCAATTGTCCTAGAATCCCAGGACCGGTGCTGACACACACACGCCCAGACACCCCAGTAGCATATCACACCGGTTTCCAGAGCTCCAAGCTTGTGCATACTCTAGTTTACAGTTACAGCTCCAGGGACACTTGGTAGCTGAAGCAAATAGACACACAGGTTTTGTAAGGGTTCCAAAAAACAATCACTCTTTACTGTGGACACCACAAGATATATACAGATCCAGACAAGACAATAAGACCTCTATATGCCATTTTCTGCTTCAGTGTTCAAGATGTGGGACAGCATCCTTTCAAGGTTCCAAGTCCCCTCTCCTGGAGCTGTTTCCTCTGGGCTTCCCATCTGGATTTTGGAGTCTGCTGTCTCTCTTTGCTTCCTTTGACGTGGGCTGCTTCTACATCTCCCGCCAAGAGCCTGTGCCTTCCCCACCCCCTCTCTCAGCCTCTTTTTAAAAGCTAGCACTACCACCTGGTTTTTGTTTCCCTGTTTGGGGATTTTCCAGTCTCCAAACCCCTTGCCATCAAATCACCTGGGTAGAACTTGCTCTCCCAGATGAGACATATATCATTTAGCCAGAGCCCAGTCCGTATATTAACAACTTTTTTTGTTTTTTCTGTACAGGGGTGGCAGAAGTGCCCTAAAAGGGGCACAGGGACACAGATGCCCAAACTGTGGCCTCATCCCCAGCGCCATGCCCCCCCAGGCCCCGCCTTTGTACCATCTCTTCCCCTGAGACCCCATCCCCTGCTCATTCCTCTCTACCCCTCCCACCTGTCGCTCACCCTTATGACTGGTAAAAAGTGCGGAGCCATGACCTTGTTCTGGAACCCCTAGTTCTGTAGCTTCTTCCAGACATGGCAGAGGATGCATCAGGGAACTTATCAGCCCATGACAGACTCACTATATGTTGTGGCCTGATCTACACGACAAAGTTTTGCAGGCATAGCTATGTCTGCTAGGAGTGTGTGTTGGGGGAATTGACACACACACCCTAGCTGACTTCGCTATATTTGCAAAAACCCTCGGGTAGACACAGCTATACTGACACAAGCATGGTTCTGTTGATTTAGACAATGTTCTTCCAGGAGGTGGTATAGCAATGCTGTCAGAACACCTTTTATCGGCTTATGATCCTGCATTTACATAAGGGGCTTTGCTGACATAACTATCTCGAAAAACAATGAGGAGTCCTTGTGGCACCTTAGAGACTAACAAATTTATTCGGGCATAAGCTTTCAAGCTCTCTAAGGTGCCACAAGGACTCCTTGTTGTTTTGCTGATACAGACTAACATGGCTACCCCTCCTAAACCTATCTTGAAAAAGGCTCTCTAGTGTAAGCTAGCCCTTAGGAATTTGATGATACAGCAATTTCATCAAATGAACCAGAACTTGTACATAGTCAAATTCTCCAAATCATCACAATGACTTAAAAAAAGCCTCCCAGAAACATGCTTGTAATTTGAAAAAAGGAAATTAGCCCTTTAAAGTAACCTGGTAGCATATAATGCATCGGTTCCTTACACAACTCTGAAAAAATGTATAATGCTGTGCAGACACATCCATCTCGTCTGTGCATTTTACCTGTAGGTTTGTATTAACGTCATGTTGTGATATTAGTATTCAGCACGTAAGATAGAGTGCGTTGTATTCTCAAAGCACTTGATAAATATTAACTAATGAATCCAGCTAAAAAGAAGGTTTAGTTATCTTAGTTTCAACTGAAAAAGGAAGGAAAAGTTCATTGATTTCCTTCTTGTGGTCTGTTATGTTCTATTACAAGGAATAAACGCAGTGTTGCTACACCCATACTGTTGCTAAGGAGACTACATTTTAAATTTATGAGATCAGTTTAATAGTTTGGAGCATGATCCTGCCAGCTTCACTCATATCCTTACTCATCAACGATCACACTGAAATCTGTGGGGCTATGTGTGTAAGGCAAGCAGGAGTGGTCCCATTTGAGTAAAAACGTTGCCACTGCCTTATTTTGAGAGACAGTAAGGTCTAGTGACTGAAGCAGTGGAGGGGGGCTGGGGAACAGGGAGTCCTGGTTTCTAATGTAGATTTCATAGAGTTTAAGGCCAGAAGACACTATTAGATCATCTTCTAGTCTCACTTTCTCTGTATTTCAGGCTATCAAGTTTTACACATTTACCCCTGTATTGAGCCCAGTAATGTTCTTCCCCTAATTTGTTGTGCAACATTGTAAAGTCACTTACATCAACATTTGGGAATTTTAGGTGCCTGGCTTTAGATCAGTGGTTTTCAAACTGTGGTTTGTGACCCAGTACTGGCTCATGGAATGGATCGTGGTGGCTCTGGTCAGCACCACCAACCGGGCTGTTGAAAGTCAGGCTAAGGCAGGCTAATCCCTACCTATTCTGACACCACACTGTGCCCTGGAAGTGGCCAGCAGCAGGTCCAGCTTCTAGGTGGGGAGGCCATGGGGCTCCATGTGCTGCCCCTGCTCTGAGCACCGAGCTCCAGTGGGAGCTGGGGAGGCAGTACCTGCAGGCAAGAGCCGTGCGGAGCCGTTTGCGCGCCTCTGCCTAGGAGGTGGACCTGCTGCTGGCCGTTTCTGGGGCGCAGCACGGTCCGTGGTGCCAAGACAGACAGGAAGCCTGCCTCTGCACCCGGGCTGCGCCGCTGACCGGGAGCCGCCTGAGGTAAGTCCAAGCCCTAAGCCCCTACCCTAGCTCTGAGCCCCCTCCAAACTTGGACCCCCTTCCTGCATCCCAAGCCCCTCATCCCCAGACCCACCCCAGGTCTGAACCTCCAGTCCAGAGCCCTGAACCCCTCCTGCACCCCAACCTCCTGTCTCAGCCCTGAGCCCCCCAAAACCTGGTCCCCCCTCCTGCACCCTAAACCCCTCATCCCCAGCTCCACTAGGTCACAGGCATCAACAATTTTCTTCAACTGGGTCGCCAGAAAAAAAGTTTGAAAACCACTGCTTTAGGTTATAGAATTCTAGGTAAGTGGCCTAATCTGCAGATAGGGTTGCCAACTTTCTACTCGCACAAAACAGCACACCTTTGCCCCGCCCCCTGCCCATCTGTCCCTGAGGCCTTGCCCATGCCCTGTCCCCTCTCTGAGGCCCTGGCCCCACTCACTCCATCCCCGCCTTCCTCTGTCACTTACTCTCCCCACGCTCACTCACTTGCTCATTTTCACTGGGCTGGCTCTAGGGGCTGAGTATACGTGATCTCAGGCTACCAAACAATAACTGATTTTCATGGCTCTCCATAAGATGGAGGTGACAATATTTCCATACTTTACCAGGGAGCTTTGAGTTGAATGGACTTTGGATGGAAGGGCTAGAGAAGTGTATCATTATTACAATGACAGGAACTAAGCTCGTGTTAATCATGCCAGTAATTGACTTCTGAGGCTGTTTGTTTGGAGAGGGGAGTGGGTTCAATGTCCTTTATGTGAGAATCAATAATGTTCTATGCCTGTCGCTGTGACTTTGGCCAATAATCAAGCAAGGCCAGAAGTGAGGGCTCCCACGTTTTTCCAAAAAAACCCACAGGCTGTATTAAACATTAACAGAACCAACCTGCTCAGAAGGCTCCTGTTGCAGAGGGCTCGCTTTTCCCTCGCCTCTCGTGAAGGCCTTGTGGATTACAGCATGGGAAGACTGACCAGGAAGAAGGCTGAGGATCCCAGGAAGAAGCCTCTCTTTGTTCTTGCCACTGTCCTGCTGCTCAGCTCAGCATATGCAGGTAAGGAGAGTACTAGTGGAGGCTCATGCGGCACCAGAGGTGGTGGGCAAGGAATTTGAAGATTTGACAGATGTAGATTCTGGCAGTGAATTCAACTGATGGTCCCTACACTACACAATCCAATGTGTATATCAGGTCCCTGCTAGAGCCAAGTGAGTTTGGTAAGAAAAGTGACTGTAGAAATGACCTTTTCTTACCCCCACATATTGGTTCCACCACATGTTTGTGAGGCAGGCCCACCAACTTGGCTTTACAAAAGTAATTACAGCAATCCAATGATCAACTAAGTTTACACTGCAAAATCTTTATTAGCAGTAGCTAAGTATGAGGTAGGAAGTGCTAGATGGGATGTTCAGTTTGGCAGGCTTAGTAAATTAGAAAACCAGCTTCTGTCTTGAAAATGGAGCATGTCTGATCTGAAAAAAGATATGGGACCCTATGGCTGGTTTGAAAAAAATAACTGAAAAACTGTTCTCTTATGCTAAAATCCCATGGAAGCTGCACTTCCTACAGTGTAACTCACTGCTCCTTCCCTCGTTTGCTGTCAATTGCTGTTCATGAAAGGCACAGGACTATTCTTTCTAATCAGCCTTGCTCAATCATACCATTGATCACTTGTAGTCAGAAATGCAACCCCTGAACCCAGTTCTCCTTTCCCTGTCCACACAGGCATGGGTAAGTCCCAATAGATTTCAGTGGGAGATTCTCATATCCTGCAGTGTGAGACTTGGGCCCTGAGTCTCTTGACTCTCAGCTCCTTGCAACATTCAACAATGGTCCCTCCAGGATATTTTTATAGTGTCCTCAGTTGGGATAGCATTTTGAAGCACTTGGAGGAGAGGAAGGTGATCAGGAACAGTCAACATGGATTCACCAAGGCAGGGGTGAAAGTAACTTAAAGGACTTACCGATACGCCAGAGTCCTGAGCGGGGGAGTGGCCTCAACTGGAAGAGGCGTGGTCTTTCAAGATTTAAAGGCCCTGGGGCTTTAGCTGTGGCTGGGAGCCCCAGGGCCTTTAAATCACCCCAGAGCTACCAGCTGCAGAGGTGGCTGGGAGCCCCAGGGCTCAGATGTGAATTACAGGGCCTGGGGCTCCCGCCACTGCAGAGCTCCGGGCCCTTTAAATCCCCACCTGAGCCTGGCTGCTAGAGCTCCGGTGGCACTTTAAAGGGCCCAGGGCTCCCCGCAGTGGCTGGAGCCATGTGTTCTTTAAATCACCACCACGGAAGCCGGTTCAGACTGGCACGGCGTACTGGCTCTTGCTGGTACGATGTACTGGACCATACCGGCTTACTTTCACCTCTGCACCAAGGGCAAGTCATGCCTGACCAACCTGATTGCCTTCTGTGATGAGATAACTGGCCCTGTGGATATGGGGAAAGCAAGGGACATGATATATCTTGACTTTAGCAAAGCTTTTGATACTGTCTCCCACAGTATTCTTGCCAGCAAATTAAAGAAGAATGGATTGAATGAATGGACTATAAGGTGGATAGAAAGCTGGCTAGATCATAGGGCTCAACGAGTAGTGATCAATGGCTCAATATCTAGTTAGCAGCCGGTATCAAGTGGAGTGCCTCAGGAGTCGGTCCTGGGACTGGTTTTGTTCAGCATCTTTATTAATGATCTGGATGATGGGATGGATTGCACCCTCAGCAAGTTCGCAGATAATACTAAACTGGGGGGAGAGGTAGATACACTAGAGGATAGGGATAGGGTTCAGAGTGACCTAGACAAATTGGAGGTTTGGGCCAAAACAAATCTGATGAGGTTCAACAAGGACAAGTGCAGAGTCATGTACTTAGGAAGGAAGAATCCCATGCACTGCTACAGGCTGGGAACTGACTGACTAAGCAGCAGTTCTGCAGAAAAGGACCTGGGGATTACAGTGGATGAGAAGCTGGATATGAGTCAGCAGTGTGTCCTTGTTGCCAAGAAGGCTGTAGCAGGGCAGTAAACCCTTGCTCTGTCATCTGCCACTATTGAGAACAGCCAAGCTCCAGCCTCTTTGGAAGCCTCCTTCAGGTAGCTGAAGGCTGCTATTAAATCCCCTCTCACTCTTCTCTTCTGCAGACTAAATAACTCCAGTTCCCTCAGCCTCTCCTCATCAGTCATGTATCCCAGCCCCCTAATCATTTTCATTGCCCTCTGCTGGACTCTCTCCATTTTGTCCCCATCCCTTCTGTAATGTGGGGACCAAAACTGGACGCAATACTCCAGGTGTGGCCTCACAAGTGCCAAATAGAGGAGAATAATCACTTCCCTCAATCAGCTAGCAGTGCTCCTACTAATACAGCTCAATATGCCGTTGGCCCTTGTAGCAGTGTGGCGACTTATCGGCATGGCACCTCCCGCTGGTCATCCTGGAAATTAGCTCTCCAGCCTTTGGAGCACCCTCTGCTGGCCAACATCCTACTTGCCACTGGCCCCCATGTCCCTCCCAGACCCCAGTGCCCCTTTACTCAGGTGTTATGCCCACT
This sequence comes from Chelonoidis abingdonii, assembly GCF_003597395.2. Lineage (NCBI taxonomy): Eukaryota > Metazoa > Chordata > Testudines > Testudinidae > Chelonoidis > Chelonoidis abingdonii. The sequence continues at coordinate 158,225,727 of NC_133769.1, read as the reverse complement.
GCAGCAACCCACAATCTGGGTCCCCCCACTCAGGGGAAACCTCAACCTCCTATGTCCACCTCACCTCAGTCTTTGGCTACTGCCAGGCACCATGTAGCCACCGTTCACTGGGGCAGACTGCAGTGTACAAGCCACTCATCATAGGCAAAGGGGTTTGGACCTGCTGCTTCTGCCTACCCTTGGCTGCCCCTCTGCAACCCCAGTACCTTTCCAGCCTTTATCAAGGCCTGCAGCCTGGGGAATTTCCAGGCTGGAGCTCCCAAGCTCCTCTAGCCTTTCCCCAGCCCTACTCCACTCAAGGACCTGCTCAGCTCCCAGCAGCCAGGCCCTCCTCTCTCAACAAGCTAGAGAGAGACTCTGTCTTAGCTCCAGCCTACCAGCCCCTTTATAGGGCCAGCTGTGGGCTGATTGGGGTGTGGTCTCAGCTGAGGCTGCTCCCCCAATCAGCCTAGGTTCCCTACCACAGCCATCTCCCAGGGCTGTTTTCTGGAGTTATTTAGTCTGCAGAAGAGAAGAGTGAGGGGAGATTTGATAGCAGCCTTCAACTACCTGAAGGGGGCTTCCAAAGAGGCTGGAGCTAGGCTGTTCTCAATAGTGGCAGATGACAGAACAAGGAGTAATGGTCTCAAGTTGCAGTGGGGGAGGTTTAGATTAAATATTAAGGAAAAACTTTTTCACTGGGAAGGTGGTGAAGCACTGGAATGGGTTACCTAGGAAGATTTTTAAGGCCTGGCTTGACAAAGCCCTCGCTAGAATGGTTTAGTTGATGGTGGCCCTGCTTTGAGCAGGATATTGGACTAGATGACCTCCTGAGGTCTCCTCCAACCCTAATATTCTATGATTCTGATGATATGATAATGAATGATTTGTAAGGGGATTTCTTGTTTCTGTTTTAAACATGGCTTCGAGGTTGTTTAGATAAAGAACAAAAGTTTAGGGTGTAGAGGAGAGAGAATGAGCATGGAGAAGAGTCAAGCTTTTCAGTGGGGTTGCTGTGACTTTCCTCTGGTGTTTTCTGGACTGTTGATCTGCTAGGTCACTCCAATCCTCAACTCCAGGAGCCAGCCATACCCTGCTCTGCTGAGAGAACCCCCACTCCCGGACTGCTCACACACAGCCTTTGGCATGTAAGCTTCTCCCAGCTACATGAGTGAGCACTTTTGGCCAGCCGCTGCCTGGATTGTGCATCTGAATGACACCAGCCAATATCTCTGGCCCCAGACATAACCCTAGAAACCTCTGTCTTGCAGTGCACAGTTATGCCTGCTGGACGCTGCCAGCTTATATGAGTTCATCAGTTTAACAAAAAATTTATATGTACCAGGCTTGTTATCCCAAGAGGAGTCTCTATCACACTTCAAAGCAAACGCACTGCTTCAGGCAGAATAAATAAATACATTTATTAACTACAAAAGATAGGTTTTAAGTGATTATAAGTCAAAGCACAACAAGTCAGATTTGGTCAAATGAAATGCAAAACACATTCTAAACTGATCTAAGTTTGTAAGGGCACTGAAAATGTTAAGATGCTTCTCACCACAGGCTGGTTGCCCTTCAGCCAGGCTCTCCCCTTTGATCAGCACTTCAGTCATTTGGTGAGTGTCTGTAGACAGAGGTGGAAGAGAGAGAGCATGGCAAACTTCTCTCCCTTTTTTTCATGTTCTTTCTTCCCTCTTGGCCTTGACCCCACCCCATTCAGAGTCAGGTAAGCATTACCTCATCATAGTCCCAAACTGACGAAGGGAAGGGGGGGGTGACTCACGCGAGAGTCCGACAGATCCTTTGTTGCTGCCTAGGCCAGTGTACATTGTTCCTTTGAGGCTGGGCTGGGTTTGTCCCATATATGGCCTGAGGAGGTGTGAACTGCCCCCCTGGAGAGTTTTGCCTGGGCTTGTTTAAGCCATGATGACATATTTTCAGCCTCATAACTATATACATGAAATTACAACCTATAACATTACTACAACCACAATGTACAAAATAAAAAGGAGTCATATAAAAAATGGAAACTAGGACAGATTACAAAGGATGAATATAGGCAAATAACACGGGAATGCAGGGGCAAGATTAGAAAGGGAAAGGCACAAAATGAGCTCAAACTAGCTATGGGAATAAAGGGAAACAAGAAGACTTTTTATCAATACATTAGAAGCAAGAGGAAGACCAAGGACAGGGTAGGCCCACTGCTCAGTGAGGAGGGAGAAACAGTAACAGAAACTTGGAAATGGCAGAGATTGCTTAATGACTTCTTTGTTTCGGTCTTCACTGAGAAGTCTGAAGGAATGTCTAACATAGTGATGTCTATGGGAAGGGGGTAGGTTAGAAGATAAAATAAAAAAAGAGAAAGTTAATAAATCACTTTAGAAAAGTTAGATGCCTGCAAGTCAGCAGGGCCTGATGAATGCATCCTAGAATACTCAAGGAGTTAATAGAGGAGGTTCTGAGCCTCTAGCTATTATCTTTGGAAAGTCATGGGAGACGGAAGAGATTCCAGAAGACTGGAAAAGGGCAAATTATAGTGCCCATCTATAAAAGGGAAATAAAAACAACCAGGAAACTACAGACCAGTTAGTTTACTCTGTGCCAGGGAGATAATGGAGCAATTAATTAAAGATATCATCTGCAAACACTTGCAGAGGTGGTAGAGTGATAGGGAAATAGCCAGCATGGATTTGTAAAGAACAATCGTGTCAAACCAATCTGAGTGCTTTCTTTGATAGGATACGAATCTTGTGGATAAGAGGAAGCGTGGATGTGGTTATACCTAGACTTTAGTAAGGCATTTGATACGGTCTCGCTGATATCCTTATCGATAAACTAGGCAAATACAATTTAGATGGCTACTATAAGGTGGATGCATAACTGGTGGATAACCGTACTCAGATTAGTTATTAATGGTTCCAATCCTGCTGGAAAGGATTATAACAAGTGGGGTTCTGCAGGGGTCTGTTTTGGGACTGGCTCTGTTCAATATCTTCATCAACAACTTAGATGTTGGCATAGAAAGTAATGCTTATTAAGTTTGCGGACGATCCAAACTGGGGGGATTGCAACTGCTTTGGAGGAACGGGTCAAATTCAAATGATCTAGACAAATTGGAGATGGTCTGAGGTAAACCGGATGAAGTTCAATAAGACAAATGCAAAGTGCTCACTTAGGAAGGAACAATCAGTATCCACACATACAGAATGGGAAAGACTGTCTAGAAGGGAGTATGGCAGAAAGAGATCTAGGGGTCATGGTGGACCACAAGCTAAATATGAGTCAACAGTGTGATGCTGTTGCAAAAAAAGCAAACGTGATTCTGGGATGGATTACAGGTATGTTGTAAACAGACCGAGAAGTCATTCTTCCGCTTCTACTCTGCGCTTGGTTAGGCCTCCAACTGGAGTATTGTGTCCAGTTCTGGCACCGCATTTCAAGAAAGGATGTGGAGAAATTGGAGGGGTCCAGAGAAGAAGCAACAGAATGATTAAGGTCTTGAGACATGACCTTGAAGGAAGGTGAAAGAATTGGTTTATTTAGTTTGGAGAAAGAGAAGATGAGGGGACATGATAGCAGTTTTCAGGTATCTAAAAGGGTGGTCATCAGGAGGAGGAGAAAACTTGTTCACTTAGCCTCTAATGATAGAACAAGAAGCAATGGGCTTAAACTGCAGCAAGGAGATTTAGGTTGGACATTAGGAAAAGTTCCTAACTGGTTGGACTGGAATAAATTGCCTCGGGAGGTTGTGAATCCGCCCCCTTCCCGCCTTCCCCGCCTCAAATTTCCTTCCCCCCCCCCCCCCCCCATGCGACGACAAAATCCCCCACCCCCTTCCCTTGGACAGCCATTTAAAATTTTCACACCAAAAAACAGCGGACGGGGGATGCGCGGGAGGATATACAGCGGAGGCGGGTTTAAGCGCGCCACAACAGAACTCCACAAACTGCACTTTGGGGGGGGGTCTATCATGGATGGTCTAGACAGTATTTGGTCCTGCCATGAGGGCAGGGGACTGGACTCGATGACCTCTCGAGGTCCCTTCCAGTCCTAGAGTCTATGAATGCTCAGTGCATCATGAGGCTTCTGAAGACACCCGACATGACAAACTTTGCATTGGATACCACACAATCATATTATAAGGATGAACATGGGGGTGCAGGGTGTTCCTCCGAGGTACAGAGCATCACAGTTGCACTAAGGATGAATATGACCTAAAAGGCTCATTTTCAAATTGTCATATATGTCATTTCTGCACAATATATACATGCATGTAAAAGTGTCACTGAATTTATAAAAATATAGCATTTCTGTAGTGTTCTCCATGCAAAGATTTTAAAGCACTTTACAAATAATGATACATTTAACTTCACAATATACCTGGCAGATAGCATGCTATGGCAAGGGACTAAACAAAACACTAAGGGCTTGTTTACATGGGGAAATTTACCAGCCTAACTACACCAGCATAATTATACCACTCTAGTTAGACCAATATAACAGCCTATGTTGACAGGGAGCTTGTACTGCTTTCAGAATGACGAATGCAGCACACAGAATAAACAACCATTTGGGGAACTGTAGCAGATGTATTGTCATGCAGGTGGGGGCTGGGAACTCTGCCTTAAGGGACTAAAGAGGGACCTTACTTTGCTCTTGAGTGATCCTCTCTGGCTGATGCTCACTGTGTTGCTGATAGAATCTGGAGAGAGCCATCTCTAGAGCTCAAGTGACTAAGAGAGAGTAGCCAGGTATGATGGAGGGTGGAGGTGGAAAAACACATGCAAGAATTACACAGACCAGAGTGGGCATGTGCTTCTCAGAGGTATGCCAACAGTCTGGGCCTTTCTGAAGCCAATCAGAGCTTCATTGGGTCACGTGTTATACAAACACAGAGCAAAAGACTGTCCCTGCCCCCAAAACGTCACAATCTGAATAGTTACGACTCTAGCTGATCTATCTGCTGGGGTTTCCAAGCCTAAGAATCACTGTTACTCCCCCCAGCCTCAGCAAATGAGAGCTTTGCTGCGGCTGAGTTGCATGTGTCAGTTCCCTGCCACTCGAGCTTGTCTGCCTTGCAGCAAACTCTTTATTACCCTGCCAGTCCAAACCTTGCCTAGCAGGTAACAATCAGTGAACCCCAATTCCCGAGTTCCCCAGAGACATCTATCTGCAGTGCTCAGCCCCAATGGCTGTAGCACTCACAGAACTTTCTATAGTTCACTGCTCCTTGAAAGAGACAGTATACAGCAGCTTATTAATTTAACTGGTGTTGACAGACCCTCCACTTCAACAAAAGCACAGAGATAGTTTATAGTTAAAAAAAAAAAAAGGTACGTTTATTAATGAAAGGGTATTGGATTAAGTGATAGCAAGTATAAGGAATAAAGCTAGAAATGGTTACAAACAAACAAAAATAAGAATACACTTCTAAAACTTCAATCTAACTTAACAAACTAGAGTCCTTTGTTCAAAGAAGTTTTTCTCACCCATCTTTCTTCCAGTCTGACTGACCAGTTTTTTTAGCCAGGACCCTTCTCAGATCTCAAAGTGCTTGGTTTCTTTGTCTCCTCAGGTGAAGGATAACTTAAATTAGTGGTTGTCTCCCCCTCTTGTCATAGTCCAGTAAACCTTTGAAATGTATTCTTGAAAAGGAAGGCCAGATGAAGTTTCTCTTTCCTACTGAGGTGTAAACACCAGGCTGTTTTCTCCCCCACTTATCAAATCTGTTTACCTTTTATGTAGATGTACCCTCATCAGGACCGGCTCCAGGGTTTTTGCCACCCCAACTGGAGAAAAAAAGCAAAAAAAAAAAAAAAATCTGTGATCGGAGGCAGCTCCAGTGCACCACTTTCTTCTTCAGCAGCAATTTGGCAGCAGGTCCTTCCCTCTGCGAGGGACCAAGGGACCTGCCACCGAATTGCCGCTGAACAGCCTGACGTGCCACCGCTTCCCCTTGGCCCCCCAAGCACATGCTTGCTCAGCTGGTGCCTGGAGCCGGGCCTGACCTTCATTGTCTCCGCCTGGCTGGTCAGAAAAGCATACACACTCTTTTGTCTAGGGCAGACCGGACTAGGTATTGCTGGCCAAGCACATTTTAAGAACATAATTCCAGCACATATTTATAACTCTCTGTACATCCCTGTACATATACCACGTGATGATTTTTGGGACCAGCATGTTATCAGTTTGTATACGATAGATTATGACAACAGTATGTTAGGTGCAATGAGTAGGTCAGGGCTGATGAGTTGATGACACACAGTAGTGAACCATCACTAGGCCTCAGTGCCACAAGAGTACTATCCTCATTTTACGTGGGAAAAGGAGGCACAGAAAAATTAAGTGACCTGCTGAAGATCACACTGGAAGGCTGTGGTAGAGTGGAGAATTGTACCCCACTCTCCAATGTCTCAGTGCAGTGCCCTAACTACAAGCCCATCATCCCCCTCCCCTCCATTTGCTCTTTCCCAGTGGGCATACACAGACTAGGCATGCATGTTTTTGTTTCTTTCTTACTGCAGGGCAAGAGGCCTATGACCCAGTGCAGCCCTGCTCTGACTTTCAGACTGCAAGCTTCTTGCAGGGCACGAAACTTAAGGTCCAGTTTCTTCTGTTCACCTCCTCAAACCCCAGCTGTGGGCAGCTGATATCACTTGGCGATGACATCAAGAACTCCAACTTCAATATCAGCCTGGACACCAAGATAATAATCCATGGCTTCAGGTAAGCGTAAACCGAGCTGGACACTTTCAGTCTCAGCTACCTCAGAGATCTCCTTCTCTCTCCTCATGTCATACCTCAGCTGCTATTACTTATTATTCGTTTTACCATAGCACCTAGGAGCCTTGGTCATGGACCAGAACCCCCAGGTGGTAGGCACAGCACAAACCTAGAATGAAATGATATTCCCTGCCCCAAAGAGTTTATAATCCACAATCAGGCCAGGTGCTTAAACTGGAGGGGAAGATATTCCATATCAAAAGACCTGAATTTCAAAATGTCAATGAAAAATCTAGTCAACATTTCTAATTCCAACCAAAAAAAAGGAGAAAATATTAATATACTTTTTGTGACATTAATTCACCCTCATCTTGAGACGAGCTGCAGAGCTGGTCAAAATACTTCAAATTTCAACATTTCAATTAAATGTTAAAATTTCAAATGTCCACAGGTTTAAAAAATCAGGGATATCCCTCCACCTTCTCCCAAAATTCAGTCTTCTCCCCTGTTTTTTCACTATTTTTCTTCACAAAGAGTCTTTGCTTTGGAGTTTTCTCCCTCTGTTCCCCTAGCCATTCAGTGCCTGGATTTCTTAACCTACTAGAAAGCCTGCCAAACCCACCTTTCTTCTTCTCACCCTGGAGGCAGGGAGTTTGAGCCAGGGTTTTTAAAGCTGTGGTCATTTGGTGGGTTTCTTTTATTGTGAGAGCATCAGCCAGCCCATAGTTGATTTTAAATCATGTTAGTTTAATTTCTGGGGTGAGTGAGACATTATAAAATGAAATCAATAAATAAAATACATGCAGTGGTAAATACATATTTTATGGAAGAGGAATTGTGACACAGAGAGGTTAAAGCCCAAATTTTTCAAGGTATTTAGGCATCGCTGCACTCAATATTGTAATGCCCAACTGATTTAGGAGGCTAAACCTCATTTTAAAAGAGATTTAGGCACTTGGAAGCCAAAATCAAATACCATGGACAATTGACAGGATTTTGGTTCTTGAGTGCCTAAACCCCTTTTAAGAATGGGATTTAGGCTTCTAAATCAATTTGGTGTTCCAGCGCTAAATGCTTTTAAAAATCTGGACCTATGCGATTTGCCCAAGGTCTCTGGTAGCAGAGCTAGGACTAGGAGCTTCTGGTGCCTAGACCTCTACTCTGTTCACTAGATTATACTCTCTGTATGGAAGGAAATTTCTTCTTGACCTTAGCTGGTGATTAGCTTAAGCACTATGGCAAGACTGATGCCTCTGGCAATTTCACTCAAGCTGCTGTCATGAAGGTGTTAGTTTTCATCATGTAAATGTTTGGTTTCTTTCTGACTCATAACGGGCAGGATGGCTATAGGTGAAAACAGTCTGTGAACTGCAGTGAAGGAAGCCTGTTTAGGGCTGTCTGAGAGTAGACAAAACTTTCACCTACCGTATGGCAGTCCCAGCAGGGAGATTTTGAGACACCACCCCAGAGGGGAAGTCTGCGTATGTGCATGCCCCATTTTGGAAGGTATCTGACATATTTATTTCTGATGGCTCACCAGAGCACTGGGCACAAAGCCCTCCTGGATCAATGGACTCATGGGTGCATTCTTCCGAGCTGCCAAGGTGAATCTGGTCGCAGTTGACTGGATTTATGGAGCTACAAGAACCTACCCTGGTGCTGTGGAAAATGTCATGGAGCTGAGCATAGAGATCTCTCGTTTCATCAGCAAGTTGCTGGTAGGTGGAAATGAATGTCTGGGTGGGAGGAGCATGGCCATGGGACAGAAACAGGTGCAAATGCAAACCAACCCAGACAGTAGCTTCCACTCTGACTTCTGCTGTTTATTCCATCATAAGCTCACTGCAGTGGCCAAACAGATACCCAGGTACCCAGATCCTCTTCTCCTGAGTATCACAGCCCAGCTGTGCGCTGAGCTGTCATCTGCTGCTCCAACCCATCAATCCATGGGTCTGTGTAGTAAGGACACTGCCTTTCTCCACCTCTTGACCCCTCTCATTTGCCCCATTGTATAGATTGTCACACACTGGAGTGCCTATCATTGTGTTTTACTATATTGCATTGTACCATACTGCATTGTCATGTCTATATCACAGGACCCACACAGTATTGTATCCTCACATATTGCAGGCAAAGACCTTGATATGCCATTGCTTTCCCCCTGTGTTATCGTTTACATCTGTGAAAAGTGAGTCTCAAACACTATCAAAGCTGTGGTGGTAGGATAAATGTGTTGTGTCCTGTCTCGTTATACTGTATTGCCTCAGAATGCGTTGCCCTGTATCTGTTGCATCCCATTATATTTAACTAGGACTCATGGTATCATATCACATCATATTGACCCTTATTCAGAAAACGCTGAAGTAAGTGCTTTAGTCCCATTCAAGTCAATGGAATCTAACCTATGCAACTAAAACCAATGGAACAAGAGAAAACAACACCAGCATGGGGTGGGGAGGTGAGGAAGCCACGAGAGAGACCTTGTCCTTCTTGTTCCTGCTGAAGGGACATCCAGGTGATGGGGTAGTGTCACCCAACTAGGAGGTTCTGAGGGAAGTGCTCCAGAGTGAAGATAGTCCAAGGGGAGGGAACTTGAAGGGGGCTGAAGGAGATGACCGCTCTGACTTGGAGTGATCTTGTGTGCATGATCAGTATGTCAGAAAGAACTAAGAAAGGATAATATCCACTACTCTTCATTTCTCTCTGGTTACCCACCCTATGCACTGAGAGAAGCTGTGCAGCCCATGAGCAGTGCACAGGACAGGGGACAGCAAACCAGGCTTTGCCACTGATCTGCTGTGTGGCTGTGTAGATCACTTTTCCCTGTGCCTCTGTTTTCCTATCTGTAAAATGGGGGTAAATAATAGACTCACCTCTGAAAAGTGCTTTGAGACCTTGGGGTGAAAAGTACTAACTATTATTACCAACTCCTCAGGCACTCGGAGTGTCAGGGACATCTATCCACCTCATTGGGGTGAGCCTTGGAGCACATGTTGCAGGTCTGGTGGGGCAGTTCCATGGAGGCCAGCTGGGAAGGATTACAGGTATTGTAACATTAGGTCCAAGATTCTCCCAATGGCCCTGAACTGTGAGGACAGAAAGAGCATCTCAAGGTTGATGGGAAGGGATTGATAATGGTCCTTTAGCTGAGAAGTCTTGGGCTTGTGGGTACTTCTGAGCTACAGAGCACTTCAGGAATGTTTTTTCTTGGAATAATGGCCAGCAACCCTCTGATGAGCACAGGATTTCACTTGCAGGTCTCACTGTTCAGACTGTGAAGACCCCATAACATTTTCACACACAGTCAAATTATAAAATTCACACCACTTGCTGGGTGAGTGGAGACCAATTGTCACTGCACCATCAATTAATGATGGGAAATCTAGACCCAATGAGAATGAAAGCATTAATACTTGAGAATAGTTTTGTATGTTCACACTAACACTAAAGAATTGTTTGTGTGACTGAGAGCAATAGGAATGAATTATAAAGAGCTGATCCTTTCAGCTCACAGCTTGTACCATCTTAGAGGAAAAATGTCCTGGCTGGAAAGCCTAATTGGACCTAGTTCTAGGGGAACCACAAAAAAGCTTGCATCAGATGGTCCTTGCTGGCCCCCCAGCACAAAGATCACTCCTACGTTTCCAATACAAAAAGAACAAAAGACATGCTTTCAAGTGAATAGCTCTTATTTCTGATTCAGGAAGAACAACAACAAGCAGGAACAACAGTGCAGCTCCCAAGAGAGAGCACAGTGTGTGTGACTCACTCTGTAGAGCTGCCATGTTGAGCTAGCTCAGTCACAGGGCACACTTTACACTCAGAGGTGCATTACATACAGTCCGTCTAGCTACCTGCATCACAATCCTCTTCCTCTACATTTAAAAAATACGTGCATTATTATGATTAGTTTAGTCTGATTTTAGGTCTGTGTATATGTTATGGCCCAAGTTATTTAGCAGAAGGGGAAATTGGCACATTTCTCTTCCTCTGTTTCCTCATAAGCATTTTGAGATTCACCTTCAACAGTAACATTATTATTTACATCCTCACCAGGCGTATAAAAGTAGCATCATTTTCTTCCCCAGTAATTACATGCTCACCAACCTCACATTCAGGGCCTTCTGCCCTTTCTGAACATTTAACTTGTAACAGTAGCTCAATATGTGTCTTCCTTCTTTCCCCTTTTACCTCTGCCAGGTAAATTACAGGCATCAGTACCTTCTGGCAATTCCCTTTCCCCACTCATTCCCACCCTGTGATTTCACAAGCGTACTAGAAATTATATCCAATTTCCTGTTCCCTTTTGCGGCCTGAAGACATTTGGATCAGCATCTAGATTTCTCGGTGCTAACCTAAACTTTTCCAACCCAAGGTTGGTTCCAGAGTCTGCACTGGCTCTCTTAGGGGGAAGAGGGTGGCAGTGTGTCTGCTGTTAAGACTTTAGTTCTATCTTGGTACAGGGCTGGATCCTGCGGGGCCCAAGTACACAAAAGCCGGCCGTGAGGAGCGCCTGGATCCTGGAGATGCTCTCTTTGTGGAAGCCATTCACACCGATACAGACAGTAATCTGGTTTCTATTCTTTTCAGCCCAGTGCTTCTCCCCACCCTGCATTCATCATTAATGCCCGGGAAAGTGGTTAGTGTATAGCTGTCAGTGTGGCCCAGCGGCTAGCTCCAAGGCCAGATTCACATATAGGCAAACCAGGCACCCGGCTAGGGCCCACATTTTGGGGGAAGGGGCAGGAGGGAGGTGATTTTTTTTACCAATGCAAATTTGTGTGCAAACTGAAAGAACTTCACTCACTTGAGTGAGTGGCATTGCAACCTGGTGCGCCGGGTTGCAGTGCCCCTCAAGTCTGGCCTGGCTGCCCCTCTGTCATGACGAGCAGTGCCCCAAGCAGTGGCAAGGCGAGCAGCCAGTCCTGGCAGATCTACACCATGACCAGACCAGCTGAGGTGAGGGGACTATAGCGCTGTTTGTTATTAGAAGAGAGGGGCCTAGAAAGTGTATGTTTGCCCGGGACCCAGAGTTGGGTTAATCTGGCCCTCGGTGGCTCTTCCTTCTAGGTCAGAAGATAATAGGCTCAAGTCTCACATTAGGATGTGGATGTGTTTTGGTTAGACTTGCTTTCCAGAAGGCTTAACTCAAGCGATAATAAAAATAAATCTGGCCATGAGATCTTTGTCTATACTAGAAGCCCCACCAACAATAGCACCCCTGAGAATTACATTGTAAATTTCCCCAGTGTAAACAAGACAATGTCAAAAAAATTCTCAAACACTGCTCCTCCCTTTGTCTCTCTTCATCCCCAGCACCTGAAAGCAGCAGGATCAATGAATGGGCAGGAAGTCAGGTGGAGGAACACACAGAGAAAGCTTCTGCTGGGACCAGCTCAGCATAGCTCCTGGTTTCGCCAGGAGAAGATTGTTTCTGCTGAAACTAATCAGTCCAGCTCCTCCAAGATTGGGCAGGGGAGAAGGTTTCCTCTCAATTCCTGAACAACCTGAGGCTCTGACAATATATTGCCATTATAGATTCCTTGGCAGCTTTTGCAAAGGTTGGGGTGCAGGATCCAGTGTCCTCACCTTATGTCATCTCTGGTCATTACATACTGCTCCCAAAATGCCCCTGGAGATTTCAATTCAATATTCTTCTTAACTTCCTGTCCTAAACTGTTATGCTGCGCTGATGGGCTCAGTTGAACATTCCCCGTGATTCCTGTGAGTATGTAAGGCCTCATTCCTCCTCCTTCCACTGACTTCAGGGGAGTTACTTCGCATTTATTCTGGTGTAAGCAACAGCAGAATCAGACCCAGAGATAGTACAATTACTTAGTAACATTTGTAAAGCGCTTAGGGGTCAATTTAGATGAAAGATGTTATAGAATAATAATTCTTTGCCTTTCTGTAGCACCTTTCCTCTGAAGACCACAAAGCTCTCTATAGAGACTTATGAATTAAGCTTCATAACTCCTGGAAGAGAAGTCAGTATTATTTCCATTTTACAGCAGGGGGAAACTGATGCCCAGAGACATTAAATGATGTGTCCAAAAATACAGAGATCATCAGTGGCAGGACCAGACATGGAATCTAGGCCTCCTAACTCCTGCTCCTGTGCTCTAACCACTACATATCACTGCCTCTCACAGATAATTATGCAGGGCAAGAACATGGAAAAAGTCTTGCTCTTCATCACAGCCCATCATCTTCTCCTGCAGTGAAGTCACAATGGTGACTGATGACCTCACAGTCATTTCCTGGGAAACATACCATAAAGTCACAAAGCCAGGACACTGACACCACTGGGGATCAGGCAGGGTAGCCCGTAAGGGAGGGGGAAACAACTCCTAATTCAGTTGCAGATCTCTGCAAATAGAGTAAAGGAAAAATAGCAAAAAGGTGACCAGAGAATCGTTTCCCAAATTAAGATTTCTCCCATTCAGTTTCCTTCAGTGTTAAAGTCCCATTAAAACAAAGGCCCAGGTGAACACTCTCCTCCATGCTTCAATACACAAGGATGGAGCAATCTGTACAGCGCAAACAGATGGCAAGACACCTGAAATCCTCCCTTAGACTGGTAAAGAAACCAGCATATTGTGTGTGGGCCTGGGGCCAGCTCAGATACTCTTAGGTACATCCTGTTCTTAAGACTTTGGAACATGGAAAATAGCTGCTTCCTCTAGAATGTTTCCCTAGAGAAGGAGGAGCAGGAATAATAGCTCAGGAGGGTTTTTCGCTCCTTTCAGATTTTGGTATCCGGATTCCTGTAGGCCATATTGATTACTTCATCAATGGAGGCAAAGACCAGCCTGGATGCCCCCGGTTCATCTCATTAGGTGAGAAGGATTCACGGCAAGTTGACAAGGGACGTTCCCTTCATTCCAATTGGTCAGCCTGTAAAGCTGCTGCTTGACTAACAATTCCCACCTGAGCCAGGGCAGGGGTGTGGCAGACACTGCAGCAGGACAGTCAATGTGTAAAGGCCAAGCCACAGCATGACGGTATCATACAAGATCGGCCCATCTTGCCCAAGCTGCCTCTCAGCATTCAGAGAAGAAGAATGCCCAGATAACACTACCTGTGATTATGCAACAACTTAACAGCCAAAACACTAAGCACACCGAGGCCAGGTTTCCACTAGAAACTTTTGCCTGTACCCAGGGGGTGATTTTTTTAATGATATTTGTATACCAGCAAAAGCCCTAGTGTAAATGCAGTTCCACCCGCAAAAAAAGTCATTTTGCCAGTATCGCTTATTTCACTTGGGGAACCAGTATAAGCTATAATGGCAGAAAACCTTTCCTTCTGGTATAAGCTTCATCTACACCAAGAGGGCTTGTCAGTGCAGCTTTGCTGGCAAACCTTTTCTAATGTGGATTAGGCCTTAGAATTTACTGTATATAGGGCTCTCCATCTGTAGGCCTCAGAGCGCTTTATAAAGAAGGATAAGTATCCGTAGCATTATTTTCTAGATTGGGAAACTGAATCAAAGAGAGGCCGAGTGAATTGCTCACAGTCACACAGTGAGTTAGAGGCAGAACTGGGAGCTAATACCTATGACTCCTGAATTGCAGCCTTTTGCTTAGTCCACAGCTCCCATGGAAAGGATGAGTGGAGGGGATTTTGAATGAAAATTTCAAAAACATCTAAGTGACTTGACTTTCAGTGGGACTTGGATGCCTAAATTGCTTAGGCACTTTTGAAAATTGTACCTGATGTGTCCTTCGCAGACAGAATAAAGTGCTTCTTAACTTGCACCCTAGCTATTACTGGGCTGGGCTCTTTAGAAATGCATAGAGCGTCCACATTGGATCAAGAGGTCAGTCCCTTCCTTGTCACTGTTCCTGTAGTCTTGCTTTTTCTTGCAGGGTATAACTATCTGATCTGTGATCACATGAGGGCGGTACATCTCTATGTCAGTGCCCTGGAGAATTCCTGTCCTATGATGGCGTTTCCATGCTCAAGTCATGAAAATTTCCTTGCTGGCCACTGCCTGGACTGTTACAATCCTTTCCTGCTCTCCTGTCCCAGAATAGGTATGATACAAGCCTGGGAACTCCACTGTCCAAAGGGAGAGGAGAGTAGAAACCTGAAGGTCTTTGCTGCAGGGTGAGGCATTTAGATTGGATTTTTTTGAGCTGGGGACGGTCAGGAGCTACTCGGTTTCAGACCTGCCTAGGAAAGCATTCCAAGTGCATCTGTGGGATGAGATGTAAAACCAAGGTTCTGAACACCTGCGGCCACTGAACACCCGATGGCACATTCCATAAAGGGAGGAAATGAATGTCAGCAAAGTCCCCAGATCTACTCCCCTGCCAAAGGTTAGATTTGTAGCTGACCCCTCCCTCTGAACAGACTAAATCAAAATCCTGAATCCAAATTCCTCTGAACTTGGGGCAGGTTAGAAATCTGAGTTCAGATCTGGATCCAAAGTCTGTGGTTTGGGACCAACTTTAGCGTTAAACCTGGTATCCTGGCCAAATTCCAATGTGAATAATTCAGTTCCTGCTCAGGGCTTGTCTACACTAACATTTAGTTCACAGCAAGCTGGGGTGTAAATCTACCCTGCACTATCCTGCTGCACACTAAGTATCTGTGTGGACCCTGCTGATGTGCATTAACTGCTCCTTAGTGCACTTTGATGAATTGGGAGTAAATCAAAGTGCACAAATGAACCATTAGTGTATATCAGCAGGGTCCACATGGACACTTAGTGCACAGCAGGCTAGTGCAGGTAGATTTACACCCCAGCTTGCCACGTAATCAATGTTTGTGTGGATAAGCCCTTACATTCCCACCTGAAGTTTCAATAGGAGATGTTGTTCACTTACCTGCCTGACCAATGTGCACTTAAGTCAAAAAGTTTGGCTAGTTCAGAGAAGCAGCCAGAGTGTTTACCCTAAACTGAGCTGAACCTGAACTTCAATCCTTTTGAGATTCACCCATTGCTCCTACATCAGGATACTGGCCAACAGTGGCTCTCTTCACCCCAGAGGTGGCTGCATTCCAGTACTGGGAGGACTCTCTCATGCTCCCCTGAGCTTGAGCTGTGCTGGGGGTGGGAGGAGGTGCACTGCTGGAAAGCCACTGGCTGGAAGCATTTTGCCCCTGAAAGGTATGGTACCTTCTTTGGTGCTGGGGAAATGCATAATAGGAGTCACTAGCCCTCCCTCCAGCACAGCCAGCCTGTTTTCCCTAGGTACATGCTGCACAAAGTGAGGATGAAACCGTACCACCCTGACTGGGAAGCCTTTTTACACTCACTTGACAGATGCAAAGGATGGCACAGGCTGTAGGGCAGTGGGGAATCAGGCCTAGAGGCTACAGTATTGTCATCATGGAGCATGCCTGGATGCCCAGGTGACTCTCCTTACTTCTGGCTGCCCTGGTGATCACAGCGGTGTAACGCTGGGTGTGCTGGTGCAACCCTGCAGTGGAGAGCAGCTGGGATGCAGACACTGTGGGCCTGTTCCTGACCTCACTGATGCTGGAGATAAGTAAAGACTATGTTGATCCACATCAAAATAGTGGGATAGGTGAGAAATGAATCAGGTGTTCCTGCCACCCGTTCCCTCCAGGCCTTTACCCCTCCGCCTTGGCTTCATTTCTTCCCCTAGGGCTGTTGGAGCGCGGTGGAGTCAGCGTGGCAAAGCTCCCCGAGGAGGTGAAAGTTTACTTGGTGACTGCCTCCTCAGCCCCATACTGCAGTAAGTAGCAAAGAGAGAAGGAAGCCAGGCTTCTGGCATGAATGAACTATGGAGACTTTCCATTTATGTCAGTGCTCCTGAAGACAGTCACTGTCATTGCCTGGAACATGTCGGTCCTTCCCCTGCTCCCAGTGGAAACTGTAGATGCTTTGAGAAATGGATTCAGAGTGTATCTGGCTTCATGGTAGCTTCTGTAAATCCCTCAATACCTGCTGCAGAAATGCTGTATTGTGCTGTGCCATGGTGCTCAGTGAGGGACAACAGATACTGTCGTGCCCCGCACACACGCTCCTCAGCAAGTCTCACTACCCCTAGGCCTTCTTCAGCAGCTATACACTGGAGGAGTGGAGAAGGGACTGCTTTCACCAGCCATAGAAGAACATCACTGTTACAAATGCTGGGATAACCCAAGCCACTGTCCTCTTCTGAGTTATGGGCCAGCTTCTCCATCCAGTTCCATACCCATTGACTCCTGGAGAGATACTCCATTTTCCACTGGTGTACCTGAGAGTAGAATCTGG
Organism: Chelonoidis abingdonii; assembly: GCF_003597395.2. NCBI lineage: Eukaryota > Metazoa > Chordata > Testudines > Testudinidae > Chelonoidis > Chelonoidis abingdonii. The sequence continues at coordinate 158,208,791 of NC_133769.1, read as the reverse complement.
CCCTAGAAGGCGTTTGAGATCTGGCCCTCAGCCTAATTTCATGCCACACTCCTGGAGACTATAGAGGATAATAGGCCTGATTCTTCTCTCACTTCCACCAGTGTTACACCGGTGTAACTTCACTAGTCTCAGTGAAGTTCCTCCTGATTTACACTAATACAAGAGGCGACATGGCTCCCGCCGACACCCTCATTTTCTCTCTGCCGCCCTCCCCACTCTCTGGCTCTATGTCTGTCTGACTCTCACTCTCAGAAAGTAACAGTGAGGAATGGAGTCCCAACAGTGAACAAGTATATTTCCAACTGAGCAGGCAGTCTGTTCCCTTTTTTTGTCAAAGCTTTGCTTAATCTGCTCCATATGGTGCTGGAGAGGTCAGAGCATGCAGGGGGTGAGGACGGACAGCCCTCCTATTGGTACAAGGCGAGGGTTAGTGCTGAAGGCATGGTCCAGCCAGGGACTTGTTCCCTCACTCTGTCGTGTGCTGTCTGTTGCCCAGTGTACCACAGCCTGGTGGAGTTTCACTTGCAGCAGAAGAGAAGCTTGGTCACCAACCTTGAGATCACCTTCCGCAGCAGCAACTCTACAGCCAGCGTGAAGATCACCATGTGAGTGACAATGTGCACCTCTGACCTGTCTTTACTCCCTCATCTTCCTTGTTGCAGGCACAAAGATGTCCTCCTAAGCCATGTATGTGCATAGCGGTAGCACAAGTAACCACATGCAATTACCACGAGGTGTCCTAGTAATGTAACTGAGTAGTTGATAACCTAGCTGCTGGCAAAGAGAGGGACATCCAGCAAATACCAACCTCCCTTCCAGGGTCTGGCCATACATACCTGACTAATCAGGCAGCTGCCCTGATGCCCCTGAGATGTGAGCTGAAAATGGCTATGGAGACATAAGCGTTTCTGTGCAGCAGGACAGTGGTTAACTGATCCATTGTAACTGCAAGTATCAGAGGGGTAGCCGTGCTAGTCTGGATCTGTAAAAGCAGCAGAGAATCCTGTGGCACCTTATAGACTAACAGACGTTTTGGAGCGTGAGCTTTCGTGGGTGAATACCCACTTCGTCAGACGCAGCTGCAGTTACTCAGCAATGAACCTAGGAGAGGGGAATCCACCGAGACTGAGGACAGAGGCAGGTTTGGGACAGTAAGATCCACCTGGAACCTGCCATCTCCCCCCAAATTGTATCTGAATTAAAGGACCAGCTTCTTTGACCCCTCCCTGCCCTGTGTCCTAATTCCGCTGGGCTTTCCCCAGCAAAGGAGAGTGCCCAGCAGGCACAGAGCCAGTCTTGCTGGCTTCTACAGCTCCTTTGTCCCTTCCCTCAACCTCCAGCAGGATGTGTGCTGGGGGCCAAAGCCAGAGCAGCACCAGAGCTAGCTCCCAGATGGCCCCTTTCTGTTGAGCCGAGCAGCAACTCCACTCAGCACAAAGTCTGGTCCAGATCTTTGAAGTGTTCTGCCTCTATGCCTGGGACCAAGAGCAGCAGGGCTGAGATACTCAGGGAAGGGCTGTTTCCATGGGATTTCCAGCCTGGCCAGTAACAGGAAGCACCATACATCTCCATTGATTTCCAGCCTAACGTTGCAGACCAAAGAAGTTTAGATGAATTCCGATAAGCAGCCAACCTTCTGGAGCTTGAACAGATACAAATCAAACCTCTGAGTTACAGACAAGTGCAGCCCAGGAAAGTTTAAGGCCAGGTCTACGTTTCCCAACAATGTGTGTGTGGGTGCTTGGATCTGGGCCCCGCTCTACTCTAAACCTTGGTGGCTCAGTAATGACTATTTGAGGCAAACAGCCATTCTGGTCATTTAAGGATGTCCACCAGGTGGCATGTGAGCTCAAGAAGGACAGGACATATGGAAATTGGTTGAGTTACAGATAGAGCCCTCTGAGGATTCAAAATTTGTATCCATATCCAATCCGCAAACATGGTCTGCAGATACAAGATTTTCAGAGATTTGCAGGGCTCTTGTTACAGACATGCAATCTAGGCCTTGTCTGTAGTTATACTGCTCTCTCTCTCTTTCTCTCTTTCACGCACACACACACACATGCTTTTAATCCAGAGTAAGAGTGGCTTTTTTTTTGGTTTTGCTTAAACCCCTTCTCCAAGCAACATAATCTCACCTGAAAAAAGACCCTCTCATACCATAATAAGAGTGTCTGCCTGGGGTGAGCTCTACCAGTATAACTATATCAGCTTAAATTCACATCTCAGGTTATACAGAAGAAGCTTCCCATGCAGCTATAGCCTAGACTTCCTACGTAATCAGGCCAACAGTTTCAAACTTGGTTGCCTGCTTGCTTCCAAGTCTATATTTAGGCACTTAAATAGGTGACCAGACTTTCAAGGGTGTTGAGCACTCAGCAGCTCCCAGGGACTTCAGTAGGATTTGTGGGTGCTCAGCACTTCTGAAAACATGTTGGGGTTGGGTTTTTTTGATGCCTACATGTGGAGTTAGGACCCTAACTATAACCATCCAGCTTTGAAATGTTTGGCCATCATGTGCTCAGTCCCGCAGAGCCTCCACACACAGCACTATCATTAAAGTCAACCGGAGTTCCATACACACAGGATTACTGGTGATAAAATTAACCAACCCTCTTTGAAATCCAGTGACTCTCTTCCCATTTGTTGGGGTGCATCCCACATGTTGAGTGCATGCTGCAGAAAGAAGGATTTCCCTTGCTTTGTTTTACATTTTCTTACCATTCATTTCTCTTACTTTATTTTCTGAGAACTGCAAACCAGACACAATGAGCCAAATTCCTTCCCATGTAACTCCACTAAAATCAATGCAATTACAGTAGGGATTAACAGGCCTCATTGTTCTTTATAAAACAGGCTTTTTCTTAGTGGATCTTATCAATACTCCTTACAGTCCTTTACCCTCTTGCTGGCAGTGGCCAGCACCTGACATTTCAAAGAAGGCAACATCCTCCACCCCATGCTTTGCCCACTTCATAATGTTCCTGGCCATCTGTGCAACGTTTAGTGCTGTATTTGTTGGAGTGTCAGGATAGGATTACAAGACAGAGGGACAGAGCAGTGAATATTTGCTGATCTGGGGGAGCTGCTTTAATCATGTGGTATTAGAAGAAAGATACACAGCCACACCCACACATTCTCCAGCCTTTGAAGAGGAAGGGCATATAACACAGAGAGATCCCCCTGGAGGAGGAGAGAGGTCTATTGGGACAGAGCCTCCCACCTCTCATGAAGTTTCAGATTGCCATAGAAGGATCCTTAGATCTCACCAAGTTCTATGCGGGTTCCTGTTAACAACCCCACCATCTCCAATGTTTCAGTAGACACCTGTGTCCCCATTCCCCCTTGCATGCTCACACACTACTGAGAGTTCGCCCCTTGTTCTCATTCACATCCCTCCCTCTGCCTTGCAGACCTAAGCAGCAGCAACTGGGCAAAGCGGTGCTGGCTCACCCAGTCCCACTGTGCCAGATAGATGCAGTGACGCTGAAGTATCTCCCCAAGTTGCAAATCTGGAGGAAGGACAAGGCCATCATCATTGGCAACTTCTGTACAACCGCACTGCCTGTCAGTAATCGGTAAGCAGGAGACATCCCTTGAGCTCACTCCAGCCAGAGTGCCTTTTTGGCTGGCTCAGTACTTCCGCTTCTCACCCTGTGTGACAACACAACTCCTCTTGGGGTCACACAGAAGCTAAGCATGTTAGTTAGAGCTTCTCCATTTTCTCTTCTCTGCCTGTTGCTGGATACCACATACAGCAGAAATGAAGGAGATATTGGGGAAGGGCTGAGGTGCCACAAAGGCCTCTGTATTCACTCGCCCCCCAACCCTTTCTTTGCCTGCATACACACAGAGACAATTCAGGAAATGAATTACATGGGAGACACCCCTGATTTTAATGGATGAGCCCCACTGCTTCTTGTCTGTGCAGCACAGACTGTGCCAGAGACTGTGAACCATTGGAGCAAAGCAAATGTTTTGGGTTTGTTGTTTTTTTTACAAAGTATTTTGTCACCAAACAATGCATTTCGGCAGGTTCCAAAGTTATTTGCCAAATTTGGGTCATCAAATAGTTTTGGTTTGAAACAATATTTTTTTAGGTTGTTTTTTTTTTATTTGACTTTTTTTTTTTTTGAAATAATGTGTTTTATTTTAAGCAGCCTGGATAATTTTTCCTGGACTTTAAATTCAGCTTCTGAACCAAAAATTCCATTATTTGCTGAACTGTAGTTACCATCCAGCCCTAGTTAGCATCTCCAAAGCAGGACAAACCAAATGCAAACCTGTCTAACCGGGATGAGGTTCTCACCTTAATGCAGCATTCCCGACAACCAGTGTTATGTTCCCAGCATACACACAGAGAAGTTAGATAAAAACATAAATACTCTTAATGGAAGATTGCAACATAACACTACTTTATTGCTTAGAATTCAAAACAATAACACACATGATCCCAAAAACAGAGAGAGACAAAGCAAGCTGCTCCCTAAGACAGAGAGGCACACGTCACCCCACCTTTCTTTAAGCTGGCTCTTTCCAGTCTGACTGTTTGCATGCTTTGCTACAGAGCCCACTAGCCTACATGCAGGACCAGGAAACCTCCCTCACACTTAAAGTGAGAGCTTGCAATTCCAACACAGCCCTTGATATACCATAAGCAGACCCCTAGACTGCACCCCATAGTCATTAGGAGACATACTCCTCATTTTATGCCTAGAGAGCCCATCCGAAAGCTAGACAGAGCAGGGCTTTTGTACAGGTGCACAAGCAGAAGAGGACACAAGAAGCCTCCCCACTCTCATACCCCCACACATAGAGAAGGTGCTACTGTTTCTCCAGAGTTCTTTTGAGGACTGTTTTTTTCCAGTGCCCCCTGGAAAGCAAAAGACCCACAAAGGTGTTAGGGGGATGGCAGAGTCATGATGTTATGTCCCCAACACCAGTTTGCAAGGACCAGCTGGATACACAGGGGAACGCATGCTGCACCTTCCTAAAGGCTGGTGCAGCAGCTGTGATCCCTTGCATGCTGAAATTCTGGGAAGCATTGTGCTTCCCCTTCCACAGCGCCCCCTAGTCAGGGGTGTGCCTAAATGGTACAATCTGGCCCATCACCTCTGACTGTTTGAGTGCGATGGCAAAGCCAAATTTGAAGCATCAGCGTGTGATGCCAGTTCTATGTGTACTGATCTGGCACCCTGTGAAAGCCCATATTCCTCAACACATTGTCTTCGCAGAGAAACCCAAAATCTGAGACTCCTCTAACTAATGTAACAGCAACCGTGAAAAGGTGGAGATCAGAAAGAGTCCCTCTGAGGCTAGTCCTTTGACACCAGCAGGTTTTCACCCTTGGTTGTTTTAAGATTTGCCTAACTCCAGTATGCTTCTCTCACAGTGAGAAGATGTTTTGCCTGTCTCAGTATGTGTCCCTGACAGCGACCAGGCCCTTTGAACATGACCTGGCAGTGGTCTGTGCATAGGAGAGTCCCCTGGAGCATGTAGCATGCACAGGCACAGTGCTGGGCTCCAAAATTTACTTCCTCCCTCTGGACAATACTTCCTCCAAAAAGGACAGAACCAGTTGGATTTTTCATCCACCCACCTTGAGGATAGAATGAATAACAGCTCTGGGAAGAGAAGTGCACTGCCGAAAGGAAAGACTATGGTCAAGTGGTCAGAGCAGCAGATTGGCAGTTAGGACTAGTGGGCTCTATTCCCAGCTCTACAAATGCACCATTGTGAGACCTTGGACAAATCGCTTAATCTTGGCTTCTCCCTTTGTCAAAGGGGCTGATAATGCTCATCTTTCAAGAAGATCGTGAGTGTCGGTTAATTCCTTAATGTTTCCAAAGTGCTTTGAGATCTTCACATTAAATGCCCCAGACATGCAAATATTATTGCTATTAGTGAACATGCAGCTGTATGGCTTTGGTTTTGTAGGGGAAGGGGTCATTCCCCTAGCAACACACACACACAGACGTGAAAATAACTAGTCCGGGCCATGGATGCCAACAGAGTTGGAGGCCCTCTTGATTTCATATGAGTGGTCCTGCAGAGTAATCAGCATTGATATGTTTTTTCTTATCATGACAAGACTCCAGCTGCTATTCTGGCTATCTGATTGTCATTTTGTCCATGGGTCTCTTTGGCAAAGCTGATGTGGCCTGTTCTTGGATACTCAGATTTATCAGAGCCAGGAATGTTCAAATATCAAAACAGACCATTTATTAGTAAGAAAAAAACCACACCAAAACCACTCTGAAAAATAAGGCTCATCCCTAATTCAGGAACTCATCTACATTTAGATGCTCAATAGCCCTGGCAGTTGGAGATCAAGAGATACAGCCAGAGGAGTCAGTGACGAGCTCTGCTCCGAGGGCTGGACAATCTTTCTGCAACTTCTTCTGCAAGAGCTTTGCATCTAGCCTTGGGAGAGTGGCCCTGCGCCTGGACACTCAGGCCTTTCCTGGCAGTAGTCTCTCAGCCAGAGCTCATCAGTCTCTTTAGGGCCAGTCCCTTTCCTCAGGGGTTTCCCAATCAAACATGTTTTAATAAATACCTAAGAACATCAGGGTTCTAACCCCTGAATTGGCCACCTCACCAGACAGACAGACTTGAGGTGGAGAAGCCCTTTCCTTGCATGAAAGAAATAGAACACAGAGGTCAAGAGAACAGCTGGCCAGCAGAAACAAGTCGGGACAAGAGCAAAGGAGAGGCCTTCATCTGGAGCCAGGAGGCTTCCCCACCATGACAAGATTCAGAACCCTACAGATGGGTAATTGGGTTGGGGAGGGAAGGGAGTGAAGAAAGAACCCTACAAAACTTGGGTCCTGCGCTCATCCCTTGGGACAGCAGTTGCCCATCCAGTTTATAGGAGTCTATCCCTATCGGGCATGTTTTCTAATCCTTTAATCATTCGTGTGGCTCTTCCCTCTCCAGTTTATCAACCTCCTTCTTGAATTGTGGACAGTGGAACAGGACACACTATTCCAGCAGCAGTCTCACCAGGGCCAAATACAGAGATAAAATAACCTCTCTACTCCGACTCGAGATTCCTCTGTTTATGCCTCCCAGGATTGCATTAGCTCCTTTGGCAACAGTGTTGCACTGGGAACTCATATTCAGCATATTATCCACCACGACCCCCAAATCTTTTTCAGAGTCTCTGCTTCCCAGGATGAAACCCTCCCATTCTATAAATATGGCTACATTTCTTTCTTAGATGGCTACATTTACATTTAGCCATATTAAAATGCATATTGTTTGCTTGCACCCAGTTTACCATGCAATCCGGATTGCTCTGTATCAGTGAACTGTCCTTTTCATTATTTACCACCCTCCAATTTTTGTGTCAGCTGCAAACTTTATAAGTGATGATTTTATGTAAGAATCATGGGGGGGGGGCACACCCTGGTGGGAAGTTCACAAGGGAGAGTGCACCTACCCTTCTGCTGGCTTCTCTGGGGGACTCAGCAGAGCCCCAGTCCTTTGAGGGCTTGATTTTTCTTCTAGCTGGGTGTGGTGGCAGGGGGTGCAGGGGGCCGCTCCCTTCCTGCCATGCATGTGTTCTGAGCTTCATGTATCAGTGCTTGTGACAACAGTCATAGGTGCCAATTCCATGTGTGCTCAGGGGCCCAGGCACCCACAGAAAAAAATAGGGGGTGCTCAGCACATACCAGCCACAGCTGTTCGCCAGCGCCACCAATCAGCTGTTGGCAGCTGGCAGGAGGCACTTGGGGAGGGTGGAGAGCAGTGAGTGGCGGGCAGGCGGCCTGGGGGACCTCAGGGTAGGGGGCGGAGCAGAGGCGGGAAGAGGCAGAGCAAGGCCAGGGCCTCAGGGGGAGGGGTAGAGTGGGGGCAGATCCTCAGGGCAGAGTGAGAGTGGAGCACCCATCGGGAAAAATAAAAGTCAGCACTGATGACAGCAGTTGTCTTTTGCATGGATACCTCAGAGTAGCAATATGTATTAACAGCTACCTCAGGGTCTACCCGACAGCTCAGGGGGTGGTGGCTACCTTGCTGTGTTGTTTAATGGCACTGAACAGACTTCCACTCCTTTGCTAAGGGGAAGGCAACAGCTCTGCACTGGAGGATGACTGGGTCAGAGAGAAGCAGACGCAGTGAATAGCTAGAGAGACGTCTGTCTGGGGCAACAACGCAGCAGGGTGTGATAGAGGATGCTGGAATCTGATTCTCCTGTGGCAGAGTAACAAAGAGGAGGCAGTTTGTGCTGCAGGGGCTGCCACAGACCAGGTACTGGCTACTTGTGTCCGTGCTTCAATGACACTTATAGAGCTTTGCAGGAGCATGCCCTAGCCATGCCCCCGGCCCACACCAGAACACCTCCTGCACTTGGGGCTGCCATGGGAAAAGCATGGAGCTGGTGGAACCGCCTCTGTATCTGGGCATAGGGGGCCTTATGCCTGCCATGTGGCCCCTTGGCACCAAACTAAAGGAAGTAAAAAGGCCAGAAGGGGCCCCTGGTGACTATTATCACACCATGCAAGCCCCCATGGATGAAACCACTGGGTGAGCTTGCAGTAGAAATATTGTCACTGCTATATTTGTGAGTTGCCTACCATCTCCATATTGTTTTTAACTAAAATATTGCATCTTCCCTGCTTCCTTATCCTGATCTCCCAGATCCTTTTGTGAGGGGTGAGACCTGACTGTTCCTTCACTTCATTTTCATCTGAGTGGAGACACCCAGAGTCCACAAAAATCCATTTCAGCTTCTTCTCCTTCCAAAGAGATGTACCCATATTCCTTCCAGAGGGACACAGAAATCCAGGTTAAGTCCTTCCCTTTACCAAGGCTAGACCCAGAATCCATCCCAAGAGAGCACAGAAATTCAGTCCTGGTTCTTCTCATCCTCCTTATTCCAAGTGGATTGACCAAAAGACCCAGGGAATCTCTTCCCAACATCAGAAACTGGTACATACTTCATTACTTAGCTGTGGTATCATAAATGAAAAGTGTTAAATCCTGAACATGGAATTTTAAACCTGATAGGAATGGATGCCATGTACATCACTAGCACAAGTCCCATACCTCACTCCACCCCACCTCCCTGTATACACAAATACTGAAACTCTTAGCCTTTCTATAGACCCATTTTCCTATGTCTAGAGCTCATGTGAAATCCTCTGAACATCAGCTTCTCCCCTCCAAGTCACTGAACCCTAATGAATCAACATTCTCTTTAACTGGTGCCCTCAAATCGAAAGACTCCCTGGACAGGCTAATACTGCTGTGTTTCCAGCACGTTTAATGGAGCTGTTAACAGACTATGGGAGTGAAAGACCAGAATACAAAAGGGAACACTCAGACATCCCTTGTGCCACTGTAGGTGAACAGAATGTGGTGTGGAAGGTGTCCAGCCATCACACTTCAGTCTCATGCAGATACTTCATGTGCTTGCAGGAGCGTTGTGTGGACATGTTAATGAGTGTCTTTCTGGTTAGAGGTGGGTGAGCATACACTCATGCATGAGTCTTCCTGATCAAACCCGGCTGTTGTGCCCTAGAGTTCTGGGGTCTGGGTGGGAGCCAGAGGGGCTCGTCCTTTGAAGAGGGCACAGGGGTAACTCCGGGTAAGGCTTCCAGAAGCTGTGGGAGGAAAAGGGGGGAAAAAGAGGCTATTACTATTACAGCCACAGATCTTATCCATTTGCCAAACTCACCCAGGAGATGGTGTGGCCTGGTGGGGCCCACAGGGCACCTTACTGTTTTCCCTCTAAAATCAGTTTGTAAAATCTGTGTCATTCATAGTGACACAACAACAAACCAGTGTGCATAGCCCCAGTTTTCATGAGCAACCCTACACTAACAAAACCTTGGTTATCCCAGAATACTCTATGGATGACTGGAGAACTGATTGCATTCTGCCATGAGGGTAACAGACAAGCGAAACCTGAATGAAAGATGAAGTGCTTGTCATTTAGACTGTTCAAAACTTTGATTTTCATTTATTTCAGTTTACACTTATTTAATTCAAATGCCTGACAGTTAAAAGTAAAGCCCTTATGTGAAAAATTCACCATTCCTGGCTCGTTAACAAGGACTGAGAAAGCTCCAAATCCACATCCTCTAAAGTGTCCTTCGACAAAAACAGGGACTACCAGACCTGCCATTCCTGAAATTTCTAAGCTAAAAAAACAAGCAAAGGGAGTAAACTTGGTTTGAGTTTGGAACTTGTTGTTGCCTTGTTGGTTGCAGGGGTGGCTCCAGGCACCAGCATGCCAAGTACGTGCTTGGGGCGGCAAGCCACTAGGGGCACTCTGCTGGTCGCTGCGAGGGCGGCAGGCAGGCTGCCTTCGGCGGCTTGCCTGCGGAGGGTCTGCTGGTCCCACGGCTTCGGTGGACCTCCCGCAGGCGCAGGCTGCCTTCTATGGACCTCCCGCAGGCGCAGGCTGCCTTCGGCAGCTTGCCTGTGGAGGGTCCGCTGGTCCCGCGGCCTTGGTGGATCTCCTGCAGGCAAGCCGCCGAAGGCAGCCTGCCTGCCATGCTTGGGGCAGCAAAATGCTTAGAGCCGCCCCTGGTTGGTTGATGGTTTTTGACAAAGTCTTTGCAGGTCATCTTTATCCCACATAAAAGAAGTAAAAATGAGCACCCACAAAGCCCCTTTTCAACACTGGAGATACACGGGATTGTGTGGAAGGCAAAGGATGGGCATTTAGCTCATAAATTCAAGGTAAGGTTGGAAAACAGGAAGATTTAAGTCCTGCAGATAAAGTCTTTGTTGTTCTCATGTGGTTTTTGAAAATGAGTAAGGAAATTGATCCAGAATAACCTCCCCACCCCAACACACACATCTTCTGTAAATAAAAGCAGCCATCTGGTCTCCGAGGTTCATTTCATTTTCATGCTTCAACTAAGACACTGTACCATCACCATTGGAGCAGAGTGGCTTGCACTGGAGTACAGTGAATAGCACTACAATACCAGGACTAGCACTGAAGGACAATGACTGGCTACTGGATGGCAGTGACAGAATGCAGTGAGTGGCCTTCGGAGTACAGAGACTGAGCACTGGAAGGCAGCGCCTGGCCCTTGGAGTGCATTTATTGCTACCAGAGCACAGTTGCCGGGCACTGGAGTGCAGTGATCAGCATGCTGGGGATGTGGCTACACTGCAGTTGGAGGAATAATTTCCAGCTTGAGCAGACATACAGAAGCTGGCTTCAACTGAGCTAGTGTGCTAAAACCAGCAGCGTAGCTGTGGCAGTGGGGGCTGCAGCATGTACGATCCCATTGAGATGGCAGGTACACACTTGTGGCAGCTAGCCCATGCCACCATGGCTACCATTCTATTTTCAGCACCCTAGCTCAATCAAGCCTAGTGCAGGTATGTCTACGCAAGCTGGAAATTTCACCCCCAGCTGCAGTGAAGGCATAGACCACTCGTGCCTCCCCATACTAAAGAGGAGGACACATGACTGTCCCACATCTCCTCTGCCCAACAACCCCCCAGCCCTGTGCCCAGCCTGGGACCGCTGCACTCTCCCTGCCCTTCCAGAGTTACCTGTGGGGGAAGCGGGGGCTCTGTCCTTCTCCCGCTGTGCCTCCCTTTGGCATGCTCGGTCACTCTCCCTGGAAGCCAGTCCCGGGCGGAAAATGGGAGGGAGCTGCTTCTCACATGGCTGAATCTGGCTGCTCTGGGTCTAGGGTTGCCAGGTGTCCAGTTTTTGACCGGAAAACCCAGTTGAAAAGGGACTCAGGTGGCTCTGCTCAGCACCACTGACTGGGCTGTTAAAAGTCCGGTCAGTGCAGTGGGACTAAGGCAGGCTCCCTACCCGGCTCTGCACAACTCCCGGGAAGCTGCCGGTATCTCCCTCTGGCTCCTAGATGGAAGGATGTCCCCGGGGGCTCTGCAAGCTGCCCCCACCCCAAGCACTGGCTCCGCAGCTCCCATTGGCCAGGAACCATGGCTAATGGGAGCTGCAGGGGTGGTGCCTGCAGATGGGGCAGCGTGCAGAGCCGCCAGGCTGCACCTCCGCATAGGAACCAGAGGGGGAACATGCTGCTGCTTCCAGGAGCTGCTTGACATAAGCACCACCCAGACCCTGCAACCCTGATGCCCTCTTGCACCTCAACCTCCTGCCCTAGCCCTGAGCCCCCTCCCATGCTCTAATCCCCTCGGTCCCAGTCCAGAGCACCCTCCTGCATCCCAAGCCCCTCATCCCCAGCTCCACCCCAGAGCCTGCACCCCCAGTCAGAGCCCTCACACCTCCCACACCCCAACACCTGGCCCAGCCTGGAGCCCTCTCCCACACCGTGAACTCATTTCTGGCCCCACCCCAGAGCCCGCACCCCAAGCTGGAGCCCCGTTCCGCACCCCAACTCCCTGAGTCAGTCCGGTGAAAATGAGCGAGTGAGTGAGGGTGGGGAGAGTGAGTGACAGAGGGATGGGGAATGAAGTGATTTGGAGGCAGGGCCTCGAAGGAGGGGAAGGGGCAGGATAAGGTTTTGTGTGAGTAGAAAGTTGGCAACCCTATCCAGTCACTGCCTCTGTGCAGCACAGCAGCTGCCTGAAAGAGCCTGGGTGGGGAGACGGCGGCAGCAGCAGGTCGCCCCCTGCCCAGGCCCAGCTGCCAGGGACAGGGGCTGAACATGCTGGGGGCAGGTGCAGCGAGAGAAGGACAGAGCCCCTCTCTCTCCCCACCTGGCAGGCCAAGCAGAAATGGGGGGAGGGGCACTTGATCCCGCATGCCCCTCCCACATGTCGCCTAGGGGTGTAGGTGTACCCTTAGTTACTGGGCACAGGAAACCAAAGGATAGCTACCGCAGTGCAGTGGCTGGAATCACCATTCAGCAAGGGGCTACATGTCCCGCAGCTGGGAATTTAACCCTTGACCCTTTGGCTCAGAATTTCCAGAACCAATTATTCCAGCATCCTTTTTTTGTTGACAAATCTCTCCCAGCTTCCTTTAGCCTGACCAGACCCCAGCAATTCTTCCTTTGCAGAGTGAGGAATGGGTGTGAGGAAGGAGCTTAGGAAGACAGCGTGTTACTCCCATGCACCAGTGGCGGTAGTGAGGCAGGGAAGCCCAGTGCATTCCTGTAATGAGACTCATGCAGAGGGGAATCCATAACATTCGGCCACCACACTCATCTCCTCTCAGCCAACCCAGGAATGTTTTAAAATAATGGCTATTGGAACATGGGAGCCTGGGCCAAACCCTTTCAATCTGGCTGAGTTGAGTCTAGGTAAAAACAAGGGGGCAGATTCTCTGCTGTGCCTCACAGGCAGAACAGCCCAGGGAGAGCAGGTGCAAAGGTGGCTTTGAACCATCCTTGTTCCCCTCAAATCTTGTGCCATCTGGGGCATGGTGCAGCCCCTAGCGTAAATTAGAGCAGCCCTCGGGCTGTTCCAATTTACAGCAGCCTTATCCAGATCACCTGTGGCCTGTCCTACAGCTTGAAGCAGCCCAGAGTCTCCATGGTGCAATAGACCACCCTGCTCCTCACTCACAGCATGGCCCGTGGCTGGGGCTGCGAGAAGGACAGCATGGGGTTGACCTTACACTGCTCATGCATAGGGGATTCTCCGCTCCACTGGCTGTGGCACCTTTACAGCACCTATATGTCACTAGGATGACAATTCAGGGTACAGGGCAAGGGACAGAATCAACCACAAGCATTTCTTGTGAGCTGTCAGTCTCTCTATTCCAAAGCCTGAGCTGACATTTCTTTAATTCATCTAGGTGCGCAGCCCTACCCTATAGATAGAAATGTTTCAGTTCTCTACCTGCCATGCATTTGTCTGGTGCCCTGGTGTCTGGACTTAGCCTGTCCTCACTGACATCAGTGTACGTCAGGAATAACCTCACTGAAGTCAACCGAGTAACACCGGGTAAGGCAGTGTGAGGACGAAATCAGGCATGCTGGGCCAAAGCTTGCCAGTGGTGACACTCATGCAATCCCACCAAAGTCCTGAATCTTACTGAATTCACTGGAGTTGATCTTTTGTGACTGAGGGCACAATCTGGCCTTATGTGCTTTCTGGGAGCCACAGAGAATTCAAGAAACCCCACAGAGAAAGCTGGTGTTTGCATTCCCTGAAATTTCCCAAGCTCCCTTTAATTCAAAAGCATTCATACCTCACTCTCCTCTGCATTCTTTATGGCCCTGACAGAGTCAGAAAATCTGTTTATTTTCTGCCCTGTTGTTTTGTTCCAGGCCACCTGCTTGGGTACCAAGGAAAATGACTTGACACCTTTCAAATTCCTTATAGGTGTCTCTCCTTGTTGTGTCTCCATTCTGCCTCAGCTTTACACCATTATTCAGTGTCACGTACCCTCCTCCCAAGATGCTCTGCTTGACCTAAGATTCTCTCAGATCTAGGGATACTATACCCTGGTTGTATAATGTTATGGTAAACTGAGGCTACCAGAGCCTGGAGTCAGACCTTTAAACCAGGTTCTTCAGGAAGATTCTGTTATGAACCTTCTCGGGGGAAATACATCCGACACAGCACATCTCATGAGATTCTGATGAGGAAGTGTCCTGAGAATGCTGTAGTGTGGAAATTTCACAACAGTCTTTGCAGCCTTTACTGGCATGGCAGCATTACCTCAGCTGATTTATTTTGGTAAGTAACAAGATCATTGGGTGATTTCCCTGAAACTGGGATTCCCCTCATGCCCCAAAGCTCAGCTTTACATGGACCAATATCTTGCTGACGAAGTTAACTTTGATAGGAAGCTACCCAGTGGGAATTAATGACACAGGCAGGTCACCTTTCTTTATTCCTACTTAGCAATTGGGTGCCTGTTTACACGGTGCCCAATCCCTAAAGACTGAGCAGAGGCTGCCAGGATTCATGCCATTTGCCAAGTTTGCAAGGAATCAAAGCATTAGCGAACTGGCCAAGGATTGAGATGCTTTAGCCCTCCCCTCCCCTAGGCAGAGTTAGTGCTAAGCTTTGCACAGCCAGTCCCATTAGCCATTGCCTCCAAGGCCCAGGCACAGAGGGAAGTGTTTCCTTCCGCAGGCAAGCGAGTACTTACATGGGGATCCCACACAGGGTGACGTGTGCCCACGTTAGAAGTGCCCTCACTTCATATATTCCCCTTCGCTTACATAGTCCATAAAAGACCCTGACAACTCAGCAAAATCTTCCAACACAAGACTGGTAGAGTCCTCACCCAGCAGGGCACTGTCAGGCCGGGGCATCTTGGGGCGGGCAGAAGAAGGAGGAGGAGGGACTGAGGCAGCTGTCTGGACAAAGGTAGACATCGGAGGATGGGGCACAGCCCGCTCCTCCCACTCATCCAGCTCCTTCTCCACCTCAGCCTCTGAGGAGGCAGGTCCCAGGACGTGGTGGAGGCTGGGTAAGCGGATGTCAAAGCGCAGGCCGAACTTAGCGAACAGCTTATCGTTGAGGGCGTACAGTTTCTCCGAGATGTCGTAGCCGAGGAAGGCTGAGAAGAGGCGGGCGACATAGCGATCTTTTGCCAAGAGGAGGTAGAGCTTCCTCCTTGGCCAGGTAATATAACTGCAGTCCGTCTCTGCTGTCAACGTGACCTGCATGGGAAGGAGCGGGGAAATGAGCACAATAAGCCACACTGATGAGAAGACTGTGGTTCCATCACTTTAAAGTGTGGTTCTACTCTGAAAAGGAACCGTGGTCTCTTTTCCACCTCAGAGCTGCTCCCCGTGTGTAGGAGAGTAGGCACTGCTGAGTTTACAAACTAAAGAGGGCTTTTATTGCTTTTCAAGCCTGTTTTCTCCATGCAGAGCCAGTACGGTCCAGAGAGAGGGAGCTGCAGTCTGCTCCTTCCTGTGCATCATTAACACAACCGTTGAGTGAATTCCACTTGCAGAGCCAACCCTGCCACCCTCTCATCTTCAAATTATGCCCCATTTGTACCTGTGCAATGCCACTGAAAAGCCTAGGGTAGCGCAGGTGGCATTGTGAGCCTTACTGTTCTGCAGAACCATTACCACTGGGGAGAATGATTGGTTTCAAGGGGGAGAGCTACATATAAAAACCAGTGGCTCCGTATTGCCCTTGCACAGCATTGTAATGGGCTTCCCCTCACTCGTTGGCTGGATGCAGGTGTGCGTGGTTTCAGAGTGGCTGGGAAATGGAAAATCAAACAAAGCTTTCTTTTGGAAGGCAACACCACCTGTCACCAGCTTGAGGGAAGGCAGGTGCTGCAGGCTGCATTCAAGTTTGCTAGATTGTTTTAGACAATGGGGTCTCTCAACTCATTCCATTGGATACCCTTCAGGCCACCACCTCTGAGGTAGAACACAAGAGCTGTTTAACAGTGCACTGCGAGGGAGAAAGGCTAGCGAATGCATTTGATACTGTGGGGGGTACTGCAGGAAGCAGAGTAAAATTATCTGAGTTGGAAGTTGGCCAGAACATTAGGGGTTTAACTTGGTTGTTGTTGCAGAAAGTTTGGGGGTTTTTAAAATCTTGCCCAGGGGAAAACAGGTACTTTTTCAGGCTGCGGAATGGGGAAACATGTCAAAGGACGAAGCCCTCTTAGGCTGGAGCAAAGTGTGGCACATCAAAGTGTAACTGAGACACAGCTATGTGAACAAGTGTTACAGCTGGGGCAAAATATCCTGGGGCCTCCCTGTGTGCTGCATACGCAAGGGTCTCCTTGGCCAGGAACCATGGCAGGGGCTGCTGGGAAGCCAAACAAGGCTGAGCTGCAGTGTGCGTCCTTGGGTTTGATATTTAATGCCACTGCCATGCAAGCAGCTGCCTTATGAAATATAGGATTTAGAATATGAGAACTTCCCTGAGATGGGCTGTGAGTGAGTCAGAATCATGCTGAAACTTAAAGGGATAAAGCCTCATTTTCCTAGCAATCAGTTGAATCCCTCTTGAACCAGCACCTCTTTCTCTGACAATGCATGAAGTAAAATAGAGTAACAACCACCCCCTCAACCCCGAAGTCCTTACAGGGCAGGCAGACAGACTTACTCACAATCTCTCTCTCACTCTCTCACTGCCCCATAGGTCAACGTTCAGGGTAAATACTGTAACTATGAAACCTGATCCAGTTCAGACTGCGAGCCAGCTGCTCTCTGAGTAGAAGACAAATCCAGGTCAGAATCCAGGCGGCAACCAGATCCTGTCACAGCTAATTAATCTTCTGTCATTTTCCATTCCGCACCAAATTGAAACAATTGAGCCCAACAGTGGAGGGGGAACTTAGGTAAGGAAATTCCCCCTCCCTCCCCTCAAGGAAGACCCCCAAATAGAAATGTCTGCTTTTATCCAAAATGTTTTTGGAGCAATCAACTATATCTGGAGAAATGGGATTGGGTCGTCTGGGGAGTTACAGAGTGATTCACACCATGGGACTGAGCTGAGATTCAGAGAGGAGGGACTGACGGGTTAAATGGATTCAAAAACTGCATGTTGAGGTATGTGGCGCTGGCTAAGCAAAAAATAAACCCTTCCCCAGACATTGTCCAATTAACTTTTCAGACCAGAAAGCACCACAGGCAGCTTTCCAGGACTAATGTCATCAGACCTGTCTTTGCCACTCTGAGTGGGACGCCGCACTTATAGGGGACGGCATGGCCACTGTCCCCCTGCTCAGCTCACACATGCTGTGCTAAGAATTACCGGTAAGCTGCTACTGTAATCAGAAGCTCAGCAATAATATGGAAGGACTCCTCGTGCAATATACCAACCATCGGTTTATCAGATTCATTTTTCAAAGTAGCTTTAACAACTCGCTCACTCACAGCATGTGAACCACATTCAGGTCTGACCTCAGCAGGAAGCTGACTTCAGTAGAGCGGCACTCATTTGCCACAGGTCTGAATTTGTCCCTCTCTGTGGAGAGGCATTACTCTCTGCTGACCTTGATTACACTCCCAGGTAATTAGTAAAATCACATCGGACATGTCCTCTCTGGCATATTCTAGGTTCTGGCCATTCATCTACTGATTGGAATCAGCCTACATCCGACTGCAGAGAGATGAATCTGTCCATCCACTTAATAACCTTCCTGCAGAATGGGAGGGACTTGATTCGATGGTGTTGATGGGATACACAGATGAAAACAAAAATCAATACGTTTAATTGCTACAAATAACAATGAGTGATTCAGTCCCAGGAGAATCCCCCATTCCTTAAGGAGGGTTTTTGCAATTTGAAGGTACAGTAACTAGATCTGAATATAAAACATCCCCTTTCTCTCTCCCCACTTCCCCTCCCACAGCTTCCCTGCCTGAGAATCATCACTATCATCATCAAAAACTCAGATCTTTGAAAAATCAGGTATTTAAGTCTTTCCTGTCACTGTCATCCTTTCCCACAGCAGCAGCACACAGATCTGCAGTTCTTGTGAGGTTTCCCCTCTCATTGTGTAACACATTAATGCTGGTATTAAAAATCGCCATAATGGAAGCAAAACAGTGATCCATCTAGTCCAGTGGTTCTCAAACTTTTGTATTGGTGACCCCTTTCACATAGCAAGCCTCTGAGTGTGCCCCCCGCCCCCGCTTATAAATTAAAAACGCTTGTTTATATATTTAACACCATTATAAATGTTGGAGGCAAAGCGGGATTTGGAGTGGACACTGACAGCTCGTGACCACCCATGTAATAACCTCGCAACTGTCATAAACAGATAGCTAAGGGTTAATGTTTCTTTACCTGTAAAGGGTTAACAAAGGGAACCAAACACCTGACAAGAGGACCAATCAGGAAACCGGATTTTTCAAAGCTTAAGGGAGGGAATTTGTGGGTTTTTTCTTGGTCTTGGGTCTTTGTCTGTTCTGTGCTCTCTCAGCTATGAGAGGGTCTATTTCCAGTCCTTCTAATCTTCTGTTTCCCAGTTGTAAGTACAAAGTTAGCAAAAGTATAGTCTTTTAAATTGTTTTGCTGTATTTGCATCTGTGTATCTGGCTGGTGGAGTCTTTATGTGTATTTGGCTATAAGTACTTTAAATTGTATTGTTTTTGGGTAAGGCTGTTTATCCCTTTTCTATTGTTTATTCATTTTCTATAAGTTGAAAACCCTGTATCTTACCATCTAGATTACAGAGAACTGTTATTCTATTCTTTCTTTCTTTTTTTATTAAAAGTTTTGCTTTTTAAGACCTGTTGATTTTTTGTTTCTAGTTGACCCACCAGGAAATTGGTGGGAGAAAGGAAAGACAGGGGGGAGGGGAAAAACTGCTCTCTGTGTTTAACTCTCCTAGTGTCCCAGGGCGGGAAGAAGCTAAGGGGGAAGAGAGATAGAATCTTTTCTGTTTCCTTGTCTTTGGGTTTGTCTCTTTGTGGAAGAGAGGAGACATGCTTCTTGGTATTGTGATGTAAAGAGGTTGCATCAGTAACTCTCAGGTTAGCCCAGAGAGGAAATTCTGGGTGGGAGAGAGGTGGGGGGAATGGTTTATTTCCCTTTGTGGTAAGACTCAGAGCCTCTGAGTCTTGGGGTCCCCCAGGGAAGGTTTTGGGGAGACCAGAGTGAGCCAAGACACTGGAAATTCTTGGCTGGTGGTAGCGATATCAAATCTAAGCTGGTAATTAAGCTTAGAGGGGTTCATGCTAGCTTCTCAGGTTATCAATGCTAAGGTTCAAATCTGAGTAGGAAGCTATGACAGCAACCCCCTGAGGGGTCCCAACCCCCAGTTTGAGAACTCCTGATCTAGTCTAACATGCTGTGTCCCCAGCCGCATGACCTGCTGAGAGCTCAAAGCCTGAGGATTAACAACGCTTCTCTGGCTCTCTTCATTATCTTCCATCTTCCTCCTCTCCACTCTCTCCTGCACATGTACAAAGCAGTAAAGCCCAAGTCTTAGCAGTAGAGCTGTCAGGTGATTGCGCTGAGTTACCTGGAACGTTCCCTCCTCAGAAGGTCGCAGTGACTCCCACTCTGGGGAGTCCAGGAACTGGTAGGGGAAGACATAGTGCAGGAACTGTCCATCCTGGCTCACTCTGACCCTAGACAGAGAACAGGAGAACGACGGGCTTAGGCCAGAAAAGGGCTGGTGGGTGAATCAGCGTAACCTGTACAGAATCTGCTCAAAGAAGCAACATGTATTCCATCCCATTGTCAGTGCAGGATTGTTCCCTAGAGTATATCTGTCTGGTGTCTTCTCCAGTCTAGTTACAAATGTTCCAGTTAATGAAGCTTCTATCCCTTCTCTTGGGAAATTGTTAATAGGCTAATATCATAGATCTCACTGCTAGTATGTCTTTCCTGACACTCAGCCAACATTTTCCCTCTCTTAATGTCATCACATTACTCCTTTGGCCCATTCTAAACCATTCCTCCTCTCCTGGGGGTTTCTCCTCTTCAGCTATTTGGAGATGGTTAGTATGATTGCCCCTTAGCCATCATCAGGACAAACTCTTCATACCAATTTCTTTTCACCGCTCCTTCCAGCCCACAGACCATTTTTGTTGCCCTTTCCTCAACTCCTTTCAACTTATCCACATCTTTCCTACACCAACACCCAAAACTAAACCCAGGTGTAGTTCCATCAGGGCCGTATAAGAAGGATCTCTGCTGCCATGCTCCATGGCATGATGCCTCTATTTATAAAGCCCAAAATCATATAGGATGTTGCAGCATCCATATCATTCAGCAAATTAATACTTTGCAGCCCACTATCATTCAATTTCTTTTGGCCTCACTGCTTTCCTGTACCCCTCTCCCTTATTGCCACTCCAGCTGCCTAACTAAGTTAAGGTCAAACTTGTGACCAGTGCTGGGTCAAACCTCCAAAAGGGAGAAAGCCAGGTCTTGCAGTTAAGGCACAGGATTTGGAGTTTGGAGACCTAGGTTTTGTTCCTGGCTCTGCCATTGACTTGTGTGTGCTGGGGCAAGTCTCTTCCCTTCTCTATGCCTCAGTTTTCCCATCTGTACAATGGCCATACTGATTCTGCTGTCTCCCAGGGTAGCTGGGAGGTTCAGTTCATTCATGTTTGTAAAGTAGTTGGAGCTCTTGAGATTGAAGGAGACAGAGAAGGGCAAACTATTATCTGAGCTTTCTGATCTGAACTCTGTACTTCTGAGGTTCCCCTCTTGCTGCTTGTAGACTATTGCTAGTGTGGTACCCTGAAATAGCCTGCACAATAATGAAATAGTCAAGGTCCCTGCATTCCCTTTCTGTACAATAGCATGCAGAGTGGAGCACAGTAATGCTCCATTGCAGCCTTTCCCCCATTCTCCTGCCCATCCCCACAGCCTGCAGGGATAGAAAGGTCTGTCATGAGAAGGCCAGAAGAGGGAACTGGAGGTCCAGCCCAAGACATGTAAAGCACATGCACCTGGGCTGAGACTCACCCTCCATGCTACTCCCACATCCATGGCAGTATTGCAGGACCAATAGCTCTGATGTAATTAGCTAACTTCCTTCAGCAGCACTCTGACCCCATGAAGGGGAGTCACAGAGCACTCAGTGGGAGGTAAGACAGTATTAACTCTCCACTGACTTTACCAGTAGGTTAGCTACAGTTTTGAAGCAGGCTGCTGGATGCAGATTGTTGGCAGGGGGACAGATATTTGGCAGTACCCTCACTTAGCCACTTTCTCCCACTGCATTTTCTCTGTGGATTGGCTCCCCTTCACTTTGCGCAGCAAAAGGCTGCAAGCAGGGCAGGGGGAAGGAGCATATGGGCCTTAGTCACTGACTTTTTCCTTATTCAAAGGGAGCACGTTATCTACCACACCCCAATCCCCCCTTAGCGTAACCTTAAACCAGAACCCTTCCGCAGTTAAAATGGGAGACATGGTCTGAGCAAAGCCCTGGGAATTAGGATTCCTGGCTTCTAGTCACGGCTCAGCCACCGCAGACCTCCCCCTATATGAACTAGAGTTTTGCCACTCTAGGTCTCAGTTTCCTGTGTAAAATGGGGGAGACGTTACATAAATACCTCACAATGGGACAGGGTGTAAAAGTTTACAAAGCAAGTAAAAATATAAAGAGCTGTACAAGTGCTAGTATTTTGACACACAGCTCAGACTATGAACAACAAGCTCCATAGCATAAGGCATCCTCTGAGTCCACAGTGATTAGGTTAGGTCTGTTCGATGAGCCAAGCAACTTATGGAAGCTTTAACAATCACTGTTTGTGATGTGCTTTGAGATCCCCAAATGAAAGGTCTTAGCTAAGTGTAGAATACTAAATATTATATTTGTTGTCTGATGAGCCTGCTATGCTCTGCAATTCCACCCAAGATGATGGAGGAAGGTGACAAACAGGAGGAGAAGGAAGAACAGCTCTTCCCCCACACACACACCTGTCTAGTAAGAGGAAATCATGGAAAGATTTGTGAACAGTTTGATTGTATGTGGGCTTAGTGTAGTGAACAAAGAAAGAAAGAAATTGGCCCTGAACTCTTTGCAAGTCCTGAAATCCTTATCAGAGCAGCAGGACAGGAGTTGAGACTGCAGCACCAGATAAATGATCTGGTGAGTTACAGACAGCTGGAATGTCAAGCAATGTTCTCAGCCCACCCCAGCCAAGCTCACTACCTCACCAGGGGATTCTGGCAGACCATTCTTGGAACTAAAAGTGGCTCCCATTGATTCTTTCCTTTCACTTGATCTGTTTCATTTTGTGTTGCTGCAGAGTGGCTGGCAGTGGGAGGTAACATAGGCTATAGCTACACAGCAATGTAAGCCTAGTGTCAGGGAACCCTGGGCTTAAGTGTCTACATTGCATTTTAACCCTAGGTTGTGAATTTTCTGACTCAGCCTCAAACTTAGGGCTCTGGCATCCATCCTGCAATGCACAGACCTGAATCAAAGTAAAGTGCCTAGCATCTCCCACATGGTGACACTCTAGCCCTAGGAATGGGGCTCACTGTGGGAAAACCCTACTGCTCACCCTGTTTCCTAACTGTGGCGGGGCTATTGATGCCCATAAGGAGCACACTAAACTGCATGATCAGCTCCCTGGGTGGCTGTCTCAGTAGAATGACAGCAGTTTTGAGAGGACCTTATACTGAACTATCATCTCATCTGAGAATTGGGCTCCCCACCTCTAGGCTGAGTCCCATGGCAGGACAATGCCCCTGGGCACCTGCTCTGAGGATAACTAGGACATCAGTCTCCAGGGCTGTTAAACAATTGCCATGAAACTTTGCAATTCTGAATTTTTAAACTGGGCTGTTCAATGAAGGTGTTTTTGTTTGGTTGGTTTTTCATCTATCTTTATCTGTTTGTTTTTAAGTTTGACATAAAATGAAGGTATCGCAGAAAACGCACACACACACCCAGCCTGGCTGGTGCCAGCTGCAGAGGGTGAAATGCATCTCCCAGGGATTGGGGTGTAGTGTGCTCCAGCACTCCTGGGATCCCTTATTTCTGCCCCTGCCACTCTGTGGGAGGCAGGTAGAAGGGATCTTCAGGAGGCTGTGGGGAAGTTTTGGAGCTGGTTCCCCGTCACCACCTTGCAGTGCACCCTGTCGAGTGCCCCTGTATACACAGCCCCAGGGAGGGCAGGGAGGAGGGTCCCAAGAGCAAGGGCCAGAGAGCAGAGTGGGACCAAGCACCACCCTGCAAGGATGGGAAGCAACAGAGTTCCCAGCTCCGCATTGCTGGGAGAGGGATGATGCCGAACATCCTGGTGAGCAAGAGCCTCCTCCTGCCTGTCGGTTTTGCTCCCTGCTCCAGGCAAGCTCCACTGGAGCAGGAAGTGGGAGCGTGCTCAGCCAGGCAGGAATGACACTTCTGACCACTGTGCTGGCTGCCTGTGGCACTGCTCCTCTGCTGCCAGGAACTCTGGGATAAATCCAGAGGACTTCTAGGACCCAAGTCAAGCCGGGGCTGCGTGCACACACGAAAGCAATAGGGCTCAGAACCTAGGTCCCAGCTTACTATGGGCTCAGACTCTTCTGCCCTGGATCTGAGTTCTTGGTTAGCACATTTGCAATGTGGATGCAAAGTGGTGGGGGAGCGGGAGGGGTTGGTTTGAGCCCATTTCAGACCCTGGCTTAAATTACTGCATAGACATACCTATAGTGCTACTTTTGCTTTTCTATATTTTAATGTTTTGAACTGAAAACTAGACATGCTGCTAAAACTACTTCTTTGCCCAAGTAAACCTCACAAAGTCCTTCCTCATTAATACAGTCAGTGCACTACACTACCTAATCAGAGACTCAGGTCGATGGAGGAATACAGTTATGTGCAGTGGTTCTCAAACTAAGGTCTGCGGATGTCCAGTGGTCCATGGAACCCTTCTTGGTGGCCCACAGAATGAAGCAGCATTGATGGATTTGGACAGGAGGGCTGCCAGATGAGGTGGGATCATCAAAGGATTTTTCTCTTACCAAATGGTCCAGTTGTGAACCACTGGCTTTGGGCACTGGGAGTGAGAGATGGAACCATTCTCTTCTAAGCTTTTGGCTGAGACAAACTGGTGAATTTCAGAGCAGTTCCTAGGAGATAGGCACCCATGTCACAAAACTTACCATTGTAAGTGCTACCCAAGGGACCACAGGATCCCAGAGGCCTCTCTGCCTTCCTCCAGCAAGCTGGTAAGGAAGAAGCTTCACTACCACTGTCCAGATTGTACCTGTTCTATTGATAGAGGCCTTCAGACTCCAGCACTGTAAATCATCACCTCCCATCAGCACTAAGATTGCTTTAAAAATGGCAGGGAAACAGACTAAAATCCTCCCCACATATCCCCAGGAAGGCCGACCAGGCACATTCATTGTTGCTAGCTCAATTCTACAAAACTATCGCTAAATATTAAGGTGGATCAACATTCCAGGGTTGGGAAATGTCTTGTCAGGACAGGGAACAGCATACCTGCCAGAGAGCAGCAAAGACAGGCGGTTGATGGGCGTCTTGCCCTCCACAGCGTAGTTCTGGTCTCTGGCCAGTGACAGGACCTTCTCTTCACAGCATTTCACGATTTCTTTGTAGACCTCAAAGGGCACCTGCAAGGGCTGGCAGAGGGTCTTGTAGAGAAGGTCAAACTCTTCCAAGAAGGTGTCCTTGTGGAGCCGGTATACCAGGTGAGCCAGCTGAAGTACGCAGGCCATGACCAGCAGCATATTCCAGATGAAGATGTCTAGTCCACAGGCATTCAGCCAGCCCCACAGAGCATAGCAGATGTAGCCAGTGGCCAGAAGGCTGAAGATATAGATGGAGCCAAAGATCCCACTTCCCCCCATGTAGCCTAGGAGGAGGATGCAATTGCCCAGCTGATAGGCTGGTCCCTCAACCTTCTGCTTCCAGCCCTCGCATAACGGGGGCTGAAAAAGTAGCTGGTCCCAAGGGGAGCTGTTTCTGCTCATCTTTCCCCTTTCCCCCCCTCCCAGCCACCCTGCTTTACAAATGTATTGTCAGACAAAAATTACACAGATAGCTGTAATCGGAGCCGCCTGGCAGCTCCTCTCCCTGGAACTCACTGGTCCCACTGGACCGCTCTTCAGAGCAACATTTTAAAAATAACTTTAAACTTGTTCGTACCAAAAAAACAAACAAACCCCACACCGGAGAATCCAAATGGCTTATCTTTCTCTTTGCTGTTGGTGAGGTGCACGGTCCTGCCAGATGGCTTCCCCCACCCAACTGCATTCAGCAGAGAGAGCAGGGAAAGAGGTCCGAAGCGTTCAGTCACAGAGTACAGAGAGGGGACTGGAAAGAGCTCCTGTTGCTTTCACTCTCCCTAACCCTCCAGGAGTGAAAATAGAGACTGTGAGAGAGCAGCAGGGAGACAGCGAGGGAGGGGGGAGCGACGGGCATTTGTGTTGAATTTGGAATGTATATCACTTGGCAACGGAACGAAGAGAGACCCCAAATGGATAACCATGTTTGGAATTGAAATCCAAAGAGCAAAGCCAGCGAGGGGAACAGAGAACAGACTGGCACTGGCCACTTAACATAACTAAGAGAACTAGATAAGCATAACACGGAGGTGAGAAAGGAGGAAAGTAGCTAGTTTATCACAGTGTGTTGTAGGGGGTGGGTGCGCTTACACACTAATCCTCACTATTGTTTTGGGGCAAAGAAATGTCCATCATATTACAAAACCAGAAAGTCTACCTCCCTGCCGGGGGATAACTAATAGCAATGGGAGGAAGCTAGCAAAGAAAAACATAGTTGAGACATCAGGAAATGCTTTCTAGTGAGACCTGTCCGACTGTGGCATAGCCTCCTAGGGGACATGGTGGCAACTCCACCATGTGGGACATTTAAACTTAGACTGGGCAGAGTACTGGAGCGTATAGCGTGCACAGTGATCCTGCTCTGAACACAGTGCAAACATAAATGTGTGAGGGGTGAATTTCAGTGGAGGAGCCAATAGGATTTTCACACCTTTAACATTATGATGCTACAGGGCACAGGGGGATGGGGAACATTAAGGGGATTGCTTGGAAATGTGCAATGGACAAATTCTACCCTAGCATAGAATCCTCCCTCCCATCTCCAGCAGGCTCTGGGGAAGCTGTATTTCTATTCCACAAATAGAGGAGGAAGGCACAGTGCAGTCAGGGCGCCCTTGTCTACTCTGGGAGCAGGTCTTCTGTTTGGACTTATGTGATGGGGTATACAAACCCCACACTGGAGAGCAGGGGGTTAAGGAACAGCTCTGGGCTCAGGCTGCCCCGCCCAGACACACCTGCAAAGCCTGCACAAGCTGGAGCAGGGTTTTAAAAAGAAGAGCAAAGCAGCTCAAAGGACAGACAGTGGAAGTGAGAAGACAGCTCCTCTAAGGGGATAGTGCTGCCTAGGAGCTCATTGCCTAGGACCTGACAACAAAGACTTGTGCAAACCCATAAGAGAGAAGCATGGGACAGAGTGTGCCACTCAGAGACCTGATCAGAGTGACGTACTCTGGGAAGTTAGAGGAGGCTGGGGTAGGAAGTGGTCTCCAGGGCAGTGGCTTTAGCACTCCAAGGTGCTGATTGGAGCTGCCCACCATTTAGGTCCTGGACTAGAGCCTGGCAAACAGGGAGGGCCTGAGCTCCCCTACCCATTCTGATACTGATAACACTACAACAAGAGCCTTCATCTCCAGTGATAGGCCAGCTGGAAAAGACTAACTGTCCAAGGGTCCAGCCCACAAAGCCCCTGTGCAAAAGGGAAGGACTGGAAACTATTGGGGGGTGATAGCTGAAAGATAGGGATATGCTTCAGCAGGGAGATGTCCCACCAACCAGTGCCTGACCATGAGGTAGCACTGTCAGTGGTTGTGCACCTTCTATAATCCATGTTACAGCAGCAGTACTGCTGGTGCCAACGAAGTTAGCTGGCAGCTACACAGCAGGCACAGCAATGGAAGGAATGCCGCCCCCTTCCGCCCCCCAGGAAACACAACACCATGTTCAACTTTTATAGTTCTCTGCAAACACACAGGGGTTTCATCCAGTACAGAAAGAAAAAAATACCCTTGCTCATGTATTTGAAGTGCACTGATAGTAGAGTCACTCCTGAAGTTACACAGTGGGAGCAGTTACTCTCTCCATGATTCCAGAGCCAATATGCTGCAAAAAGATGTTTGCTCTAGTGATCACTACTGCAAACCGCACTCAGGCTTTGAGGATCCAGCTGGGCTCTTCCAGTCCCTTACAACAGCAGCAATAGTCAGGGTTGTAACATCATCTTCTGTCATCCTATAGTGTCAACAGAGCTCTGGGATAGCAAACTGGATCCTATTCTATCCTCTGCATCAGTAACACAATCATTAGCTGTGCTCCAGTGGGAGAATTCTCACAGTTGTCAGGAAGCAGTCACTTTTCACGGCCAGATGCATCCTTTGCGATCAGAATATGGATGCAAAGGACGACAGTATGAAGTCAGCCTGCATAGGCCAATGGAATAGGCCTTTGCGTAAGATAAGGTTACAAGGGTGGTTGTGTTTCAGGACAAACTTACAGCACTCATGTCTATCATACCATTCCCACTGGCACTAGTCACTTAAAGAGACATGAGCATCTCCTCTACTAATACTGTGCTCTGAATTAACACACTCCGCACTAGAAAGGGCTAGCGTGAGACTTGAAGACACCTTTAAAAAAGGAGATGGAAAGTGTCAATCAATCACCCTCCCTGGGTGATTTTGTCCCTAGGAAGACTGCCTCCATGTGGAACACTCATTAGTACCAAAGTAAGCAATCCCAGAGCCCGGGTCACCTTTGGCAGCTTACTGTAAGGTGAAGAAGCGGTACAAATTCACCCTACAGTAAGCTGCCAAAGGCACATACACCAGGAGAGAGTAATTTGAAAAACCACTTTCATCACAGTCTGTTTGGGGGTGAAACAGGTTAAAGACACTTAGATTAGATTCCCAGCAAACACAGAGCTGTTCTCCACTCCCCCCGACCTCCCCACAACACACCCAAGCAACTCCTACTGTCTTGACGGGGAGTTATTTGTAGGCTGTAGCGGTTAGCTTCCAGTTCTCCCTAAGAGACATAAATGGAGGATACTCATCTTCCTTTTTCACTCTTTCTTGGCCTTCACAAAGGAGAAAAGGATGATCCTATGGGTAGGAATATGCACCAGGATATTCAAGTTCTATTGGTGGTTTGCCACTACCTCACTGTGACTCTGAGCAAGTAATTTCCCTTTTGGGTCTTTCTTTGCCCCGCAATACAATGAGGATATTATTTACCTTCCCGACAGAGCAGGTTAAGGTTTAATTACAGTACATAAAGTGCTTAAGATTCTTTGGTAGAGGTGGCTATAAGTTTACTGTATGCTTTCTACTAGAAAACAAAACCCTCAAAACACAGGCTAACAACAGAAACCACCAATAGAGACAGAAGTTTCTGGGAAGTGAGAGTGCACTGGGATTACTTCCAGTGTCTTGTTTCTGATGACTGCATGATGCTCAGTCTTTTGGATCAGCTTCAGGACAGAAGGGCTCTGACAAACGTGAAGGGCCCACTCTAGAGATGCTGTAGAGAACGAGTTCTCTCACTGAACCCATAGCTGTTAGAAGGGAGATCTGCTTCTCTACCTGCCTCTTCCCTAGCTTCCATTTTTAAGGTCCCTTACTTGTAAACAGACTCAACTCCCAGCTTGCACAAGCACCACTCAAAATTAAATTGTCAGTTTTTGTGCCAGCCAAAGGGTTTTGAATAACATCCGAGAAACTGACAAATGTCTTGTTAATTTCACCATGCTGCAAGCTTTGGAAAGCCCTGAGCCAGTAGATATAGTGAAACATGGGTGAAGATTCGGGAGGACAAAGGTAGCATTGTATCAGTTAACTGTGAGCGTATCTGAGCATCCATGAGGGCTATAAACTTATTTTTAGAAGCGTGTTGACTTAAGCCTCCCCACCTTGACATGGAAAGTTCCTAACTTTCCACAAGCTAGTGGATTTTTCAAGCAATGGTACAGAATTGCCAATGATTATTAAAATTGTTTCAGGAGATGTGGACAGCACAACATTAAGAGCAGCAGAATATGCTTCAATCTTAAGGGAAGTTCCTTGCAAAGAGCAACAGGTTTACAGGAGTGGATGCTCTGTCTTATCTGAGATACCGGTTATCCCTGCATAATAGGCAACAGCTACAAGCTTCAGCATCTCTGCTTTTGTTCACAATAGGATCTCTTATTGCTAGCATGATTTCCCCATCCACAGCAGTAAAGAGAAAAATGTCACTAGAAACCAGCATATTTTAATATGATTACAGCTATCACGGTTCTTATTCCAATGTGGACAGGGAAAGGAAAGGAGGAGAGCCATTAACCAATTGCTGCCCAATATACTACAGAAAAGGGTTTCGGTTAGAAGATGGGGGGATGTTTGCTTTAAAAATAAAACAGGGAATGAGCATTTTTAAATCCTTTATTAAGAGGAAAATATATCTCTATCAGCCAGTCAAGATCAGATAATGGAGGTGCCGCAGAGGCAATATACATATTTTTTTTATTAGAAATTCTTTATAAATAGATTTCTCATAAGTTTGTTCTTTGAAGTAGCTTACAGAAATAACTTAAAATTGTTCAGCCACCCGAGAAACCAGTCACCCAACAGCAAATCACCTAGAAGAAAAAGAATATTTCAAATAAGAGACAAGACTTCTACTAGACGTGACTAATAACAGTTCAATAGCTTCCAGTCATAAAGTCACTATGTGCAGCAATTTAAACACTAAACTAGTGACAGTCATTTACAGAGTTTCTCTGTTGTAGGAACTCTAAGAATACAATATGGTGTCTTTGTAATGATGGTGACACAACATAAGATGAAAGAAGGAAAGCTGAACTCCATATTTAAAGAAGGCACTGTCATTTTTCATCATTTAATACCCTCTCAAACTCCCCATTTATAACTCCCTCCAAATCTATGACAGGACATCTGTTCATAAGGGTTGGATTGTGCTTTGTCACTGTAGAATTACTTAACATAGATGCAGACTCCTAGCAGTTCTTTCACCACTGCAAATGCTCTGATATAGTGCCTTTTCAAACTGCGGGTCGCAACCCGGTACTGGGCTGTGGAATGTAAAACACTGGATCGTGGGAACTCTGGTCAGCATCACCAACCGGGCCATTAAAACTCCCATCAGCGATGCTGCCTGACTAAGGAAGGCTAGTCCCTACCTGTTCTGACATGGCGCTGCACCCCAGAAGCAGCCAGCAGCAGGTCTGGCTCCTAGGCCGAGGCATGCAAATGACTCCATGCAGCTCTTGCCCACAGGCACCACCCCCCCCGTCTCCCACTGGCCAGTTCCCAGCCAATGGGGCGGGGGTGGGGGGGGGGAGAGAAAGGGTGCCTGCAGGCAAGAGCTGCACAGAGTCACTTGTGTGACTCCGCCTAGGAGCCGGACCTGCTGCTGGATGCTTCTGGGGTGCAGCACGGTCCGCGGTGCCAGGACAGGCAGAAAGCCTGCCTTAACACTCTCACTGGGCTGTAGACCAGGAGCTGTCCGAGGTAAGCCCATGCTCCAATCCCCTGCCCTGAGCCCCCTCCTGCACCCCAAACCCCTCATCCCTGGCCCCACCCCATAGCTTGCACCCCCCAGCCCAGATCCCCCTGCACTCCAATCCCCTGCCCCAGCCCTGAGCCCCCAAAAACCCTTCAGCCCCAGCCCAGAGCCTGCACCTGCAGCCTAGAGCCCTGACCCCCTCCTGTACCCCAACCTCTGCCCCAGCTCTGAGCCCCACCAAACCCAGAGGCCCCTCCTGCACCCCAAACTCCTCATCCCCAGCCCCACCCTGCAGCCCTCATCCCAACTCTCTGCCCCAGCCCTGAGCCCCTCCCACAGCCCAAGCCCTTCATCCCCAGCTCCATTGGGTCGCAGGCATCAACAATTTTCATCAACTGGGTCACCAGAAAAAATGTTTGAAAACTACTGTTCTAAGAGGCTAGCAGCAGATACCTTGAGCCAGTGAGGCCAGCAGCAGATACCTGCCTTCTCTTCTTCATCCTAAAGCACCACCTTTCACATCTAAGGAGGTGTTGTGCTGGTAGTCCAGGCCTAGTAGTGACATCTACTGAGTTCTCAGGGCCACTGCAGAGGCAGAGACCAAGTGATGAACATGGCCCCACAGTCTATACTCACCATGCTGCTCATCTCGCTCATACTTTAAACCCCAAGGCTCTCATGCACTCCTTGTGAGCCTCAATAAGGGGCCCGCAGTGCTCCTCCCCTTTCTCAATGATGCTGCAAGGCAAAGAGATTTCCCTGGTTAGCTAGCAAAACGGACACCATGTAATCCTCAGATTTGCAGGACCAAGGGACTCTCACAGGTGAAGGGAAGAAATTGTATAACAGATTTCATAGTAAGCAGGCCGTAAAATAATCTGATTTAATATTCGGCTGCCCTTAAACTCAGCTGATTTGTTTGACTTTCCCTGCTTGTTTTTAAATATTTTAAATTGAAAAAGACAGTAGTTTCAAATTAATTTGCTGTACAGTTTACCTCAGAGAGAATTAACTGGCTTATTTCAGAGAGCTTATCCTCATCTAGTCACTGCATGTGGAAATGAGAGGACACCTAGTAAAGATATTGACTGTCTCCCATCCTTCCCCATAGGAATGAAGCCACAGGCTCCTCTCAGATAAGATGGCTGTCATTTCCCTATAGCCTTTTCAAGTGGAAGAGAGGCTACTCTAAGTAAAGAAGGCCATTGTCTCTCACAGCTTGCAATGGAAGCCAAGCTGACTTTGAGGAAGATAGCCGCCAGCTGGGCTCTATGCTCAGAGAACCTGGACAATACAAGGAGACAACAAGGGAATGTTAACATTACAGGCATACTCATTAATCTTTTCATTTTTGCTGCACAGTTCCAAACTCACTTGATACCAATGAGTTAAACTTTTGCCTGTGTTATACCCAAGGCAGTACTTTTTTTTTTTCCAGGAGTCTGTGCTATTTTTTTTTTTTTTTAAATGAAAAGAGGTTCTGAAAAAAGGTAAAACTTCAAATCGGGTTGAGGGGAGTGAAGGCGGTTTTGAAAACTTGAGCTTAACAATGAGGGGGACACACGCTTTGTAGCTTGTGTAGGCCACATGCATTGTACCCATCAGGGGCTCCTTGAATCCCCTCACAACCTCCCTGTGTGCCCCTCTATTTACTTCGTGCAACTCTCCCACAGCTCCACCACATGCCAGGGTATCATTTTCTAGGTCCCCGCATTCCTCATCAACACTCCCCATGTGTCCATTCTCTTGCAGGTCCCTACTTCACTCCCCTGCCCCCACAATCACAAAGTAGATTCTCCCTGTCCCCAGTCTTCTCTGGGTCCTGGCTTCTCCCTGACCACAGTCCTCTCTGGGTCCCTGCTTCCTCGCAGCTCCACCTCTACTTTTCTCTTCCACTCTGGGTTGCTGTTTCCCACACCCCCACTGCTCCACTCCCCCCATGTCCTCACTATCACTGGTCCCCATTCACTGCACACACTCCAAACCCTCCCTGTAAGGCTCTTATTTTTGTAGAATCCAGGCTACAGACAACTCCCTGTGCCGATAGTTAAGCTGCATAATCTGACAAGTGTAGGCAGCAGCAAGGGGTGGCAGAGAAATCCTTTCGCCTGCAGTACCAGGCAGTTTGGGGGCCCTGATTTTTCTGTGAGTTAGGCTTTTCCAGTGCCTGAGTTGCATCAAAATCTTTTGGGCCCATTGATACCTAGAACATCCCTGAAATTTTGGAATTGATCAAATATAGCATTCCAAAGTTATCACGTTACTGACAATCAGAAATGCCACTGAGTTGATCTGAGCGTTAAACCTTGAGTCACTTGGCCAACTACAGAACTTCAGAACACAAGACTACATTAGAAAATTAAAACATATTCAGATATATACTTTTACTTTCCTCCAAAAGTATTCAAGTTTGTCACCTTCCAGGTCTGTGCAAAGTTCCCATTAAATGGAAAATCCTGGAAGAATTTTGAACAATGGAGCTACTTTTGGCATCTCCCTGTTAGGGTAGAACATTTGTAGCTGTAAGGGGTGGTAACAGCAGCTACATGGCCATAAATATGATTAAGAATAGTTATCAAGTTGAAACCTAAAGAGACTTCAAGTAATACATTGTGTTATTTGGGAAAAATGTGTGGGTTAATGATTCCAGTGATGTAGAACAAGCACACCTCATGTTCATGTTTGCACCAAAGTACTTTACACACACAAAAAATAGTTCTCTAACTCACAGCATGATGTTAGGTAAGTCATTTAGGTCATAATTTTTAGTCACTACACACCTGTGCCTTAATTTGTCCTCTAAAATATAGGTCTGATACTGAAACACCTCAGTGGAGGACTACGAGTAAGGATATGATTAGTCACAGAGATCACACATTCCGTGACCTCACCGGACCTCGGTGACTTCTTCGGCTTCAGCCCCTGCCACAGCAGTTGCGGCTGCCCACTGCCAGAGCTGTCACCCCATCCCATGGCAGTGGCCAGAGCTATCATCAGCCAGAGCTGTCTATCCATGACCCCTCTCCAATGGCTAGGGCAGAAGCTCTCCCCCATTCTTTCCCATATGGCCAGGGATGGAGTTGAAGCTGTCTCCTTCTCCTTGCAGTGGCAGGGGCTGTCAGTCCCATCCCCCCAGTCCCCTGGGCAGTCACACACATACACCCCAGGTTATTTTTAGTAAAAGTCACAGACAAGTCACAGGCTTCTGTGAATTTTTGTTTATTGGCCGTAACCCATTCGTGACTTTTACTAAAAATAATTGTGACAAAATCTTAACCTTAGCTATGAGACTTTAATTAGGGCCCGTAAAATGCTAAGAAGTGGCAAGTGTAAGACAGGAACCTAGTCTGTTGCAGAGCTTGCTTTGATTTTCTAACACCACCATTTTCCCACAGGAAGATGAAGGGTATTTCCTGCTACAGCTGTTCCACTCATAATCCTGAGAAAATTAAGATTTGATGCTAATTTATCAGACAGTGTTAGGCTCAGAAAACAGGATTCGGAGCACAAGAGTTCCCCATTAAAGAAGCAACACATCTCAAAGTAAAGCATAAAGCCGAATGCTACATAAATTCTCCCGAGGGCAAAGTGCAAAGAAACTCAGAATTCCATCACCAATACATGATGAATTAGCCATTATAAGACAAGTGGGAGACATTATCCTATTGCCTCTGAATTGGCTTATTTCCATTCTTTCAGCATTTTATTATCACAGAAATTGGAAATGGAAGAACCCTATTAAGTATGAGATCCTCTCTCCTCCATCCTTGTCCAGGGCAGAATTATGTCATGCAGTGCAGTGCTTTGTCTAGAGAGGACCCCAAACCTAAAAATTACGGGGAAGTTCAGAAATGAACTCCACATATCAGGTCCTTCTCTAGACTGGAATAACCCAACCATAATGAAAGTTTAAATTCCTTCAGTTAGTGACTGGGTTATGTCCTTAAGCAGTAGGTTTTATATTCATTCTACAAAATAAACTTTTTATACTGTCTAATGTAACAGAGGATGGTCTCATTATCTACATTAAATGCCTAAACTTTTTTCATATCCTAAGAACGTATTCTCAAGGATATCTAGTGGCAGTTAGTGCTACTCGATAATTATCTGTTGTGTAAAACAGCCTAGTTTTAAAATATCTAATGGAAGGGAGTACCTGCCTTTTCCCTTGAGGAAGTATTCCATGGCCTACCATGCCCCACAATAAGGAAGTTATCTTGATGTTTAGGCTATACTGTCATTATTTTAATTTTTAACTACCCAGGACAGAAAACCAAGTAACATATACCACTTAGTATCACCCTAAATAATTCCTGTCTCCAACTGTGGGGTTTATATTTTGTGACCATAGATTGTTATTATTCATTTAAGAGCCACTGATTTACTGACTTGCAAACCAACAGAGTCCCTGCCCCAAAGAGGACCAGCAAGCTCTCCATGGACCATTAGAGACCTACTTCACTATAGCATTTTCACTCAACTCAAAAAATGTTGAAATGATGAAAAGTAAATTGGTTTCTGAAATTCTACTGCAATAATCTAAAGTGCTATTAGTAACAATTAAAGACATTAAAATGGGTATATATTATTTTTAACCCATGTATCTAATTATTGTTGCTATTCTCTCCCCTCTAAAGGGGAGAATGCCACTTAGTGAGATACAACTTCCCCAGTGAGGCCAAGGTTCATTATGAGATGCTAAACATCATTCCACTCTACAAGTATGCAGACAAATAGTAGTAAAAACTTCACAAATTAGGATTTAACTTGTACTAAAAGTCTTTAAAGTCTGAAGCAACGAGAGTCTGTTGCATGGGTCATAAGAACGTGTAGAGAGCTAGTCAGTTTAAGTTAATAGTTTCTGATACTGTGTGTGTCCTGAAACCACTTACCAATTTTGGTGTTTTAAAAAAGGTAAATTAAGTGTTTTTCTGACTCACCACTATGTGCAAATCCCAAAAGCAACAAGAGAAACTGATGATACAGAAAGTGCAGTGAAAGACACGCTACAGAAGACAGAAGACAACTATAGGGAACTGACTATACGGGAAGGGTTGTCATATGCGTAAATAAAACATAACATTGAGACGTGTTCCTCTCTGTTACTTGTAATGACAGTAGAAAAACAATTTTCAGGTGGAAGTGAGATTTTTAATTTGGTATATGCATTTAATATCCCCACCCAAACACAAACTTCCTTATCTTGTGAACTTGCAGTGTCACAAGAGTCTAGGTGTATTATTTCTCAAGAGGGAGTGCTAGGAGGCTGGTAGCTGGCTACACAGAAAGGAGATACTTGTAGATGATTTGCACTCACAAGTGAAAACACTGAGGGGAAAAAAAAGGAAACGTGTAGGGAGGTCCAAAGTGATAATTAACAGGATAAAACTTAATTAAGAAAAATTAGGATGCATATTAAGAAGAGTCCTTTAGCAGCGTGAGCTATTAAGGTTTGTCTACACTTACCGGAGGATCGATGCTGTGACAGGTCCTGCTAAATCGACTGCCGATTGCTCTCCCGTTGACTCCCTTACTCTTCTCAATCAGGTGGAGTACAGGAGTCGACGGGAGAGCATCTCCCATCAACGTTGTGCAGTGTGGACCCCGGCGTAAGTAGATCTAAGCTATGTCGATTTGAGTTATGCTATTCACGTAAATTGAATTGTGTAGCTTAGATCTATTTTTCCCTTTAGTGTAGGCAAGACCTGAGACCATGGATTACTCTCTTAAGGGAAGTAAAGCAAGTCCCAGCACCTGAGACATGTCAACTAGAAAGGGCGAAACATACTACAGTGTACCATCCTGTGACAGTTGAGAAGATTAACTAATTCTGACCTAACAGGTAACTCCCTCCACCTCCAACCCAGTACGAATTTCTGATGGTACTGGTATATAAAAACTAAACAAATGCTTAGCAGACTGGGCCTTTTAGCTTTGCTCTCTGAAACTCCCTCCCCCATAAGATATTTATTTGGCTGGAGTACCTCAAAAGGCAGAAAGCTAATTTATAATCACACTAAGACAATATATTAAGAAAAATAAGAGTAATTATTAGACCCCATAGACCTGAACACACACTGGATTTTTCTGGAGAGTTATTTCTGCATCACCACCGGTGATGGCATTTTAAACATCAACACAATGGACTAAAGTAGTTTCCTAATAATTTAAAGATAACTCATATCATTTTTATCAATTGGTGATGCTGCCAAAACAAATCCCAAACAGTAAGTAATCACTGCCTGAAAAAGGCAGGTGATCCCCTGGGAACTAAAATATCATCTACAGGGAAGTTAGTTATTTGTTTTTGAGAGACTGGACTAATGTATAATTAAAATGGAGAAAAGTTTCAGACAGAGTTCTGGCAACTGAAAACCCTTACAAGGCAAAGGCAATAAAGGCAATGACTGAGGACGCTCCCCCAGCACCACTGCAAGTCCTTGGCTGCATCCCAGAAGCATTCCAGGCTGGATGAGGGGATGGATCAGTTCATAATTGCCCTGTTTGTTCCCTCTGAAGCAACTGGCACCAGCCACCGCTGGACAACAGGCTATTGGGCTAGACAGTCCATTGGCTGTACTGGATGAGACTATTCTTATAAGGCTCAATTTCCATTCCCTATCAGTCACTAGCCTACACCTAGGCTAGGAGAGGGAACTGATTAGTGGGCGTTATAATGGTGATTTTGGCAGGGGGTCATCTGTCCCCTGGGAACCAGCCTGAGGCTCCAGCTACACTTAAAACTGGTATGGGCAACGCTATGTTGGTCAGGGTGTGGGGCCAGAGAAAGCCACATCGGGGTGACACAGCCATGCTGACAACACCCCTGATGAAAGAAGAAGGCGTCTTGTGACACAGTCCCGCTCTACACTTCCCGTTTAGCCGGACCCAGCTGTGTCACTCAGAGGCGTGAGCAAAGTCACAGCCCCGAGGGCTGCAGTGACGCCGACCTGACCTAGCGCCCCCCGTACACACAACCAGGCTGACGGAGGAATGTATCTGGGGGCTCGGGGAGGCGGAGTCACTGCAGCCTGCGCCAGGGCAAAGCCCGTGTGCTGCCGCAGGAAGCGTCACCCTCCCGGGCCCGCCCGCCCGCGCCAGGCCCGAGCAGCCCGGTTACTGGGCCCCGCGGGGGGGGCGGCGCCCGCCGGTTACCAGGCATCTCGCGCCTTCTTGGTCTCGGGGCAGGCGCAACAGGGCTTCAGCGGCTTCTTCTCCTGCGGCTCCGCGCCCGGGGGCTCGCAGCTGGCGGACCCCAGGCTCGACATCTTCAGCGGCGGCGGCTTGGCAGGATCCCTGCGGACACACGAGGCCGGTCAGAGCCCGGCCGGTGCACCCGCCCCCGCGGGAGCCTCGGCACAGACCGACCCCTCCGCCCAGCTCACATGCGCAACCCTCCCACGCTCCTACCAGGGTCCGCGCACGGATCGTCAATGCGCATGCGCCGGCCGGGACGGGACTTCTTCCTGGCAGCGGTCCCCCCGTGACCCGACACTTACTGCGCCTGCGCGCCCATTCAGGGGCACGCCGGGAAATGGAGTTCTGCGTAGACACCCGCCATTGCCGCCTGCTTTTGCTCGCCCCACGCGTGTTCCCCTTACCGACTCGTGTCCATTCCCCCCTCTCCCCGTGCCCGCCCCCACTTGCCCCTCCCATCCCCCGTTGCTCTGCACCCCCCAGCCCGCCCCTCAGGCTGGGGGGGTGCAGGAGCCCCATGGCGTAGCGAGGCTGCTGGCCTCCGAGGAAACGCGCTTCACTGTGTGTTTGGTAGCGCGGCCGCCCTCAGGCGGGAGCAGTGGAGGGTGGAACACGCCCCATACTGTGTGATCCACCCTTACAGACCCTTCAGCTACCAAGGCCAAGGGGAGGAGTGGGACTGCTACGACCTGCCCCTTACAGACCCATCTCCTACTAGGGCCGAGTGCAGGGCACTGCAGCCTCTTCCTATGGCTGAGCCTGAGCAGAGAGCAGATATCTCTTCCTTGCATCTGCCCCAACAACTTGTTCTGGGAGCAGGTAGCAGTGTCTGGGTGAGGAAGAGGGAGGCTGACCTTGACAAGCTGCTGGGGCTACCCCGCGCTGTGAGACAGTGTTAGCCCTTTCAACCTCAGCAAGTGGGAGCTTGGCTGCAATGAAGCAGTGTGACAAGTCCCTGACTCTACCTTGCCAGCAAACTGCTCAGGGGTTTCCCAGCCCCAGCCTTGCTTAGCAGGTAACAATCAGTGAACTCCAGCCCCGAAGCTTTTCAGAGATGGCTTTCTGCAATGCACGGCCTATCACTGTACATTCACAGAAAATATTAAATTTGCTGTTCCTTTACAGAGACAAAAACAGCAACTTGTTATCTTGACTGGAGTTAACAGGCACCTCAGTTCAATCAAAACACTGGATTGGTTTAGATCAAAAGTAAAACTAGGTTAATTCAATCAACAATGGGTTTTAAGTGAGTTCAACTATAAACAATACAAGATGGAAGGTTATAAACAAACTGAAGTAAAAATATGCTTTCTAATGGCTAAGGCTTAACTTAACAAGTTACAGTCTTTGTTCAAGGTAGTTTTCTCACCAATCTTTGTTTTCCAGCAATGACAGACTAGCTCTTAGTCAGGATCCCCATAGAGTCCATGATGCTGATTTTCCTTGTCTCCCCAGGTGACAGGATAACTTAGGTGTTCTTTGCCCCTCTCTTTATAATTCAGTAAGCTTTTGAAATGTATTCTGAAATGTAGCCCCAGATAAAGTTCCTAATGCCAGAAAACTTCCCCCAAACAAGTGTTATTGGACCTAAGAACCTGCGAAAACTGTCCCGAAAAAGCATGCAACGAGGGCTGCATTTGGGTATCATGATGCTGGGTGGGATTTGCATCATGAAACTGGTGGCATTTGCAGCAAAATGTCCTGATGTTGGGCGGGATTTGAGGCAAAAAATGCAGGGGGGCACCGTTCAAGAAAAAGGAAAGAGGACCTGAGAGACACGTTTACCTACATGCCATGACTGACTGAAAACAGCCACCCAATGCCACACAAACAAGCAAAAGTAGCTTATAATAAGCTGAAGTGGGCTGTGATCTCTTCCTGCAACCTCTGATACAAATGAATATCCCATTGAATTTGGCCAAACCTGGTTTAAGGTGTTGGCTTCTTTCCTTTGTCTGAAGAAAACCTACTTATCAATTCCCTGACAGGCCTGGTTTAAACACATTTTAGTTATAATTGCAGCCAGGGGCAGCTCTAGACATTTCGCCGCCCCAAGCACAGCGGCATGTCGCAGGGAGCGTTCTGCTAATCGCTGGTACCGCGGCTCTGGTGGAGGGTCCGCTGGTCCCGCGGCTTCAGTGGACCTCCCACAGGTGTGCCGCCGAAGG
Organism: Chelonoidis abingdonii; assembly: GCF_003597395.2. NCBI lineage: Eukaryota > Metazoa > Chordata > Testudines > Testudinidae > Chelonoidis > Chelonoidis abingdonii. The sequence goes on along the minus strand of NC_133769.1, from coordinate 158,168,598 downwards.
CAGCCTGCTTGCCGCCCTCCCGGCGACCGGCAGAGCTCCCCCCGCGGCATGCTGCCCCAAGCACACGCTTGGTGTGCTGGAGCCTGGAGCTGCCCCTGATTGCAGCACATCTGTATAAGCTTTTGTGGGTTGACCATACATCATGCTAGATTATTTATGATCAGTAACTTTTCCAATGACATATTGTATGACATCTTTTAGATACAGATTATAACGATAATGAGTTGGGGTCAGGCCAGCTGAAACTCTCTGCTAGATACCAGGGAGCCCCTTGCCTTCGGGCATAGGGATGCTCTTTTAGTGTCACTCTGCTATACACTGGCATCCACCCTTACAAAGGAGCCCACATATACTCTCCTAGTTGGGTTTTGTGTACCGCTCTCTTCACACCACCACTACAATGCATTTAAGCCTCATAAATTACACTGCTCCTCGTATATAACCATACAGTCCAACACCTTTCAGAAGAGTAAACTCCACAGTTTATGGCTGTCTGGTTGTACTCTGCTATTGGTTCACATCTCGTGTACTGTCTAGTATACTCTCAGCATAGTGGAGTCCTAAATTTGTTGTACAAGTAAATGGAGTCTCAATCTGGTGATATTCTGACAAACACACATCAAGAGATAAATAGTGAGTAGGGAAATGACTTTGCCCAAAGTCATCCATAGAATCAGGAACAGAACTCATGTCTCCTGACTCCCACATTAGGACCCTATCAACTAGACTCTGCTGGTTTTGGATTATAGTTTGTCTTTTTCCTCCCTATGTGATTGCAGGAAATTCTGTGTTGTCTTCATGTTTGGGGTCAGTGTACTTACCCTTTTCACCATTCCCATTGACCTAGCTTTTGGAGAGGAACTAAACAATCTATATGGGATGTTTATTTTCAGTCTGGTCTCAAATGAACTCTTTCTCATCGACCTTATCTTGAATTTCAGATTAGGAGTTATTACTGGAGAAAGCAAGGTAAGAGAAAGCACTGGGGATAGGGACAAGGACTTACTGATACCTAGCAAATGCCTTACACTATCCTGTAAGTTTGAGAAAATGCTTATATTCTTAGGGATTTCTTTCATCAGTATTTTCTCTCCATTTTATGACTAGCTAGCAAGCTTGGATCTAAAATTTATTCGGAAGGCCTACCTCACATCCTGATTTGTCCCGGACTTTCTCTCTGCGCTTCCTACAGATCTCATTATAATCATCTTAAAGGTAAAAGACAGAGAGAAGTTCCTCCTTTCCCCTCTCCCATATATCTCTGCTTTTGAAGAAACAGCATAATAGAAGGTAACATAAGACACACCTGCGCTCCACTTCATTGTCTTTCCATTCATTTTCAGGTGGTATTTGAATATAGAACTTCATTCCCTTGTCTATGTCATTTACTTTTTTCCTCCCTCGTGTTTAATTTTTATTCCACAAAGCATTTCAGAAAACACTTTCTGTGAAAGACTGCAAAATAAATACAATAGGTTTTCACAAGGAAATTTATTATAGCAGGTATGTGTCTACAAGATACTGGTACATTAGGTAAAGTTGTATTACACTTACATATTATTAACTATTTTTATGGACTGATCATTGCTATATTGGCATTCCATTGTGCATGTTCATTGTGGCTCCATTATACTTTATTTATGCACAGTACTGTACCCTTTATTCTTTCATTTGTGGGTTTTTGTAAATCTGGAAAACTTTGCAAATAAATACAGAGGGAAAATGGGGAAAAGAAAAACACCTTCCAATTACTAACCACCACTTTTTTTTTAACCTACCCTCATATGTCTGGCTTTGCTAAAAAAACAAGTGCTCAGATACTACTCAGATGGCCACAGTATGACAGTGTGGATAGATTATACTGTGTTTGTTTGAGTTGAACAATACATAGCAAACTATCCTTCTCACAAGAAAGTTGCATGATCAGTTGCATATCTTTTGTTACCAGTTGTCTGGACATCAAGATCAGTTCAACAGGAAAAAGAGTTTTTAGTGGTCAGCCAGATATGGACAAGAATTTTAATATAAAGATTAGTATTACAGCTTTGTCACTTCCATCATCCTGTTACATGTTTGTCCTGAGGTAGAGTTCAACAATTCAGCATAACTATGACAGACAAGTTATAATGAAAGTGATTCAAGTTGTCTTAATTGCCCGTGTTCTGAAACTCTTGCCGTTGTAAGAATGAAGAGGTACATTGAAGAGTGGGATCAGGTCAGTGTACTTGCCAACTTATCAGCATTTTTGTGAGATTTCTGATTATGAGGGCAACAAAAATTATTAGGGGTATGGAACAGCTTCCATATGAGGAGAGATCAGTAAGGCTGGGACTTTTGAGCTTGGAAAAGAGACGACTAAGGGGGGGATATGAAAGCAGTCTATAAAATTATGATTGGTATTGAGAAAGTAAATAAGGAAGTGTTATTTACTCCTTCTCATAACACAAGAACTAGGGGGTCACCAAGTGAAATTAATAGGCAGCAGGTTTAAAACAAATAAAAGGAAGTATTTCTTCACATAACGAACAGTCAACCTATGGAACTCTTTGCCAGAGGATGTTGTGAAGGCCAAGACTATAACAGGGTTTTTTAAAAAAGTCTAGGTAAATTAATAGTGGATAGGTCCATCAATGGCTAGATAGGTTGGGCAGGGATGGTGTCCCTGGCCTCTGTTTGCCAAAAGCTGGGAATGGGTGACAGGAGATGGATCATTTGATGACTACCTGTTCTGTTCATTCCCCCGGGGCACCTGGCATTGGCGACTGTCGGAAGACAGGATACTGGGCTCTGTGGACCTTTGGTCTGACCCAGTATGGCCATTTTTATGTTCTTAAAGTCAGGTCCCCAAAACTTTGCCCAGCTGATAGCCACATTTGGTAACAGGAACCAGTTTCAAGTTGTCCTCATTTTAATATAGCTTTGTGATCATTCAGGACCAAAGATCCCAGCAGACTATACTCCATGTGAAAATGGAGATCAAGAGCATCATATACTGGGACCTGTAGCCTCTGTTGTGTTGAAGATGAGCAGGGTTTCTGGAAGCATTATAGAACACCATGTGCTGTACTTTGACTATTCCAGAATACAATAAAGGAGGAGTCAAAAAAACTTAGGTAGTCCAGTAACATCAGATTCCTTTCTTTTTATCATTCTATCCATATTTTGTTCCTACAGTTTGACAGTTTAATGTCTGATGAAAATAACTGGCTACCACTGATATGCAAGAGCATAGGAATGGTCATACTGGATCCTTTCTTTGGACATATAGCTTCAACAGTGGCACCTCTTCAGTAACCACTCCAGGGTGCCTGAAAGAATTAAGCAATTCAGCCCCATGGGCTGGATGTATGGAGATCTGAAGATCATTTTCAGGGGTTAGAGTTCTTTGATCCTTGTTGTGTTGAGCTTGGGACATCATGATGGGAAGAGAGCATCCAGACAAAAACTGGATGATACTCATCCCGTCTGGGATCTCATCTTGGGAACATATGCCATCAGCTGCCAGGGATTCTGCTCTTCACTGTTCAGTCCAAGAACAGCAATTTAATAAATTAATAAATCACCATCCATGATTTGCTTATATAACTGAGACCTGGCTGGATAATGCTGCAGGGCCCTTAGCCTGAAGCATTTTCAGTCAAGTATTTGGTTTAGCATGAGCAGAGAAAGGCTATTGTAGTTGTGTTGCTAGCATCTGATGTCAAATGTATGAAGTGCCTGACTCAAAACATTGATTTGTTTGGTGATTGTCATAAACAGATTGCTAAGGGTTAATGTTTCTTTCACCTGTAAAGGGTTAACAAAGAGAACCAAACACCTGACCAGAGGACCAATCAGGAAACCGGATTTTTCAAAGCTTAAGGGAGGGAATTTGGGGGTTTTTCCTGGTCTTGGGTTTTTGTCTGTTCTGTGCTCTCTCAGCTATGAAGGATCTATTTCCAATCATTCTTGATCTGCGTTCCCAGTTGTAAGTACAAGGTAGCAAAGTATAGTCTTTAATTGTTTTGCTGTATTGCACTGTGTATCTGCTGTGGAAGTCTATGTGTAGTTTGGCTATAAGTACTTTAAATTGTATTGTTTTGGTTAAGGCGTGTTATCCTTTCCTATTGTTTACATTTCTATAAGGAGCCCTGTATCTAACATCTAGGTACAAGAATTGTCTATTCTTTCTTTCTTCTTTTTTTATGAAAAGTTTGCTTTTAAGACCTTTGAGTTTTTTGTTTCTAGTTGACGCCACCAGGAAATGGTGGGAGAACGAGAAGACAGGGGGTGGAGGGGAAAAGCTGCTCTGTGTTTTAATTCTCCTAGTGTCCCAGGGCGGAAGTAAGCTACGGGGGAAGAGAGATAGAATCGTTTCTGTTTCCTTGTCTTGGGTTTGTTCTTTGTGGAAGAGAGGAGAACACACTCTTGTGATTGTTGATGTAAAGAGGTTGCATCAGTCATCCTAGTAGCCCAGAGGGAAATTCTGGGTGGAGAGAGTGGGGGGGGAAGGTTTATTTCCTTTGTGGTAAGATCAAGCCTCGGTCTTGGGGTCCCCCAGGGAAAGTTTCGGGGAGACCAGAGTGAGCCAAGACACTGGAAATTCTTGGCTGGTGGCAGCGAGATCAGATCTAAGCTGGTAAAAGCTTAGAGGGGTTCATGCTAGCTTCTCAGTTTTTGAACGCTAAGGTTCAAATCTGAGTAGGAAGCTATGATAGTGATATTCACCTGTGATTAAATTAGGAATAGCTATGATGTACAGGCTTTTGCACTTCTACACTTCAGACTCCCAAATGCATTGATCAAATATTTATCTGGTTTGGCCTTGGGTTGACACGCTTCTTATCTTCAGTGACTTCTGTGTCCACATGGATAATGGTGCTTCAGAGTTAGCTCATGAGCTCATGGCTGCCTTGACAATCATGAGCCTGTGGTGATTTCTGACTCAATGCATGTGGGAGAACACATTTTGGATCTTGATTTTGAACTGGGATGAATGATTTGGGGTGGACAGTATACCTTGTTCTGATTGTTACCTTCTTCTGTTTGAAGACAGGGCTCAATGTACTTTATGTGGGGTTTGTAGACCTATTTTATTGGTGACTGGCCAAGACCAGGGTTTGACGGGGATGAGTAAATTGCAGCTAAATCCAGGTAAGATGGAAGTGATACTAGCTGTTTGGGGAAAGCATCACAAAAATATGGCAGGTTAGCATCAGCCCCTAATACTGAGCTTGCTCTTGTCCTCCTGTAAACTTGTAGCTTCCATAGAAGGAAGTATAACCATTGGCATTTGCTCCTTTAGTTAACAGATCTGATAGAGAACACTTGCTAGATCATTTTTGAGATTGTTCTCCAGTTTGGAATACTCTATATGGTAGTTCACTGGAACGCCTGCATCCAGTTCTACACTGAGAACTTACTTCAATTTCCAGTTAACTCTTGGGTTTACCAGCAGAACTTCACGGTAAGTAGAAACCAGGGACAGGAGAAGCTCAGAGATTTATAAATGCTTTCACACATTTTATAATGTTTTTATGTAATAGGTTTTGGCCTGTAATCACACCATCTTGTTCTGGGATTCCATCAGCTCTCACCAGGTCAAGTGGGGTGTTACACCAATTTTTCTATTGTCTATAAAGAAATTATAAAATAAATACATAAAAATTAAGTGCTTAGAAAGCTAGTAGAATGTCAGCTAAGTAACATTTAATCCCCTCTGTTTGTGTTTGATATTAGAATGCCTGGTGGCTGGAACAGTATTCCTTTAGCGTATTCCGTGCCCTGTCACACATCTTTAGCATAGGTTATGGCTCTGCTAACCTGCCTTCAGGTAACCATTCTGATATTTCTTGAGGTCTGTTGATGGTATTGTTATAGCCCAGATAATTATTTTTCTGGTTTTACTTTGTTCCATTTGAACACTGTGATAGTGACAACTCTTGTACAGTATTCAGGCCTGCAAGGGACAGGTACTCTTTTGACAATCCTAGTGGTAGTAATAATTCCAGCAATAGCTCTCAGTTGCTTTGTCCAGCAACAACTTTAAATGATGCCGGTGTGACAGGTTGGATCACAGAACCCACCTTGGGATCTTCCACCCGATGTGCCAAGACTACTTCTGCCCCTGCTTTCCCTGCCAGCTCAAGACCCCAGCACTCTGTCTTGCTGAGCCAGACACGCCCGTCTGCTCCAGCACAGACCCAGGGTCTGAATTACTTGCCCTAAAGCTTCAGGCTTGACTGAAAACAGTTTACAGAAGTGTTCTTATCTCTAACACTCAGATGCCCAACTCTCAATGGGGTCTAAACCCAAATAAATCTGTTTTACCCTGTATAAAGCTTATACAGGTTAAACTCATAAATTGTTTGCCCTCTATAATACTGATAGAGAGATATGCACAGCTGTTTGCCCACCCAGGTATTAACACATGCAAATCTATGTCTAATCAAACTGAATACAGATAATCTCACCTTTAGAGATGCTTCAGTAAGTTTTTTCCTCAGACTGGACACCTTGCAGGCCTGGGCACAATTCTTTCCCCTGGTACAGCTCTTGTTCCAGCTCAGGTGGTAGCTAAGGGATTCTTCATGATGGTCCTCCCCTTTGTTTTGTTCTACCCCTTTATATATTTTTTGCATAAGGCGGGAATCCTTTGTCCCTCTCTGGGTTCCCACCCCCTCCTTCTCAATGGAAAGACACCAAGTTAAAGATGGATTCCAGTTCAGGTGACATGATCACATGTCACTGCAAGACTTCATTGCCCGCTTGCCAGCACACACATATACTGGAAGACTTACAGGTAAAACACACCCGTCTGCAGATAATTGTCCTGATTGATGGGAGTCGTCAAGATTCCAAACCACCATTAATAGCCCACTCTTTGCATAATTACAATAGGCCCTCAGAGTTATATTTCATATTTCTAGGTTCAGATACAAGAGTGGTACATTTATACAAATAGGATGATCACACTCAATAGATTATAAGCTTACAAGATACCTTACAAGAGACCTTTTGCATAAAACATATTCCAGTTACATTAGCATATTTTCAAAAAATCATATCGAGTGCAATGTCACAGCCAGGGCTAAGGCTGGCCTATGAATCGAGGAGCTGTAACCAACTACCTAGTCGCCTTCCTTTCTCTCCTGTACTGAGCCTCTTGAATCTTGCCTCTAGTTTTTGGATCAATTGTGCAAATTATAGATAGCAATAGAAATGAATTATCAGAGGAGAGAAAATATGTACATATGCAGTCAGATACTATGGTGATATGGACCATTTAGGTACATTGTAGATTTAAGGCATTGCAAGCATTGGTGTGTTGGTGAGTAGGGCTGCATGCTGGCAGGCACAACACCTCTGAGAGCTCTGGGGAGAAGGAAAGAGAGTGCACACTGTGACAGCATCTGCTATATCTTTTAACAAGATTTAACCAGATTTAAAGAGGGATTAGACATTTATAAGAATAATAAAACACTCAGAATTATAATAATTAGTGCTAAAAAGAGTTTTAGAAGGGATAACAAGCCTCACGCATCAGGGTTTAAGCCAATTTCTAACTAGGGGTTAGGACAAAGGTGGGCAAACTATGGTCCGCGGGCCACATCCGGCCCGTGGGACCCTCCTGTCCAGCCCCTGAGCTCGTGGCCTGGGAAACTAGCCCCTGGTCCCTTCCCCGCTGTTCTCCTTCCCCCTCAACCTCAGCTTGCCCCACTGCTGGCACAATGCTTTGGGTGCTGTAGCACTGGCAGCCACTGGTGCTTCAGGCAGCACGGTAAGGGGGCAGGGAGTGGGGAGGGGAGATTGGAGAAAGGGCAGGGGAGTTCAGGTGGGTGGTCAGGGGGCGGGGTGGTCAGAGAGCGGGGAACAGGGGGTTGAATGGGGGCAGGGGTCCCAGGGGGCGCAGTCAGGAAGGAGGGGGCTTGGATGGGGAAGGGGTCTCACAGTGGAGGATCTCTGGGGACTAAGCAGGGAGTAGGGCTGTCAACTGCCCGCCCTCGTCCGATGCTGGCGTTCGCGGAGCATGGCTCTAAATACTAGCAGGAGGGGCACGAGATCTACAATCCTCTGAAGTCAAGCGAGCTGTCAGGCCGATCACACTTAACTATCTTTTCGCGAACATATCCTCGCAAGTATGCCAGACGCATCTCGCGAGCTTGGTCCATAAATTTGCTGAACTCATCCGGATACACATAGACGTAAATTCTAGCGGCATTTAATCACACGGCCGCTCGTCTCTCCGAATCTCGCCGGTATCGGGCAGCCGGCCTGCCGCTAAATGCTCGTATCAGTAGCACACATCGGCAATTTAGCCTGGAACGAGTTGATGTGTTAGAAGTCCCAGGAGGCAGTCAGGAAGAGGGAGGTCTGGATGGGTGGAGGGTCAGTCAGAGCTGGGAGAAGAGAGGTGGTGATGGAAAGAGTCTCGGTGGGCAGTCAGGAAGGTGTGGGGATTTGGACTGGGGCTGGCTGGGGGCAGGCAGGGGCAGCCTTCCTGGGAAGTTGGGACAGGACAAAGAAGGACTGGCTGGACGGGGCGGGACTCCGAGGGGGCCATCAGACAATGAGAGGAGGGGTTGGATGGGGTGGCAGGCGAGGGAGGCAGGACAGGAAAACAGGGTGGTGATGCAGTGGGGCTAGGAGTCCGGGGGGGGTGTGTCAAGGAAAGGGGGGGTTGGATGGGGCAGGAGTCCTGGAAGAGGCATGTCCCCCTTCCCCTAACCAGCCCTCCATACATTTACGAAACCAATGCAGCCCTCAGGCCAAAAAAGTTTTGCATCCCCCGCTTAGTATGAGAGCTTCACAGAAGGCTGTTTATTCTACAACGGCTATACAGTGGGTTGTTAGCGTTGCACACTCCATATGCTTTATGATGATATGCTGTATGATGTGAATATGATGTAACTGAAATATGCTTTAGCAGAAGGTCTTTGTATCATTACAAAGCTTATAATCTACTGAGTGCTGTTCGTCCTATTTGTATGACACAATGTATACGTTTTAATATCTGAAAATAGAATATGAAGAATAACTATCTGAGTCCTATTGTAATTATGCAAAGTGTGGCATTAATGGTGGTTTAGATCCTCTTGATGACTTCCATTGACTAGGACAATTGGTTGTGGATGGTTTATTAACCTGTAAGTCTTCCTGTGGTTCTGCCAGCCCGTGGTAATGATAGTGAAATCCATCTTAAATCTGTTTACTTTTCCATTAAAGAAGGAGGTGGGGGGACCCAGAGAGAAGACAAAAGATTCCGGCTTGTGCCAAAGCTATAAAAGGGGTGGCAGCAGGATAAAAGGTGCTGCAGTCATGGAAGGGGAAAGCCCCTGCTTTTCCACCTTAAATGTCTGCAGGGAACTAATAAGGACTGTACCAGGGGAACGCATGGCCCGATAGGAAGGAGTCTAGTCTGTGAAGAAGCTTATTGGTAACTCTTGAGGTGAGATTTTACCTGTAATAATCAGTTTCTTAATGTATTAGGCTTAGACTTGTGTGTTTTTGCTTTATTTTGCTTGGTGACTTACTTTGTTCTGTCTGTTATTACTTGGAACCACTTAAATTCTACTTTTTATACTTAATAAAATCACTTTTGTTTATTAATGAACCCAGAGTAACTGATTAATATTTGGGGGAGCAAACAGCTGTGCATATCTCTCTATCAGTGTTACAGAGGGCGGACAATTTATGAGTTTACCTTGTATAAGCCTTATACAGAGTAAAACGGATTTATTTAGGGTTTGGATCCCATTGGGACCTGGGTGTCAGGGTGCTGGAGGCAGGTAACCTGCTAAGCTGTTTTCAGTTAAGTCTGCAGCTTTGGAGGCGTGGCTCAGACCCTGAGTCAGTGTTGCAGCAGGCTAGCATGTCTGGCTTAACAAGGCAAGGTTCTGGAGTCCCAAGCTGGCAGGGAAAACGGGCTCAGAGGTAATTCCAGCACATCAGGTGATAGTCCCAACAGGGTCTCTGTGACCAAACCCATCACAGGGGTTCCTTGCATCTCCCTCACAGATGGATACTGGACTAGATGGGTATGATCCAGTATAGCAGTTCTTATGTAAGGTGTAGCATGCTGGCACAAGGGAAGACAAGAACACCCCTCCAGCCTCCCATAGGGTTTCTAAAGCCATCATTGGCATTAGAGTCCCTGAGTCCTTGCCTGCTGAAAGTGCAAGGACACTGACTGTGTATGGCCACTGCACAGACTTGAAGGTTTTGTGTGACCTCTTCTCCAATCTCTGCACACACCCAGGCAGAGGTAGGCACAATCTAACCCACAATTTATTTAATAATTATTTATTTAACTTGCTAGAAATGTGTATTAAAAGAATTCATCAGTACAGTTTTCTTTTTTAACTTTTCAGGAGTTGCAGAAGTGTGGCTTACAATCACCAGTGCGGATTCTGGATATTTGCTGTATATGTCTGTAATAGCAAATGCAGCTGCCCCGATATCCAGTGCTGACCCAACAGCAAATGCCTACAGGGATAAGGTATTTTTATAGTGAGATATAAACCAACATGTTTTTATCCCATTTGATTTGTGATTAAAAATCCATTAACAGTGCCTGCTATAAAAGAGGTTACCTACTCTCAGTATCAGAGAAGCAGCCAAAGCAGGGACTGCTGCACTGGGGGGAGGGTATAAAATGGGGCCCAGCTGGAAGCACCCCTCCTCCCATCACCTCTTGGGAGCCAGAGCTGTACAGGGGCACTAGGGACCCAGGTGTTGTCTCCCCTCCCCCTGCCATACCTATGTAGACACAGCGCAGGTGGAACTGGGAATGAAATGCTTCTTCCCTACTTTAAAACATCCAGTATATCATGCACTAGATAAGATTCAACTGAGCAGCTTGGATCATGCTGCAGATGTTGAGCTTATGGCTCTGGTGGCACAAAGGGGACTGAAAGCTGCTCTAAAAAGGAAGCTGGGTTGGGTATTCCCCTGGCATAGAGGAGACCTCAAGTGACATAAAGCCAGCATAGCCAATGCTACACCACCAACTACCATAACACTGTCAGTGTCCATTGTTTGTTCATATCACCGCTCTCCAGCAATGCATTATAATTAGGTTTTAAAAATATATCTACTGTGACAGACCCAGAGCAGTGGGGTACAGGAATCTGGTGGAGGGCAAATATACTGGTCACTGGATGAGTAGTTTTCTGTTCCCTGAGTGACCAGTGCAGGGGCTGCACTAGAGTAATCAGGAACCTGCTAGAACCAATTAAGGCAGACAGGCTGATTAGATCACCCTGCAGCCAGTCAAGGCAGGCTAATTCAGCGGTACCTGGCTTTAAAAAGAAGCTCACTCCAGTCAGAGTGAGGAGGAGCCAGGAGAGAGGTAATGTGTGTGAGGAGCTGGGAGCAAAGAGGCACAAGGAGCTGAGAGTGAGAGGGTGTGCTGGCTGGAGGAGCTAAGGAGTACACGCTATTAATCAGACTCCAGGAGTGAGGTCCGTGTGGTGAGGATAAAGAAGTGTTTTGCAGCACGAGCCATGGGGAAGTACGCCAGGGTGTAGCTGTCATGGCAGCTGGTTACAAAAGCCACTATAGACAGCTGCCAATCTACCAAGGCCCTGGCTGTAACCCAGAGTGAGGGGCGAGCCGGGTTTCCCACAAACCTGCCAAGCCTGATCCAGACACAGGAGGAGTTGACCCAGACTGTGGGGAAGATCACTGAGGTGAGCAAATCTGCCAATAAGCACAGGACCCACCAAGGTAGAGGAGGAACTTTGTCACACTACTTAAATGTTTTACATTTCAAACTACCTGGATTTTTTTCTCTTCCTGGAGTTTTGGACCATAGGCGTGCACAGCACATTTCATTACGGAATTTTTTTTTTTAAAGGCAAACATTTATTGAATACTCAATCATAAAGGACATTATTTTTATTCATCAAACAAACTAAAGAAACTAAAACTTAACTAAACTTAATTTTTTTTAAATTAACAACTAAACTTTACTTACATTAAAACACAAAGCCACTTGTCTTTTTTGGAGACATTAGGGTGTGGGCACACCTGGCACACCCCATATGCATGCCTATATCTTAGACTCCACTAAAGTGCTTTTACTGACCCTACCTCAGGGCCTCCCGCACAAGAGCTTGAACCTACTCCCTGAGGGTCCTCCATCCTGCATGAGCATCCTGCCTTCTCTGCAGTCTCTCCCTCACTGAGTTCCCCACTACTCTGTTTGTATAATCTTTTCCTAACACTTTCACAGCTGGGATCACTAATTATCATTAAGTTGCCATGTCACCTCAGCTGGGGCTAGCTGCTAGATCACAGGCAAGATTGAGCCTAGTTTACCTTAGAGGGCTAGCCAGCCTGTGACAGAGGTGTAAAACATTTGTTCCATTTTGTATGAAAACTGCATTCTGCTTTAATGGTATTCTATCATTCGCTGCCTGTCTTTTCTATAATGGCAGATAAATGACATGCAGGAATATATACAAGTACCAGTTGTTAACTTTAGAAGCCAGTGTAGAACTGGTTCCTAAAGGGGCGGGTGGGCAAACTCTGGTCCGCGGGCCATATATGGGACCGTCCTGTCTGGCCCACCTGAGCTCCCAGCTGGGGAGGCTCCCCCAGCCCCTCCCCCACTCGGAGCCCTGGGGGAAGTGGCGGGATTCCAGTGGCTATTTAAAGGACCGGGATGGCAGAGGCAGCTAGAGCCCCAGCCCTTTAAATAGCCCCTGGACTCCACACTACTGCAGGGCTCTGGGCCCATACTTACCGCACAGTTCCCTACCAGTTCTTTGGTGGCACTTTGGCGGCAGGCCCTCCACTTGCTCCGGGTGAAGGACCTACCACCAAAATGCCGCAGAAAACCCGGAGCAAGTGAAGATCCCCCTGCCGCCGAAGTGCCGCCAAGGACCTGGTAGGGAACCCGTTCCTAGGATTTTGGGAGCTCATCACTGGCCACAGGTATTTCTCAAGTCTCCCCATTACAGTCCCAGTTAAAATTGTGACCAAAAGAATAAAGACAGGAAGCCAATCCTATGCCTGTCCATTTTTCTGTCTTCCTCCACCCTTTAACCAAGTCCCTCCCCATTTGTCTGGCCCATTGTCTTCATGCCCCTGGCCAGCCTCTTTCCATTTGCCACTCTGAAACGTGTCCCCAGGTGCAGGTTCCAAAGCTGGGCCCAGAGGCAGAAGGCCATGGAGAGGCTTTCGCTAGGGCAAGCCAGCGGGGGTGTCCTTGCAAGGTTATTATCTCTCTGGAGGTGAAAATCAGCAGTGTGGGATGTGAACAGAAATTTTCCTAGAAGAAGAATGCAAGGCATGTGCTGGTCAGACCAGGCATTTCTTTGTCCCGCATTCAAAAGGGGTCACCCTCCCCATTGGGAAATTGAACCCCAGTCTCCCGTGTGACAGGCGGGGATACTCACCACTATACTAAAGAAGAAAGGGGTATGCTGAGTGCACACAGCTCCAAGAGACCACCTATGATCAGCGTACACCATAGCATGGGCCCCACCAGGCAACACCACCCCTTGCCCTCTTCTGCTTCCTAAAGGCTTTGGCTGCAGCAACAGCCCTGGCCCTCCTCACATGCCCTTGCCCAGCATGCCACCTTTTGGGGGCTACACAGCTCCTCACACAACACCCACCTGGGACTTTGCCTTCACCTACCAGCTGATCAGCACCTTTTTCCTCTCAAAACCGGGTCTTTCGACCCTCCCCCTTCCACACTTCAGACTCACGCCCCACAGACTCATACCATCACAAACTCACCCATGGTCCCTTTGGCTTTTGAAGCGCCTCTGGAGAGACGCAGCTTCCCAAGCACACAGATCCTTCCTTTCACCGTGCATTGGACAGATGTTCGAAACACAGCGGTTTCCAGGAAGAAATGCGCTGCTTTTGGACCCTGGCACCCAGGAAGAATTCCTCTTCATCTTTTTCTGATGGATGGACCCTTCTGACTTTCCTTTACCAAGCACAAACTAGAGACTAGCTGCCGGCTCTCTTTGCAAATGGACACAATCAGCCTGAGCCACTAGGCGTGTGGCAGGATATACCCTCACCAAAAAACGATGCCAGGACCCCAATTCAAACCGAGGTTGCTGCAGCCATGGCGCAGAGTACTAACCACTATATGATCATGGCCAGTTGTTTGTGGAGGCAACAGCTGAGTGGAAAATGCTCAGCTCTGCGCTCTCGGGGCGGCCACTTACCTCACCGGCGGCCACGGGTATTTCTCAAGTCTCCCCATTACAGTCCCAGTTAAAAATCATGACCAAAGGAAAAAAGACAGGAAGCCAATCCCATGCCTGTCTGTTTTTCTGTCTTCCTCCACCCCTTGACCAAGTCTCTCCCCGTTTGTCTGGGCCATTGTCCTCATGCCCCTGGCTGGTGTCTTTCCCTTTGTGACTCTGAAGCGTTCCCCCAGATGCAGGTTCCGAAGCTGGGCCCAGAGGCAGAAGGCCATGGAGAGGCTTTCGCTAGGGCAAGCAGGTGGGAGTGCCCTTACGAGGTAATTGCCTCTCTGGAGGTGAAAATCAGCAGTGCAGGGTGTGAACAGAAGTTGCCCTAGAAGGAGAATGCAAGGCATGTGCTGGTCAGGCCAGGCCTTTCTTTGTCCCCCATTTGAAAGGGGTCATTCTCCTCATCAGGGAATCGAACCTCGGTCTCCCGCATGAGAGGCAGGGTTACTCACCACGATACTAATGAGGAAATGGACTTGCTGACTGCACACATCTCCAAGAGACCAGCTATGGTCATCGTACACCAGAGCATGGGCCCCACCATATTGGGACAGAGGTGTACACACACACACACACACACACACACACACACACACACCCCTTACCTGAGCTGAGACCAGCCATACCTCGCGGTGTATTCCAGTATCTTAAACAGAACATATCTTGTGTATCTCTCTGGGATGGAAGCTCTGTAGCCAGTCTATATCTAGTGCAAGAGCCTGACCAGCTAGTAGCAGTCCTGCAACCTATATGTACATGGTGTCAGAAGTAAAGGCAGCCTAACTTGTGCGAGAGGAGAACAGAAACAGAAAGAAGATAGCAAGAAAGATTGCAAGCAGAAGGGGGTTTAAAAAAAGCAAGAAAGGCTGCAGAATGGGTCACATCAACATGCCTCTCTTCAGTGCCCCAGAGAACTTCAGACTGGAAGCAAGAGTTTGCATTGCTATTAAACTCCACGAGGAAACTGGAGATATAAAGCTATCATCTTTTATTTATGCTATGGGGAAGCAGGCAGAGCATATCTTTAAATCCTTTGCCTTTACTGACAACAGTCACTAATATAACTGTGATAGAGTTCTGGCTATGTTTGATGCATACTTTATATCTCAGAGAAATATGGTTTATGAAAAGGCCATTTCACCAGAAAATTCAGGAAACAAGGAAACCTGTTTGAATCTTTTGTCAGGGCTTTGAAGGCATTGGCAGAAAACTGATTTTGGAACTGCAAAACATTTAAATATGAAAATAGATTGACTATTGGCCATGTAGCCAAAAGTCACTCACAGCAGCTCCAGTTAAAAACAGACTTAACCCACACACAGCTATTCAAATAACAAATCAGTCTGAACTTATGAAACAGCAAAACAAACTCAACAAACCTGAAAAACCATCTGTAAACAGGCACAGCATGAATTCTAAAAGTTATTATACCACCCGCGAGGCAAGGAGAGAGAACTCTCAGGTTAACCGCAAAGGCTTTCAGACTAAATGCCCAAGAGATGTATGTGCAGCCAAAGGTGCAAGATGTAATAAATACACAAACTATGGACATTTTGCAGCTGTTTCTCACATTAAGGTAGCCAAGGATCCATTGTTTCTGGGACCTGTCATGTGTGATAATGCAGAGCCTGCCTGGAGTCTTTCAAGGAAAGACTATTGACTTTAAAATTGACTCAGGAGCAGACTCAGAAGGGAGTTACAATCACCTTCAACCCTTCCCAGAGCTGAAATCACTAGACACAGCCCTGACTAGCCCTGGAGGTATTCTGAACTGCATGAGCCTGTTCACCACAGAAACGACCTACACAGACAAAATCTTTGCACTCAGGGTGTATGTGACGTGGAAACAGGGTTAAAGGATTTAAATATAGGCCTCTCAGTTGTAAGAAACAAAGTAATGTCATGTTAAGTCTTAGCCTAATATCGCAGGACCTGTAGAAGCAGGGCTCACATCAGAAGCGGGTGGAAAAACAGCAGAGTCAAGTCAGCGTGACCCAGCCTTGAGATAGCAATGTTTTAAAACAAAAGTAAAAAAATACAGAAATGGGCAGGACATAAGATTAACAAATTGCAGATGTTTTTAATTAATGCATGCCATTAAAATGTATAAATGCTTATGTAATATTGTTTGTACTTTGAAGAAACTAAGGCAGAGATGCTCTCTGTCAGCTGTGTTCTTTCCTTGCAGTTGCATGTCCTGAATAAAGCTGTCCCTGATTTTGTTGCTTCCAACCTAAGAGTGGAGTTTCTTTCTTCCATAGTGATCAAAGGATCAAAACCCCACACCTTCACGGCTGCAACTTGACAGCCACGATGGGCCTAGTGAGAAAGATGGAAGAATTCGATGAAGCAGTTGATGATATTGAGCTATTGAAAGGAGATCCATTACAAATAACCTTAAGGGACAATGCTGAACTATACAGTGTACATATATCTGGCAGGATTCTGATCCTGTTGCTTCGTAAAGTGGAAACTGAGTTAAAGAGAATGGAACAGATTGGCATAACCAAGATCATCTCTGAGCCAGCAGCATGGTGGGCCCCATTAGTACTCATACAGAAAAATATGAATCTGTGTGGATCTTAAAAGACTTAATGAAGCAGTTATGAGAGAAAAATATATCCTCCCAATACTGAATGACTTCATCCACAACGAGAAAGGAGCTACAGCATTTTCCAAGATGGATGCTTCAAGCAGATTCTGGCAAATTCCTGTAGCCAAAGAGAGTGCTAAACTGATTACGTTTCTTTGGGAGATTTTGCTTTTAAAGATTACCTTTCAGGATTAACAGTGCACCTGGATACTGTCCAAAGAAAGATGGCAGAACTGTTAATGAACATAAATGCAGTTGTTGTCTTCATGGATGATATTTTGATATATCCAGCCAATGAGGTTCTAAGTGTATCAGTCAGTCTAGGCCAGGGGTGAGCAAACTATGGCCCGGGGGCCGCATCTGGTCTGTCAGACCTTTTAATCTGGCCCTCGAGCTCCATTGCCCCACTCCGGCTGGAGAGTGCGGTCAGGGGCTTGTGTGACAGGCGTGAGGGCACACATGTTACTCCGGCTGCACAACCCGAACTTACCTCACGCGCCATCAGAGCCTGGAACGTGCAATCCCATGTGCCTGCTACTTGTTGGTTTAGGTGACTCAGACATTTTAGTAGTGTTCATTTTCCATTGTTGAGGATGAAACAAGGAGTAGTTGGCCAGGGAATGCTCAATGGCAGTTTTCAAAGTTGTGGGCTGTTGAGACCTACGTGGGAGAAGATTTCTGAGAGCAGTGGGCTGATGAATCTCAATTAATTCCAATGACTGGAAGCTGACACTTGACAAATCCAGGCTAGAGAGAAAGGGCGTGGAAAGGGGGTAAGTTTGGTTTAATTATTGTAATACATTGTTATGATGGTATATTTTCACTTGTAAGTATGGTTTTATGTTTATTTCCACTAAAATGTATCTTTGTTAAATAAACTTTATTTAATAATCTCTGAAATGTTAATTTTGTGAGCATTCATGTCCCGTCATACAATTTCCATACCCAGATGTGGGCCTCATGCCAAAAACTTTGCCCACCCCCAGTCTAGAATGAAGCTAAACAGGAAAGAACATTTTCCACCTACCACAAATAGTGTTTGGGACTGACAAGAAACAAAGATGGAATCAATCCTAGCCCTGAGAAAGTAAAACTAATTTGAGAATTGAATGCACCAACTAATGTACCAAAACTGAGACATATATTGAGGATGGTAAATTACCTTGGTTGAAACCTACAAGACACTTTTACAGTGACAAAAAATACTGAATAAACTATTAAAGTCCAACAGATTGTGGCTATAGGGACCAAATCAAGAAATTGCCTTCAGAAAGATAAATGAAATTATCTCAACAGCTCCAGTTCTCAAGTACTATGATGTGAACAAACTACAATGGTGAGTGTGGATGCAAGCAGCTTTGCCTAGGTGGTGTATGGTTACAACAACACAGCTCTGAGTGGAAGCCCAGTTGCATTTTGCTCTCGCACACTCACAGAAGCAGAAAAATGACATGCACAGATTGAAAAGGAGTGCCTGGCAAGCGTATGGGCATGTGAGAACTTTTACAGATATCTGTGATTCTTTTACACTGATAACAGACCATAAACAGCTTGTGACTCTCATCGGTAGAAAAGACCTGGATGAAGCACCGCCCAGATGCCAGTGTCTATTGATAAGGTTAATGCAATTCAACCCAATTGTTAAATGTGTTCCTGGGAAAATCTGGTAGTAGCAGATACTGTCATGAATCCCAGCATCATACTTGACTACCCATGAGCTCAAAGATGATGTACAGGCATATGTGGATGCTGTGGACATATAGAGACCAGTGTCAG
Organism: Chelonoidis abingdonii; assembly: GCF_003597395.2. Lineage (NCBI taxonomy): Eukaryota > Metazoa > Chordata > Testudines > Testudinidae > Chelonoidis > Chelonoidis abingdonii. The sequence continues at coordinate 158,150,028 of NC_133769.1, read as the reverse complement.
AAAGGAGACTACTCCAACTACTAAAAGCAACCTTGATAGACACACAGAACATTTTGAAGTTAAGTTACATAGGGCTGGCTGGCCCAAGTATCTAAAGGACACAAAAGAAGTGAAGAGAGATTACTTTGCGGTATGTGGATAATTAAGTGAGTCAAATGGGCTCATAATTAAAGATGATTGCATCATAATTTCAAATGAAACGAGAGGAGAAATCCTAATCCTCATCCATGAAGGATATTAAGGATTAACTAAGGCCATGGCTACACTAGCAATTATGTAGGCAATACTTTTGTCACTCAGGGGTGTGGGGAAAAAAACACCTCGAGCAACGTAAGTTTTGCTGGCATAAGCCCTCGTGTGCACAGCGCTATGTCAGTGGGAGAGCTCTCTCCTGTCAGCATAATGCAGCTACACTAGCACTGTATGGGTACAGCTGTGCCACTTTAAGCTTGTAAATATAGACATTGCTGTAATGTCATGAACAGGCCACCCAGTCAGAGTAGTGGCCAGGTATCAGCAAGGACTTAAAGAACAAAGTGTCTGCATAGAACATTGCAGAGCTAACAGACCAACACTATGCAAAGAACCTGTAATAACAATAACCTCCACCAGACAGACCTTGGAAGAGATTAGCTGCAGGTTTATGCAAATTTAGAGGACATCATTATCTGGCTGTAGTGACCTATTTTTCCAAGTATATAGCAATAGTGAACTTAAAAGACATAATATGTTGCAGTATTATTGAGAAAATGAAGTACACTTTTTAAAGTTTCAGTATTCCAGAACTGGTGACACATAACAGTGGAAATTGTCATTCTGAGCAAAATATGATTTTGACCATATTACTAGCAGCCCACATTACCCACAAATGAGTATAGATGTTGAGAGAACTATATAAACAGCCAAGAAACTCCTACAGAAGGAAGAGCCATTCCTTGCTCTTCTGAGCTATGGATCAACAGCAATGGGGAGCTATTGGATGTAGTCCAGCATAACTCCTGATGGTTACTACTGTCCTGACTTTGGAAACTGCCAGATATGGTGTCTCTAAAGTGGCCAGACATGAAGTGAGTAGCCAAATCTGATAAAAAGGCAAAAAGAGCTTACAGATATTTTTGTAACAAATGTCACTCAGTTAAAGAATTGACGATTCAGAACCTGGTGACCATCTTTGTGTCAAACTGGATGGAGAAAAAGAAGGGACAGATCCAGCTGTTGCAAAGAAAAATAATTCATTGTCCCGATCATATGTGAGTGAGACTGATAGTGGAGAGTTCAACAGAAATTGTCAACATCTACAGTTTGTTCCTCAGAAGGAAAAAGCAATGAAGCAAACTCTACAGATGGTGGATGCAAAATGAGAAGAAGGTGCAAGGATTCCAAATGACCAGAGACAGCGAGACAAGCAAGTTTTTATGTGCTGGGTTGTGTAATTAGAAAACTAGTATGATTTAGAGACACTTAACGGAGTAATATGTACTGAACTTTAAAGATAATGTACATTTTGAAAACTTTTGGGGGGAGATGTAAAGGAATGCTAAACTGTATTATGCTGTCCAGCCACTAGGAGGTGTTGTGTGTAACATACCCTACCTGAGCTGAGAACAGTCATTCCTGGTAGTATCTTAAAGTGAACATGTCTCTTGTATCTCTCTGGGATGAAAGCTCTGTAGCTAGTCCATATCTAGGACAAGGGCCTGACCTACTAATAGCAGCCCTGCAACCTACCATGTACAAGGAGTATATGACAAGTGGGGCTTTTACAACCTACAGCTTCCTACATCTGCAGGTTTGGCAGCATTTTCTGAATCAGCCCTAGCATGAATATAGTTACTTCTATGAAACCAGAAGTTCTCAACCTTTCTAGACTGTTGTACTCCTTTCAGGAGTCTGATTTGTTTTGCACACCTCAGCTTTCACCTCACTTAAAAACGACTTGCTTACAAAATCAGACATAAAAATAAAGTGTCACAGTACATTATTACTGAAATTGCTTACTTTCTCCTTCTTACTATGTAATCCTAAAATAAATTGGAATATAAATATTATACTTACATTTCAATGTACCCGAAGCCCAAGCTCTGCCAACCAGGGCTGTAGCATGTAACTTAGCTTCATGGGGCCTCCTGTGGCTGCCCTGGGCAATAACTTTACTTGCCACTCCCTAATATCGGCTCTGCACTTGTGACCCCCCGCCAAACCCAACCTGCAACCCCCCTGGGGGTCGTGACTCTCAGGTTGAGAAACACTGAACTAGGCAAATATATAGATGAGTTGATGTACTCCCTGGAAGACCTCTGCATACCCCCAGGGATACACATACCTCTGGTTGAGAACCACTGCATTAAACCCTTCAGTAAACGTCTTTTTGTCTGAATGGAGATGTATGTAAAGTATAGTCAAGTAATCAGACTGACAATCAGGGTTCATTCACCTCAAGGGGAGGACAGAAGGTTTAAATCCCCCAAACGAGCAGTTGAACCAATTCATTGCAGTCTAATAGCCTAAATAATAAATAGCCTAAATAATAAGTAATATACTATATTCCAAACCATAAAAAAACAGTTAAAATACTTACAAAAAGGCTAAAGTCAGGGGTGCTTAGATCCATATTGGTCACCGCTAACTGGGTCAGACAGGTGTTAGCAATGAACCCTCCAAGAATTCACCGTTTTATACCCTTTAACAAACAGGTGATGTTATTGCCTCTTACTAACTTAGCTAACTAAACAGGTTTTGGCTGGTTTGGGAACATTGCTGGTTCATGGTGCACAATCCTTTCTCATTATTAACTACCCCTGACAATTGGGGATGCTTCTTCCTTCTATTTTATCAATTACCTTTCAGGTTCAGCATTCCCAATTAAGCCATTTTCTTTCAAGGCCTTCCCATGACTGCTAACAGACCCACACTCAGGGTCATCCTTACCCATACGCAAAGTACACAGCTGCATAGGGCACCAGGGAATTTGGGGCACTACATTTCCTGGTGCCCTGCGCAGCTGCGTACTGCTCCAGCCCCTGCCTCTTCCCCATGGCCCCACCCCCACTCCACCCCTTCCCCAAAGCCTCTGCCCTGCTCCGCCCTTGCCCCACCTTGCCTCTTCCTGCCCCTTCTCCACCCCAGCCCTGCCTCCACTCCCCTGAGGACTGCTGCAGGGGATGGGCCTGCACTCACCGTATGGTAAGTAATGTGACCCGCCCCAGCCTGCTCCACTCCCCTGGCTCCCAGTTGCACCACTGGTGAATGCTGCGGGGCAATTCCCCTCTTCCCCCCAAGACTGGGAGCCAGGGAGTAAAGTGGAGCAGGTTGGGGCCAGGGGGGCGGTTTTCCCCTTGCCCCCCAGCCCTCTTTCCGCAAAGACCTGGGGCCAGCCTACCCCCCCCCCCAACAGAGGCTTGGGGCCAGCCCTTCATGGAGGCCTGGGGCCCCCCACAGTCCCCCTACTGGGGGCTGCATAGGGCCCCAAAATGGCTAGGGACAGCTCTGCCTGCACTTTACATGGCCTTACAGAAACATGCATTTTTTACATTTCAAACTAACTTAACCCTTTATTTCCTACACTATCTGACCATTTGCTTTTGCATTATCTATTCAGGAGGTGAAGCACCATCTCTGTGCCAGGCTGGTAAAGAAAGTGCCACTGTTCCATCACTGTGATCTGAACTTCCTGAATGCAGTGATTATGCATCTCAGTATTGAACTGTTCCAGCCTAGAGAGGTTATCATAGCAGAGGGCTCCTGTGGAGGTAGGATAAACTTCCTTGAATATGAGAGAGTCCTCATAGAGAGCAAGTCCATGACAAAAGAATTGAAGGCTGGAGATTACTTTGGAGGTTTTTCTGCCTGTTTTGATAATAGTTTTCCTAGCATTAGTCTAGAGCAAACGAGACATCCAAATTCTGCCCAGTCATTGGCCATGTTTTCAATTTATCAGAAGCCCAAGGGAAGCAGCTAATATGCAGGTGCACCTTCATTTTAAAATAGAGATGCTGCCCTCCAAGATTTCTGCCTATAATATTCCATTTCGAACAGAAAGGCTTTACTCTTGGATCATGGTGCATTGCAATGCTGGGACCAGTATTCTGAGGTCTACAACCCCCCACATGAGGACGTCTTTGGGCCATAATGTAGGTCTCCTCATCTGCCTTTGCCCTGCAATGGGGCAGAGACTGCTTGGCCTCATTACTTATTGACCCTAGAATCCTAAATAGATGCACATAAGTCACTACATTGCTCTAGACAGAGAAAACAGTCTTGAGCTTAAAGGGGCAATGCCAACTGAAATCTAGTAAATTACAAAATAATTAGTTAGAGGGAGTTTTAGGTTTTATTCCTGTCCCTGAATCCCTTGGTCAATTATTGTGATTTTTTTTAGTTTCAGCAAAAATGGTTCAGCTATTCCACAAATGGGATTTGGGAAAATATGTTGCTTTGACCATGTTAACAAAACCATTGTAAGAACCCTTTTTTTTTTTAAGACACTCTAACATCTTCATGCTTTGGAGCAGGGACTTGAAATTTGGCAAGAGAGGTCACCCTAGTGTTAGAGATGTGCCTTTGCTGGACCCATGAAAACTGATACAAATTTGGCCAAGTTTTGAGCCTTCTGAAAAATTGCAATTTGCATATGCTCAATAGAGACTTGTTAGAGTTTGGCTGCTACATTGATTCCTTCTCCACTGAGCTGCTTCAGCCTCTCACAGCCCCTAGTGCCTACCAGACTGCACATGCACCATCCCCACAATGCTACTCAGCATGCACCATCCCAGGGCTGCACATGTGGGCTGAGCAGGACTTTCCCTGTAGTTACTGCTCCAGATTGCTGTTGTGCCAGGTACAGAACTGAGAACAGGGAGAACCTTAACTCCTTCCTCACATCTTTCTGTGCAGAGCTCTTCCTGTTTAAGGAGTGTGCGCGGAGTATGACTGTCACAGCTCTCACCATGTGCCGTTTGTTCTCACTGTCTGGTGATGAATTGAAGGAGTTGCTGGAGACATATCCAGAGATAGGAGAGGAGATTACAAAGTGCACCATCCATAACTGTGAAAGCCTGATTGGTGAGTCTTGTGTCTGAGCTCCCTGTCAATAGAAACGGGGAGGAAATAGTGTTAGGGCCCATCTGTCTGTCGCCCCCCACCTTTTTGGTGGGGAGTAACTCCTTAAGGGTGCTAGATTCCAATAAGTCAATACTTTTTACAAGGCTGAGCTGTGTAGCTTTCCCACTCCAACACTGGGCCTTCAGGCTCCAGCACCTCTCACCGTGAGCTCTCACAGCATGTCCATCTTAGGCCATCTCTACACTACCATTTATGTTGGCAAAACGTATGTTGTTCAGGGGGTTGAAAAAACACCCCTGAGTGACATAAATTTTGCTGGCCACTCATTGAGGTGGTTTTATGATGTCAACGGGAGAGATTTCTCGCATCGGCACAGAGCAACTACACGAGCAATCTTACAGCAGCGCAGCTACATCAGTTTGCTCAGTACAGAACTACCACTCCCATCAGCCCAGTTCCCACTGCCCTTCCCTTTCCTCTGGGCAGGTAAGGGGAAAGGTCCTGAGCCAGAAGTGGCCAGGCTCTGTTTGGAAGGGTAGCGCATGGCAAGGGGAGCTGCAGGGAAGCTGAAGCAGCAATCGCATGGGATCAGGAGAGAGCAGGGGCAGCTCCAGGCCCCAGCATGCCATGCGCATGCTTGGGGCAGCAAGCCGCGGGGGGCGCTCTGCCGGCGCCGTGACAGCAGCAGGCAGGCTGCCTCCGGCGGTTTGCCTGTGGAGGGTCCGCTGGTCCCGCAGCTTTGGCAGACCTCCCGCAGGCATGCCTGCGGGAGGTCCTCTGAAGCCGCGGGACCAGCGGACCCTCTACAGGCAAACTGCCGGAGGCAGCCTGCCTGCCCTGCTTGGGGTGGCAAAATCCCTAGAGCCTCCCCTGGGAGAGAGGCTTGATACAGGAATGAATGCAGAGCAACGTGGGAAACAGGTTGTGACTGCTAGACATCACAGCTAGGTGCAGCTCAGTATGGGATTTATGGGGGAGCAGCAGCAGCTGGTCAGGGAACCGCCGCAGTGGGGCCTGGTGAAAGGTACTAACTGAGCCTGGTTTGGAAATCTGCAAAACTCCAATTTGCTTTGAACAGAGACTAGACTCGATAGGGCACCCTGGGCAGTAGCCCTGAACAGCCCTGACTCTCAGTCAGACTGCCACAGGGATCCAAACAGGAACCACTGTTGCACATTTAGAACAGTAACTGTTCAAGCCGCTGTACCTAAGGTATTTGTAACCTTTCCCTTAGCCATGTCTCAGAGTGGCTATTGGGACCCACCAGCCTACAAGGCCTAGCTGCCGAAGCATCTACAGTGCTTGCCTCTGAGTTGCAGTACACCTGGCAAGCTATTGGCACCCTAAGGATTTGGTGTACTCAGGCACAGAACCTCAGCAGTAAGTACACATGCTCCTGAGAGAGGCTTTACCTTCTCTGGGACCAATGCAACCCAGCAAGTATCTGCAGCAACACAGATACCTTTTCAAAACAAGGCAGCATTTATTAGTCAACTGGAAATCAGCACCAGAGAAAACTTTAGGTTTGCATGGAGAAGCAAAGGTTAAGACAGAGTGCATGCTGGCAGACGCAATTGCCTCCTTATTCCACATCTTCCTCAAATCCATCCTGTCTCCCTGGCTCTATGGGCTACGGGTGCTACAGCGGCACAGCTGCAGTGCTTCAATTATGCCGTTGTGGTACTGTAGTGTAGTACCACATCAATGGAAGGGGTCTTTCCGTTGTAGGTAATCCACCTCCCCAAGTGGCAGTAGCTAGGTCAACAGAAGAATGTTTCCCTCAACCTAGCTACCTTCACTTGGGGAGGTAGAGCTTCTACACTGACGGAAACACCCTTCTGTCTCTGTACTCTGCACTTACACAGTGGAGGTGACAGTGGCATAGCTATGCGGCTGTAGCCTCTGTCGAGTGTAGAAGTGGTCTGAGGCAGACACATGGATTCTAAATGTACTACTAAAATTCCCACATTCATCATTTCATCCAGGCTAAAGGTACAACTATGTTCAGTAACCAGTGTGTGACACACTCATTTGAGCCAGGTTCAACAAACACAGCTGAATTTTGCCCACACAGCAGCTTTTTCACAACACAAACATGTGCCAGACAACTTTGTGCATCCCGCCAACCATGGTGCCAGGCCACATTTCTTTTAGTGCATTCTGGGATATCTGGGCAGCTAGCATATAGTGCCTTGCCAGGGGATAGAGTTACCAGAGGACGTGCTTGCAGAGCAGAACCAACATCACAGACTGCTAGAAGGGGGGAAGGCTGGGGGTCCCATCTACACTACAACCAGCTGAACTGGTTACATCCAGACAGCTGTGTATCCTCCTAGGTTACTAACATGGTGAAACACTGAGCTCCTATGTTTACTGAGTATTAACTCTGTTGTGTGACAGAGCTGAGTGGTTACAACTTCTGTTAAAAGCTATCATGCCAAAAGGGGCCTTGTGTTTTTAACTGAAGGTATTGCATGTGACTGCCCTGGAAGCAGCTGGCTGTACAGAGGAAAGTTTTGCTGTCATCAGTAGTTTCTATGACTTGGCATTGGCTAAGTCAGCACACGGTTCACAGTTCCTCTGAAATAGAGAAGTGGACACAGGAAATCTGTTGGTTTTCCCCCTTTAGTATCTTGAAAGAATAAGAGTTTCAGGCTACTGCAACTCTTCTGGTAAGGGCAGGAGCTGTGAAGTGAATTAACCACAAAATGATCAGACAGCTGTGGTGCCTATTAATTTTACCATTGCATTATATGAGCATGTACACCAAAAGACTGCTTTTCCCCCAGGTACTGTACTAACTCAGCAACATTTCTTCCTCTGGACTCAACACTAATTCTTGCCTTGTAAGATAAGCAGAGTCACACCTGGTCAGTTTTTAAAAGGGAGACTTCCATATAAAACCCCAGGTAACACAAAAATTATTGTTGGTGATGCCAGGGATGGCAACCTTCCCCCTGAGTACTAATCTAATGGTCCTAACTGATGATCTTTGATTAGAGGTCCCACAGACGGCAAAAGGTCCCTGCCAATAAAATAGGGAATGGTCCTTTCAGAACCTAAACTCATGGTTCCTGGGTAAAGATCACCAGAGTTAAGTATCTAATCCCATTTTATAGCATGTGATACCATTTGTGTCCATGTCCATTTTTAACTTAAATCTTAATTAGATGCATTCTGCTGTAAACCAGGCAGTGCTTTTATAGAACTGTGATCTAAAGTGGCTCTGAGGGTTATGGTTCAAGGTTGCCATCTGCCAGCTGAAAAGAGGGATAATTCCAGGTCCTGTTCTTTATTGTTCTTGTTAGATTTATCTGTTTTCCCATTATGGATTCCACACCAGATGATTTTATTCTACCAGTTACAATATCATGGCTAGTAGCAATCTTGGGGCTGGTGTCATGGCTAGTAGCAATCTTGGCATGTGTACGTGAAGGGTGTCAAACCAGATTGATTTGATGCACGTTATTTAACACACACCAAGTAACCTGCACTAATAGCATGCACGTGGGATAGCTATGCCTCTTTCAGTTTGCATTGTTGTGTTCACATGGTAGCAGCTTGCTGCTTAGAGAGTATCCTGTGGTCCTTTGCTTCACTGCTGCGCACTGTGCATTCTGGGATTTTTCTCACTTTGCGTTGTGGAATGCATAGCAGAAGCCAGGAGTGTTCACATTTTTAAAAATCCCAGGTTTCCGCTGTCTCCACCCCATGCTTCCTTTCTAGGCAGACTAATAACATTTTTGAATTGCTGTTGGTCAGCATGGACCCAGCAGTGCCCCACGGCACTGTGCTGACAACCATAAATACACAGAGACTTTCAACACTCAAAGTCGGATGAAATTCAGCATTGGACTTCACCCAACACACCACCAAGCAGATGACATTATAGTAGGGTGACCAAATAGCAAGTGTGAAAAATCAGGACAGGGGTTTGTGGGGGGAAAATAGACACCTATATAAGAAAAAGCCCCAATATCGGGACTATCCCTATAAAATCGGGACATCTGGTCACCCTACATTGTCATGGCAGCCACTCTTCCAGCAGCTTCAGCAGCAGTGGAAGGACAAGGACAAGGAAGAAGAGGAGAACACCAAGCAACTGATACTAGAGGAGCGGTTCCTGGATGAACTACATGGTGTTCAGTGTTGTTCTTCTTCAAGTGATTACACATATCTGTTCCACTGTCAATGCGTGCTCGCCTAGTGCGGTTATTAGATATTTTTCCCTCAGCAGTACCCATCAGGGCAGCGTGAGTGTCCTCTACTGCCTCACACCACTGCATGCAGATATAAAGGCAGAGTCACCCCGTTCCCCCTCAGTTCCTTTCTACCACCCATGATGTTGGAGCTGCTTTCCTTGCATTTGCAGTCCCACCCTCTTTGGTGTAGTACCTGTTCTATTAGTTTTAGCCTCTGTGACAAAGTTCCTCCTCTGCCTTGGTGGGTCCTGCACTTATTGGTGGATTTGCTTGCCTCAGAGATTCACGGCAGCCCTCAGTTTGGCCACTCTTGCCATTGGCTCAAACCTGCCATTCACTCAGTTAACCTCATCACTGGCCAGCATGGGGAAAAGGAAGAGAACAGTCTCTGCAGACCCCCCTAGTGGGTCGGGGGACAGGCCAGAGACCTTCCCCTCTGTTGGGACCCACAGTTCAGGTCAACTCCTCTTATATCCAATGGAGGGGGGGGTGTGGGATGGGGGGAATCCAGGCCTGCCCTCTACTCTGGGTTCCAGCCCAGGGCCCTGTGGATTGCAGCTGTCTACAGTGTCTCCTGTAACAGCTGTGTGACAGCTACACTTTCCTGGGCTACTTCTCCATGGCCTCCTCCCAACACCTTCTTTATCCTCACCACAGGACCTTCCTCCTGGTGTCTGATAACGCTTGTACTCCTCAGTCCTCCAGCCCTATGCCTTCTCACTCTCAGCTCCTTGCATGCCTCTTGCTCCCAGCTCCTCACATGCACCTTACTAACAGGTTGAGGTCCTTTTTAAACCAGGTGCCCTGATTAGCCTGCCTGTCTTAATTGATTCTAGCATCTTCTTAATTGGATCCAGGTGTCCTAATTAGCCTGTGTGCCATAATTGGTTCCAGCAACTTCCTGATTGTTCTGGAACAGACCATTATCTTACTCAGGGAAAAGGGACCTGCTTAATCTGGGGCTAATATATCTACCTTCTATCACTCTTCTGTAGCCAACTAGCCTGACCCTGTCACACCTTGTTTAGAGTTTCTGTGCATAATTTAAGATATAAGATCAAGTTTAAATTAGTATTTAGTAGCATTGATTTGCCAGTTCCCATTTTGGGTACCAGTACCAAACTCATGCCTCGTTCTCCAGGCTTCAAGTCTTGTCACTCATGTAACAAGTCCATGCCAGTGAGCGACCCACACCCCAGCTGCCTAAGTGTGAGGCAGATCTGAGTGACAAACGTCACATTTGTAGGGGATTCAAACCTCTCTCAAAGACAGTGCAATCATACTGAAGTGTCTGCTGATGGAGTCTGTGCTCCTCCCACCATCACAGCCTTCCCATTTAGAGCAGATACCGACGACGTCCACGGCTGTTAGGAGTGCTCCTCCTGATCTGACGGAGCTGAGAGGCAGATCTTCATCGCCAGAACTGAAGAAAAAGCAACATAACTCTCCTAAAACTGAGTACTGGAGTCTTTGAAATCTGTGGTGAGAACACCAAGTGGAGACAAGGACACAAAGTGCGCTCAACGAAGAGGCACTCCCAGGCACCATGCTTAAAAGCCAAGGGGGGTGGTTGATTCTGGAGCCTAGGACGGGCCCATTGACACCGATCCCTGAAATACCTATTGCATCAGCAGCAGCACAGCTTTCGGTACCGCAGAGCCAAGAGCCTTTTCCAGTACCGTCTATGCCCAAAGCTTATGAAGCAGCTCAGGTATTGTTGAAACTGTCGGTATCATTTTCCCCAGCTATTCAAGACTCTTACCCAGTACTGGGGTCTAATATACATGTTTCAACTTTTCTAGCCCCAGCCTTGATGTACCATTCGGTGTTGGCAGCAGTACCGTTACTGCACCTCTCAAAACGTCTCCCTTTAGATGGAAGCTAGCAATGATCTTGCTGGTACCTCCATCTCCAGGCTCAGAACTGATCTGACAGAGTCAGCTCTCCCTTCATTAGAGGAGGCAGATCTTGGGGGTGGGTGAAGCTTTGCCTCAGGAAGGCTAGCTCCCTGTCCCGCCTCTTCTGCCCATGGCCCCACCCACACTCCATCCCTGCTCCACCTGTCCCTCCTCTCCTCCACACCCCTTCTTCCTCTTGTTGCCAGCACAAAGTGCCAGAGGCTAAGCAACAGTGGTTTGTGGCCCGGAGTGCATAGCGCCAATGACCACACCAGGGTGAAGAAGCAAAACACAAGTTTATTTGAGCTCAAATAAGGTGCGAGGGAGAATGCAATCTCAAATCCTGCACCCCTAAAACAAGCAGTTTCTTCCTTTTATATCCCAGTTGTTTACTACAAAACTTTTTCTTGCTGACTAACTGATCTTTCACTCCCCCCTCCTTTCCCATCCAGCTGCAGTATCTTTTCTCACTCAATCTTTTTGTCTTCCCCCTCCCTCTCCCCTTTCTGCTGCAGAGACATGTATGCTATATCTAAGAGTGGCCTTGAAACTTGCTTCAATTTAGCTCCAGTGTATTACAGCAGGGAACTGGCTGTTACAATCAGAAAACTAACTACTGACATTACATTTTACAGCTATTAACACATTGGGTTACACTAGGTTACACAAAGTGTTAAACATGGAGGAACAATGGTTCATTGAGGCCTGAGCAGGAGGGCTTCATCGGCACTTGTGATCTTCCACCCTCCTGAGCTACCTAGATTTATGCCTAGTGACACCAACACTCTGAGTCTCTGCCACCTGCTGGGATGCAGTGAGCAGCTGGCAGAAGTGGGGGTTCCTGGGGGAGGGGGTGGAGGAGAGGAGGTACATGGTGGGCGGGGCAGCCTTGGGGGATGGAAGAGAGGAGGGATGTGGGCAGCGAAGGCCTCACGAGGAGGGGGGTTGAGTGGAGGAAAGCAAGGACTTAGCAAGGCAGCGGGGGGTGGTGGAGGCCTCAGGGAAGGGGAAGAGCAGGAAAGAGAAGAGACAGAATGCAGGCGGGGCCACCATGTTCCAGGTGTCTGGCAGCAGGTCGGAAGCAGCAGTGAGTGGCCTGTTATACTCACCGCCCCTGATAAGATTTCAGGTTTGACCATGATAAGTTCAACAGACCTTGTCATGTTCTTTTGTACCAGAAATGGACTGGCTAAAGAACTTGCTTACTAATGTGTACCCGCTGCCTAGGCGTACATCATTAGATCCTTTAATGCTCTGCTGGGCATAGCTGAGGTTGTTAAAGAAGGTATTTTGCACTCAGTGCCACCTCGTGGCTGAACAATGTAATGCAGTTTATCGTTCCATTACAGCCCCCCGGGGTGCCTGTCCACTGTGGTACCAGCCACAGACTCAGAATTCCAAAGACCAATGGCCCGGCATAACTGAGGCCCACCATTATATCAATGGCCCTTTTGGAATCCATGGGGTTTCCCTCCACCATTTAAAGCATCTCCGCTCCCTTCCCACCCTTCTACTTCAGCTAGGTGTTGGGAGCATTTACAACAGGGTCACTATCTGCCCACCCCTGGTACTGGAACTGGTCCTGTGCACAGGTGGGGTTGTGCTCTGTATTCTCCTGTGGAGAAATTGGAGGAGGGTCCACCTCAAACAGCCCCTTTTCTGCTTCATTCCCTGACGATGACGATGATTATAGAGCTCATCAGGACTTGTTGATCAGGGTGGCTACAGCTCTGGATATCCACGTGGAAAAGGTGCAGGAAAAGTCACACAGACTGGTGAACATTTTGGCTTCAGTGAGACTCTTTAGGGTAGCCCTCCCTATTAATGAGGCTATCCTAGAGCCTGTCAGTGCCCCATGGCAGACTCCATCTTCCCTGCTTCCCACTGCACAAACAGTAGAGAGAAATATTGCGTCCCTTCGCAAACATTCAGACATTTTTATAACTCTCCTCCTCCAGGCTTCCTGGTAGTCTCTGCTACTAACGAAAAGGAGAGGGAAGGACACCAAGCCTCAACACCAAAACAGAAGGAAGCAAAGAAGCTGGACCTATTCCAAAGGAGGCTTTATTCTACAGGAGGTTTACAGGTTAGAATCATGAACCTCCAGACTCCATTGTTGGTACAGTTTTAGCCTGTGGGATAATGTCTTGAAACTTAAGGACAGGCTTCCAGATGAGGTAAAGTAGGAGTGCACTTCTTTGGTGGAGGAGGACAAATTAGTTGCCAGAATGGCCTTGCAGGCAAGTCTAGATAAAGTGAACTGTGTTTCTTAACCTCTGACTTCCGCCATCACTATGCAGTACTCCTCCTGGCTGCAGTTGTCAGATCTTCCCCCTGAGGTTCAACAAACCATCCAAGAGTTCCCATTTGAAGGCCCCTCAATCTTTTCTGAAAAGGCTGATGAGAGGCTACATAGTCTTAAGGATTCAAGGGCAACCCTTAAGTCTCTGGGGATTTATATATCAGCAGCAAAAAGAAAACTTTCCACCCGTAGCAGTGCCAGCAGTTTTCACCTTTCATGCCTCGTACCCAGGACCTGTGCAGAAACAGGAGAAGTTATAAGAGGCATCCTCCTCATCTTCTGCAGCTGCCAGTTCATCTAGGGAAGTTGGGCTCTCTAAACAAATATTTGGACCTGTTCATCAAGAGCAGCCTACCTCTCCCCAGGGTAACGTCTTTCTCCACCCCACTATTTGCTGTCCAACTGTCTCACTTCCTAAGTGTTTGGTCCTGCATCACCATGGATCAGTGGGTCTTAAGCATGGTGGAATTGGGATAGACTCTTCAATTTGTTTCTATCCGTCTTCCCCATCCCTTTTTAGGGACCACTTTCAAAAACAGGTTATGAGGCAAGCAATGTTGTTTTTCCATCGATGCTGTTTTGATGAGATGTGAGTTAGTTCAGTCTATGGTTTGTGTTCAGGCAAAGCTGCTGCACACTGCTTTAGCAGTTCTCCAACTGCTATCCCACACAGCTTTGCAGCCAGCCATTAGTGACCTGTCTATTTACCTGCATGCCCTCAACTGCTCTGATATCAAGTTGACTGGAAGTCCCCTCCCCCATTTAAAAACTGCAGTGCAGCCAAAACTGGCCCATTGCTCCTGGATTTGAGTATTTCAGCATTGCTGCAATAGTACTCCAGAAGCCAACATACCTCAAGCAGCCCCTTGGAGCCATCCTGAGACCCCAGATCTTCATCATCATCTGCTGAGAAGCAGCAGTGCAGGAAGCTCTTGTGGCCAGACAATGGAATAAAGTTATTTTGTGAACATTGTTAAGCAGAGGTCTACAAGGGTAGCCACAGCCAGGATGCTGACCAATGCAGGATAAAGAGCAAACAGCTTGTGAGAATGTACATTGAAACCTAGGAAAAATAGAAATGGGAGATGCAGACGCAACTCCTGGAGACAATACAAAGCCGGAATGCTCTGCTCAGGCCAGTGAGAACAACTGCACCTGGGACCCCAGCTCTTTTCAGCCATCTAATGTCTCTGATAACTTTGAGCCTCGCCAGTCAACACCAGAAGGCCTAAGAACACGAAGAGGCAGTATCTAGGCATATACTCACCTGTGACTTGAATCCCCCCCTCCTCTTGTTGTGTTCTACCCTCCACTGCTCTGTGTCACTTTGAATTTTTGCTTCATTATTGTTTTAATTAAAGGATTCTTTCTGACAACTACATAATTGACCATTTAATAGAAACAATTAAAAATTCTTTCATAGTCATCAATGCATTTTACACAGAAAATTTATAAATTTTAAATAATTCAGAGGGTTTTACAAAAGCATCTAGGCAGGACACAAGGTAAAATAAGGACTGACACAATGTTCCACTCCCTCCACCCAGGAACAAGACTTCACTGCTAATAATCCATCCCAACTCTCCTGCATGGTTTAAAAGCAGGATGTCCAGCTGCATATTTTCAGGCCTGGTGTAATAAACAGATAAGAAAAGTTAATAGCAAAGAAGTGCTTTATATCTCTTTGACTATAAAGGGTTAACAAGTTCAGTAAGCCTGGCTGTCACCTGATCAGAGAACCAATCAGGAGACAGTTAAGAATACTTCAATATATTTTTGGGAAGGTTGTTCTGGTGCTAGTTAGTTTGTAGATTGTCACTCTGAGGCTCAGGGTACCCACGGCAACCGGTTCTCTCATATCTCCTGATACAGGCTCTTATAAGTTCAACATAGTGAGTATAGATAGATAAAGCGAGTTAGGCTTATGTTTTTTTCTTTATTTGCAAATGTGCATTTGTCGTGTCATAAAACATCGCTTGCCTCATACCTAGTCGTGCAGAACGCAATGCATCCAGCCTCAGAAACACTGCTGACATTATAATCAACAGAGGGATAAAGGAGTGCTGTCATGTCATCAGATAGAGACAGGTTAGACTACCAAAAGGAGGCTGCCAGCAACTCTCCAAGTACCAAAATTCTCACGCACTTCCCTCAGATTCCACTGGGAATACACCTAAGAACTGCACCATCTACTCAGAGACACTCCCTATAACCGAATACCAGAAAAATCAACATACCCTCAGAGCCCGACCAGGGTATTCCTATCTAACTAACGCAAGATCCAAACACCAGAAATCCTGGACGACCCGCTCAATCTCGGGCATTGGCATTCTCACTGAAGGACTGTTAGATTGTGGTCTCTCTGCTCAACCCTTGCCACCCCACTCCAGTATCTCTGTGACACCATGATTCTCCTAGGACAACTACAGCATTGGTACCTCAGAAAACACTGTCTAGACCAATGGATGTAGAGCTCGCTACAAAACATCCACACCAGAATGGAATACAAGCGTCAGAAATATCCCTGATGATTGCCACAGCACAACTGTTGCTGAGCTCTGGCCTTTATCCTCCCAACAAATATTTTGAATATGATGACCATTATATCTCAGATCAGCAAAAAAATGACAACGCTATAGACCGCATGGCCCCACAATATGCCAACATTTCTATGACTGACCCTGAACCTAACGCTTCCTCACTCTCGTCCACTCACGCCTTCTCTACCTACGGCTACATGATTACATCTTCATCATCTGGACCCATGGGAAGGAGACTCTAAATTTCATCACATTTCAACAGCTCCAACCCACCGTCAGCCTCAGCCTAGACAATCTACACGGGAGGTCACTTCTTAACCCACTGTACAAAATAAAATTGATGTCACCATTAACACCACCCTATACCGAAAACCTACGAGCCGCTATGCCTACCTCATGCCTTTTCCCGGGGGCTTTTTTTTCCCATTTTTTTTTTTTTCCCCCCCGGGGGGCCAAACAAAAAAACCCCCCCCCAAAAACACGACTCCATTGTCTACAGCCAACACTGAGTACAACCCATCTCTCTAACCCCCAGACAGAGATCAACCTCCTACAAAATCGCCACCAAGCATCTTCAAAACTACAATCCCGCACGAAGAAATAAGAAACAGATCAACAGAGCCAGACGTGTACCCAGAAGCCTCCTACTGCAAGACAAACTCAAGAAAGAAACCAAACAGACTCCACTGTCCATCACATACAAGTCCCCAGCGAAAAACCCTCCAATGCAGTCCTTGCAGGATCTACAACTCATCCTGGCAATATCCCACACTTACACAGCCTGTGGCAGGCAGTCTCGCCCACAGAACAATCTGCCAAACTTGAAGCATTTCTCACCAGTAACTGCACAACCGCACCATAGTAACTCTAACTCAGAAACCAATCATGCAACAAACCCGATGCCAACTCTGCCCACATATCTACACCACGACACCATCTACAGGACCTAACCCGATTCTGCCACACCATCACCGGTTCATTCACCTGCACGGGTCCACCCAATGTAATTCGCATTCATGTGCAGCAATCCCCTCTGCTATGTACATCGCCAAACTGGACAGTCTCTACAGAAAAGGATAAATGGGACACAATCAATATAAGAACGGCAAATACAAAACCTGTAGGAGAAACACTTCAGCCTCCCTGCCCCTATAGCAGATCTTAGGTGCCATCCTGCAGCAAAACACTTCAGGACCCAGACTTCAAGAGAAACTGCTGAGCTTCAGTTCATCTGCAAATTTGACACCATCAGCTCAGGATAAACAAAGACTGTAATGGCTTGCCAACTACAAAACCAGTTCCCTCCTTGTTTTTACCACCTCGCTGCTAGAAGAGGGCCTCATCCTCCCTGATTGAACTAACCTCGTTATCTCCAGCCTGCTTCTTGCTTGCATATATATATCTGCCCCTGGAATTTCCACTACATGCATCCGACTAAGTGGGTATTCACCCACGAAAGCTCATGCTCCAAAACTTCTGTTAGTCTATAAGGTGCCACAGGACTCTTTGCTGCTTTCGTCAAATTTAGTTCACTTTGAAACAGGATTCCAGAGTTCATGATAAATATGGAGTTAATGTACCAGAATAAATTGTATTATGTGTAAGCAAGCGTTAGCATAGTTATTAGTCCAGTCAACTTAGTCTAGTTTAAACACCCTGTGTAGACAAACTCTTGGTTTGCTTGAGTGTCTTAAAATCTCTCTTGATCATGTTTTGCAGAACTTAAAGTTATGCAACAGAATAAAATGTAACAGCCACGACAAACTGTAGGAGCTGAAGATGAAACCATTCCACTGCTGATATGTCACAGATTTCAGCTGCTGGGATGTGTGAAGGAATGAACCAGTGCGTCTCACGTCTCAAAGGTTTTTGAGATTTAGTCAGTCTCTGGAAAGAATTCTCTTCTGAGTTCAGCTCTGCAAGCTGATTATCCTCATGCATCTCTGTTGCCTTTCTGCGTTTGTTCAGCACATGCAGATGTGTTATCCACTGAGCAATTTGGAGAGGAGAATTAAGCAATGGAGCAGAAAACAGAGCTCTTTTTAGGCAGTTTCTTTCAGCTCAAGTCAGGTCAGGTTCTAACTTACTATCTTCAAAATACCTAATCACTTTGCCTTTGTCTTCCCTACTGACATTTATATAGATAGACCCTATCATCCTTTCAGTACTGAACTAAGGATACAATTTTCAGAAGTACCTAAGGGAGTTGGGGAGCCTAACTCCCATTTTCAAAAGTGATGTATGTGTTTGAAAGTCAATGGGACTTAAGTTCCTAAGGGCCAGAGTTTTATAGGTATTTAGGCATCTAAAGATACAGATGGGTGCTTCTCAGGGAGTTAGGTGCCTCAGCACTTGTGAAAATCCCACTAAATGTCTATCTGTATCTTTAGGTGCCTGAATGCCTTTACAAAGCTGGTCTTGACTCACTTTTGAAAAATGTACCCTAAAATCATAGAATCATAGAATATCAGGGTTGGAAGGGACCTCAGGAGGTCATCTAGTCCAACACTCTGCTCAAAGCAGGACCTAATCCCCAACTAAATCATCCCAGCCAAGGCTTTGTCAAGCCTGACCTTAAAAACCTCTAAGGAAGGAGATTCCACCATCTCCCTAGGTAACCCAGTCCAGTGCTTCACCACCCTCCTAGTGAAAAAGTTTTTCCTAATATCCAACCTAAACGTCCCCCACTGCAACTTGAGACCATTACTCCTTGTTCTGACATCAGGTACCACTGAGAACAGTCTAGATCCATCCTTTTGGAACCCCCTTTCAGGTAGTTGAAAGCAGCTCTCAAAATCCCCCCCTCATTCTTTTCTTCTGCAGACTAAACAATCCCAGTTCCCTCCGCCTTTCAACATAAGTCATGTGCTCCAGCCCCCTAATCATTTTTGTTGCCCTCCGCTGGACTCTTTCCAATTTTTCCACATCCTTCTTGTAGTGTGGGGCCCAAAATTGGACACAGTACACCAGATGAGGCCTCACCAATGTCGAATAGAGAGGAATGATCACGTCCCTCAATCTGCTGGCAATGCGCCTACTTATACAGCCCAAAATGCAGTTAGCCTTCTTGGCAACAGGGCACACTGTTGACTCATATCCAGCTTCTCGTCCACTGTAACCCCTAGGTCCTTTTCTGCAGAACTGCTTCCTAGCCATTCGGTTCCTAGTCTGTAAGAATGATTGGGATTCTTCTGTCCTAAGTGCAGGACTCTGCACTTGTCCTTGTTGAACCTCATCAGGTTTGTTTTGGCCCAGTCCTCTAATTTGTCTAGGTCCCTCTGTATCCTATCCTTACCCTCCAGCATATCTACCACTCCTCTCAGTTTAGTGTCATCTGCAAACTTGCCGAGGGTGCAGTCAAAGCCATCCTCCAGATCATTCATGAAGATATTGAACAAAACCAGCCCCAGGATCAACCCTTGGGGCACCCCGCTTGAAATCAGTTGCCAACTAGACATGGAGCCATTGATCACTACCCGTTGAGCCCGACGATCTAGCCAGCTTTCTATCCACCTTATAGTCCATTCATCTAGCCCATACTTTAACTTGCTGGGAAGAATACTGTGGGAGACCATATCAAAAGCTTTGCTAAAGTCAAGGAATAACACATCCACTGTTTTCCCGTCTTCCACAGACCCAGTTATCTCCTCATAGAAGGCAATTAAGTTACTCAGGCATGATTTGCCCTTGGTGAATCCATGCTGACTATTCCTGGTCACTTTCCTCTCCTCTAAGTGCTTCAGAATTGATTCCTTGAGGACCTGCTCCATGATTTTTCCAGGGACTGAGGTGAGGCCGACTGGCCTGTAGTTCCCTGGATCCTCCTCCTTCCCTTTTTTAAAGATGGGCACTACATTAGCCTTTTTCCAGTCACCCAGGACCTCCCCTGATTGCCACGAGTTTTCAAAGATAATGGCCAGTGGCTCTGCAATCACGTCTACTAACTCCTTTAGCACCCTCGATTGCAGCACATCCAGCCCCATGGACTTGTGCTCGTCCAGTTTTTCTAAATAGTCCCGAACCACTTCTTTCTCTACAGAGGGCTGGTCACCTCCTCCCCATATTGTGCTGCCCCATGCAGTAGTCTGGGAGCTGACCTTTTTCATGAAGACAGAGGCAAAAAAATCATTGAGCACATTAACTTTTTCAACATCCTCTGTCACTAGGTTGCCTCCATCATTCAGTAAGGGGCCCACACTTTCCTTGACTTTCTTCTTGTTGCTAACATACCTGAAGAAACCCTTCTTGTTACTCTTTGTCTCTTGCGTAGCTGCAAATTTCCAAGGTGATTTGGCCTCCTGATTTCACTCCTGCATGCCTGAGCATATATTTTTATACTCCTCCTGGTATTTGTCCAATCTATCCACTTCTTGTAAGCTTCTTTTTGCATTTAAGAATCAGCAAGGATTCATGTTAAGCAAGCTGGCTGCCTGCATATTACTGTTCTTTCTATACATCAAGGATGTTTCTTCCTGCAACCTCAATAAGGATCTTTAAAATATAGTCGCTCTCCTGAACTCCTTTCACGCTCATGTTATTTTCCCAGGCGGATCCTGCCATCAGTTACCTGAGGGAGTCAAGGTCTGCTTTTCTGAGAGTCCAGGGTCCGTATTCTGCTGCTCACTCCTTCTCTTCATGTTCAGGCAGGGGCGGCTCCAGCCCAGCATTGCCAAGCGCAGCGCTTGGGGTGGCAAGCTGCAGGGAGCAACTCTGCGGCGCGCCAAGGGCGCAGGCAGGCTCCCTCGGTGGCTGCCTGCAGAAGGTGCTGGTCCCGCGGCTTCGGTGGACCTCCCACCGATAGCTGCCTGCAGAGGGTCCGCTGGTCCTCAGCTCTCGAGTAGCGCCGAGCTAGCGGACCCTCTGCAGGCACGCCTGCAGGAGATCCACCGAAGCGTGGGACTAGCGTACTCTCCGCAGGCAAACAGCCGAAGGAGCCTGCTTGGGGCGGCAAAAGCGCCTAGAGCCGCCTGGTGTCAGGATCCTGAACTCGACCATCTCATGGTCACTGCCTCCCAGGTTCCCATCCACTTTTGCTTCCCTACTAAACTTCTCTGTTGTGAGCAGCAGGTCAAGAGAGCTCTGCCCTAGTTGGTTCCTCCAGCACTTGCACCAGGAAATTGTCCCCTACACTTCCCAAAAACTTCCTGGATTGTCTGTGCACTGCTGTATTGCTCTCCCAGCAGATATGCAGGTGGATAAATCTCCCATGAGAACCAGGGCCTGCGATCTAGTAACTTCTGCTAATTGCCGGAAGAAAGCCTCATCCACTTTATCCCCCAGGTCTGGTGGTCTATAGCAGATTCCCACTACAACATCACCCTTGTTGCTCACACTTTTAAACTTAATCCAGAGACTCTCAGGTTTTTCTGCAGTTTCATACCAGAGCTTTGAGCAGTCATGCTGCTCTCTTACATACAATGCAACTCCCCCACCTTTTCTGCCCTGCCTGTCCTTCCTGAATAGTTTATGTCCATCCATGACAGTGCTCCAGTCATGTGAGTTATCCCACCAAGTCTCTGTTATTCCAATCACATCATAGTTCTTTGACTGTGCCAGGATTTCCAGTTCTCCCTGCTTGTTTCCCATGCTTCTTGCATTTGTGTATAGGCACTTAAGATAACTCGCTGATTGTCCCGCTTTCTCAGTCTGATACAGGAGTCCTACCCTCTTGCACTCTCCTTCAACTCAGGCCCGTACCCAGATTATTTTGTGTTGGATTTTAAATACCAGTGCCCAGTGTACTATTTCCTCCAATTACTGAAAACTTGTTGAATTCGTTTTTTCCTATATGTGGTTAACTCCTCAAAGTTCATGAATGCAGGGGGAAAATCCTTTAGTCAAATTCTGCTGTATGGACCAGAGAACACTGAATTTTGCCTGGAATTTGTGTGAAGCTCTCAGAGCCACAGAAAGAACTCCAAACTTTGCAGCGCGGTGGCCAGAGAGTGAGAATGCTCATTGTCTCTGTGTGGTGGAAGGTGATGTGACTGAGATTCGTGAAGCTTCTGAAATGGATGTTTCACAGCATGTTCTGTGTTATTGTATCTATGGTGTTACTAGAAACAAAAATATTTTTGTATTGACTATAACTAATTCAAATAAAATATAAGGTTTAAGTAAATATCAGAGTCCATCTAGATCCCTGAAAGATCAACAGTAAAAATTAGCTCTTTGTAACATATCAGAAAAAGTAACTAGATGAATGAAAAGTGATGGGATGCAGGGTTGGGGGGCAGGGTTGTGTCTATCTGAAGCTGTTCCATACACCTAATAATTTTTGTTTCCCCTTCTCTGTACCTTTCCAATTCTACCATATCCTTTTTGAGATGGGGTAAATTGCAATGACTGGGCTCTGGGAGGTCAGGCTTGGTGGTCAGAGCTGGAGACAGCTCCTAGTGCCAAGCCAGGGATCAGAGTCAGAGACAGCATCAGGGCAAAGGCATCGGAGTGGAGACCTGGAGTAAGCCAGGCAAGCAGGAACTGGGAATAGATGGGGGTCTGATAGAAAGAAGCTAGGAACCAGGCTCAGGAGCCAGGTAACTGGTACATAATAGCAGCCAACCAGGTGCTCAGACAGATTCCTGTGTTACTTCATGCCCATGACTGCTTAGTTTGCTGAACAGCCTTTGATGAGAGACATTGTCAAAAGCTTTCGGAAAGTCCAAGAGCATGATTTCCACTGGCTCACCCTTTTCCGCATACTTGTTGATCCCCCTCAGAGAATTCTAATAGATTGGCGAAGCCATGTTGATTCTTCCACAACATAATGTGTTCATCTATAGGTATGTCTACACTACGGGATTATTCCGATTTGAAAGAAACCGATTTTTGGAAACAGATTGTACACAGTCGAGTGCATGCAGCCACATTAAGCACATTAATTCGGCAGTGTGCCTCCATGTACCGAGGCTAGCGTCAACTTCCAGAGCATTGCACTGTGGGTAGCTATCCCATAGCTATCCCATAGTTCTCACAGTCTCCCCCGCCCATTGGAATTCTCCCCATACAGAAATCAGATCCAGTATCTCCCGTACGGCCCATGCTGGAGCTTTTTTTTGATTCTGGGACTGCATGGTCTCCTGTGCTGATCATCACTCCACACTGGGCAAACATGAAATGAAATTCAAAAGTTCACGGAGCTTTTCCTGTCTACCTGGCCAGTGCATCCGAGTTCAGATTACTTTCCAGAGCGGTCACAGTGGTGTACTGTGGGATAGCTCCCGGAGGCCAATACCATCAAATTTCGGCCACACTAACCCTAATTCGAAATGGCAATGTCGATTTCAGCACTACTCCCCTCATGGAGGAGGAGTACAGAAATCAATTTTAAGAGCCCTTTATATCAAAGTAAAGGGCTTCGTTGTGTGGATGGGTGCAGGGTTAATTCAATTTAACGCTGTTAAATTTGAGATAAACTCATAGTGTAGAGCAGGCCTTTGTATCTGATAATTTTGTTCTTTACTCAGGGGTGAAAGTAGAAATAGGGACTTACCAGTACAGGGCTGGGTTAGGGCCGGCTCTGGCCCCTGGAAGGGGTGGGGTCTTGGGCAGAAGGGGTGGGGATGTGGGGGTCAGAGCCAGCCCCGGCCTGCCCCATACCGGTAAGTGCCCTCCCCCTCTCCCGCTGAGGTAGCAGCGGCAGCCAGGGATTCCAGCAGCAGTTTAAAGGACACAGGGCTCAGGCAATGCTACCACCCCAGGCCCTTTAAACCATTGCTGGAGCCCCCAGCTGCCATTGCCACTCCAGGGGCTATTTAAAGGGCCTGGGGCTCCAGGGCTATTTAAAGGGCCTGGGGCTCTATCATAAGCATTCCCTAATCTGGACCTTAGCGTCCAGAAATCTGGGTGCCTGCATGAACCCCTCTAAACTTAATTACCAGCTCAGATTTGATCTCGCTGCCACCAGCCAAAACCAGGGTTTGGCTCCCTCTGGGTCTCCCCCAAACCTTCCCTGGGAACCCAAGACACAGAAGCCCACTGAGGTCGTACCACAAGGGAATACCCACTTCCTTCTCCCCTCTCTCTCCACCCAGACTTTCCTCTCTGGGCTACTTGAGAGTTACTGATGCAATCTCTTTACATCACAATACCAAGAAGATGTCTCTCATTCCACAAGAGACAAACCAAATACAAGGAAAAGAAAAGATTCTCCTCTCTTCCCCCTTAGCTTCTCCTCCACCAAATTTCCTGGTACTGCAGAGATTTAACCGTCCGGTAGATCTAACACAAAGAGAACTTCCCTCCCCTTCGTCCTGAGCCTACTCAGAGGGAAAAAAACTCACAAGTCTTAAAAAGAAACTTTATATAAAAAAAGAAAGCAAAAGAATGAATATTAATCTCTGCATTAAGGTGACAATACACAGGGCTATTTCTTAAAGAAACATATGAATAAAGCTTATTCAAAAAGAGATGACAATTAAACATTCTAGGCCAAACTACACACATGTAAATACAAAAAAAAACAATAAGGCCTATTGTTTTCTACCTTTGTACTTACAACTGAACTGAGATAGAAAGCTTACAGATAGAAAAAGATCCCCTCTCATAGCTGAGAGCCATGCAAAGACAAAGTACCAAACATCTCCTCCCCTGCAGCTTTTAAAAAATCCGGTTTCCTGATTGGTCCTCTGGTCAGGTGTTTGGTTCTCTTTGTTAACCCTTTACAGGTGAAAGAAACATTAACCCTTAGCTATCTATTTATGACAGGGTCCCCTGCTTCTACCACCCTAGGCCCTTTAAATAGCCCCCAGAGCGCTGCTGCTGCTTCTCCAGGGCTCTAGCAGTGGGGCTTTGGCGGCAGTTTAAAGGGCCAGGGGCTCCAGCTGCTGCTGGGAGCCCCAGACCCTTTAAATTGCTGCCTGGGGAAGCTGGGCAGCCCAGGTATGGTGCACTGGCTCTTGCCGGTACCGGGGCGTACCAGCTTACTTTCACCTCTGTCTAATTTCAACCAGTTTGCCTGGTACTGAAGTTAGGCTTATTGGCCTATAATTGCCAGGATTGCCTCCAAAGCATTTTTAAAAATCTGCCTTACATTAGCTACCGTCCAGTCATCTGGTATAGAGGCTGATGTAACAGGTGAGTAGTATCACCTGTTAGTAGTTCTGCAATTTCATATCTGAGTTCCTTCCGAACTTTTGGATGAATACCATCTGGTCCTAGGGTCTTATTACTGTCTAATTTATCAATTTGTTCTAAAACCTCCTCTACTGACACCTCAATCTGGGACAGTTCCTCAGATTTGTCACCAAAAAGAATGACTTGGGTGTGGGAATCTCCCCCACATCCTTTGTAGTGAAGACCAATGCAAAGAATTAATTTAGCTTATTTGCAACCGCCTTTTCTTCCTTGAGTGCTCCTTTAGCACCTCCGTCGTCCAGTGGTCCACTGACTGTTTGGCAGCTTCCTGATTCTCATATTGCTATTAGTTTTTGTGTCTTTAGCTAGTTGCTCTTCAAATTCTTTCTTGTCCTGCCTTATTATACTTTTACCTTGACTTGCTAGAGTTTATGTTCCTTTCTAATTTTCCACACTAGGATTTGACTTCCTGTTTTTTTTAAAGGATGCCTTTTTGCCTCTGCTACTTTTACTCTGCTGTTTAATCCTGGTGGCATTATTATTTTTATTTTTATTTTTTGGTCGTCTTAATTTTTTTGTAATTTGGAGTATAAATTTGTTTTGATCCTCTCTTTTGGTGTTTTTAAATAGTTTACATGCACTTTACAGGAATTTCCCCCTTGTGACTGCATTTTAACTTCCATTTAACTAGCTTCCTCATTTTTGTGTACTTCTACTTTTTGAGGTTAAATGCAAGTGTGGTGGGTTTCTTTGGCATTTTCTCCCTGATGGGGATGTCAAATTTAATTATATTATGATCTCTATTACCGAGTGGTTCAGTCATGTGCACAGCTTGGACCAGATCCTGTTCTCCACTTAGGACTAAATCAAGAATTGCCTCTCCCAATTCCAGGACAAGCTGTTCCAAGAAGCCGTATTTTACGGTGTCTAGAAATTTTATTCATAAAAAGTCTACAGTACATTTTAATTCATTTAAGATGTTCACTTTCTTTGACTCTGTGCTTTCTTTCACATACAGTACTACTACTCCAACGTGACCTACTCTGTCATTCCTATTTATTTTGTACCCGGGTACTACATTGATTCCACCTAGCTTCCACCGTGCCTATTATATCGATGTCCTCATTTAATGCCAGCCACCATAGTTCACCCCTCTTAGTAAGTAGACTTCTAGCATTTTGAAATAAGCATTTGTACAATTTGTCAATATTCAGTTGCCTGCCTTCATGAGTTACATTTATAGGGGACTCTATTTCGTTTGACTATTCCTCTGTAGCTCCTCCCTGCACTTTACCAACTTCGTTCCTATCTTCTTTCCTAGAATATAGAGTCCCCTTTAATAAATTCATCCCTAAGGGATGTCTGTCCCCAAACCATGTGCTTCTCCACACCTGTTGTCTTTTTCCCAGTCCTTAGTTTAAAAAAAATCTTCTACAACCTTTTTAATTTTATATGTCACCAGTCTGATTCTGTTTTGGTTTAGGTGGAGCCCATCCTTCCCGTATGGAATACTCATTTCCCAAGAGGTTCTCCAGCTCCTAATAAACCTAAAGCCCTCGTCCTTACACCATCGTGTCATCAACCAATTGAGACCCTGCAGTTCTGCCTGTCTTTCTGGCCCTGAATGTGGAACTGGAAATATTCCAGAGAATGTTACCATGGAAATCCTGGACTTTAATCTTTTCCCTTGCAAGCTAAATTTTACCTCCAGGCAAGACCGGTGCCAGGGTTTCTCGCGCCCTAGGTGCACGGCCATTTTGCCACCCCACGCACCACTCCCGTGGCTCCAGTGGAGCTGCCACAGCCATTTCTGCAGAATGTCTGTTGGTCCGTGGCTCCGGTGGAGCTGCCGCAGCCGTGCCTGCGGCAGGTTCACCCGAGCCACGCAGGACCAGTGGACCATCCGCAGGCATGCCTGCGGCAGCTCCCCCAGAGCCACGGACCAATGGACCCTCCGTAGACATGACTGCAGCAGGTCCACCAGAACCGCCTGCCGCCCCTTCCGAAAAAATGCCACCCCCTAATAATGCTGACGCCCTAGGCGATTGCCTAAGCCGCCTAAATGCAAGCACCAGCCTTGCCTCTAGGACCTCTCACCTACCATTCAGCAGTAGGGTGGCCTCTGCTTTATTTAAGCAAAGTAAGCTGTCATGAGATAAAAGGGAAAGTCCTCTCAGGGACTGGTAACTGGTTAAAAGATAGGAAACAAATAGTAGGAATAAATGGTCAGCTTTCAGAATGGAGAGAGGTAAATAATGGTGTCTGCCAGGGGTCTGTACTGGGACCTGCACATTCAACATATTCATAAAAGATCTGGAAAAAACGTAAACAGTGAGATGGCAAAATTTGCAGATGATACAGAATTACTCAAAATCATTAATCCAAAGCAGACTGCAAAGAGCTACAAAGGGATCTCACAAAACTGGGTGACTGGGCAGCAAAATGGCAGATGAAATTCAGTGTTGATAAATGAAGTAATCATAAATGAAGTGAACATAGTCCCAACTATACATATAAAAAATGGGGTCTAAATTAGCTGTTACCACTCAAAAGAGAGATCTTGGAGTCATTGTGGATAGTTCTCTGAAAACATCCACTCAATGTGCAGCGGCAGTCAAAAAAGCTAACAGAATATTGGGAATCATCAAGAAAGGGGTAGATAATAAGACAGAACATATCATATTACCTCTATATAAATCCATGGTATGCCCACATCTTGAATACTGCATGCAGATGTGGTCACCCTGTCTCAAAAAAGATATATTGGACCTGGAAAAGTTTTCAGAAAAAGTCAACAAAAATGATTTGGGGTATGGAACAGCTGTCTGAGAAGAGATTAATAAAATTGGGACTTTTCATCTTAGAAAAGAGACAACTAAGGGGGATATGACAGAGGTCTATACAATCATGACGAATGTGGAGAAAGTAAATAAGGAAGTGGTGGGATCTCTGCTCCACTGGGCCAGGACCACAGCTCCCCTACATCTTGCATCCAGGTGTCCTGAGCCCGTTGGCCATGCAGGGAGCCCTCTGCAGCCCCGTTGTCAGTACAGGAAACCCCTTCAGCCCTGCTGACTGCACTGCCCTAACCCTAACCCCATTAGTTTCCTGCACCTGTAAAAATTAACATAATTAAAAACCTGAAAAAAAATCTATATTAATCATCAAAATTGTGAAAAAATAAAACTCAAATTTTGCCAAACCTAGCTATATGTAACATATCTAGGAACAAATAATGAAGGCCATAGAGAGAGAGAAAGACAGAGAGAGAAAAGAATAAATATAACAGGGAAAGAAAAGGATAAAGTCTCACATCCCAGGTGGTGGTTGGCATTTAGCCAGAGGTTGTGGTGTCATATATATTTATTATAAAGTTTAAGGCTAGAAGGGACCATTTGATCATCTAGTCTCACCTCCTGTGTAACACAGGCCACAGAATTTCATTCAAGTTTGCCAGGTCTCAGAGTGGCTGATAAGACCAGGTGCTGTGGCTGTATTTTTCATCCATTTTCTGCTGTATTGAGCCTAATGCCTTGTGTTTGACTAAAGTATCTTCCAGGAATACATCTAGTCTTGATGAGTTCAAGAGAGAAGGAATCTGCATCACTCTCACTGACTGATTCCCAGTGCTTACTACCAACTACAGGGGGCATAATTCAGGTTGTGTTGTGGGGGCAGCATGTACCTTAACTTTGCATTTCCTAGTTTTCAGAGAAATATGGGGCTGGAAGGTCCCTAAAGGAGTCTGTTCCATTCCCCCAGACTGAAGCAGGATGAAGCCTACCTAGACCAGCCTTGACAGCTGTTTGGCTAACCTGTTCTTAAAAACCTCCAGTGACGGGGATTCTGCAGCTTCCCCTAACATGTTGCTATGCTTAGCTATCCTTGCAGTTAGAAAGCTTTTTTCTAATATGCAACCTAAATCTCCCTTGCTGCAGATTAAACTAGTTACTACTTGCCCTACTGTCTGTGGGCATGGAGAACAATTGGTCACCATCCTTTTTATAACCTTTTACATATTTGAAGGCTGTTATCCTGTGTCCACTAAGTCTTCTCTTGTCTAGACTAAATATGCCCAAATCTTTAAACCTTTCTTCATAGTTCATGTTTTCTAAACTTCTTGACATTTTTGTTGGTGTCCTTGGGAAGTTCTCCAATTTGTCCATGTTTTTCTTAAAAGTGTAGCACCCAAAACTGGACACACTGCTGCAGTTGAAGCCTCTAGTGCACAGTAAAACAGAACAGTGCGTGCTTCTGTGTACGCATACACATATGGAGTGTTGGTAAGGATGTGGTGCATGTTTGGTGTTTGTGTTCATGTAAGAAGTACATGTGTGATGCACGCGTTGCGTCCATGGCTGCATGAGTGAAGTGTGTGTGATGTCTGTGTGGAAGGGTGTGTGCATGAGTCTAAGTTCCAGTCATACAGTTTTGCAGTAAACTGCCAGCAGGAAGCAAACGCAATGAGGTAACAAGACCTAGAGATCAGCTCAGAAATATTTGCTTCTCCCTGTCTCTGCTGCGCATGTATCTGCTTCCCACATAGAGCAGGAAACAGTTGCTTCACGCTGACTCAGGACAAGTCTATACTACAAAGTTAAGTCGACCTAAGTTACGTCAACAACAGCCAACACAGTAATTATATTGCTTTTGCATGTCCACACTATGCTCATGTCGATGGTGCGCACCCTTGCCAGGAACGCTTGTACTAACTTAACTGCCAGTGTGGGGCATTGTGGGATGGCTTCTGAAAGGCAACAACAGTCGATGTAAGCAACACAGTGTCTGCACCAGTCTACACTGACACTGCGTCAACCTAACTACATCAACTAGGGTTGCCAACCCTCCCACTTTTCCAGGAGTCTCCTGTATCTCCCGGAGGCTACTGAAGCCAAATCAGGAGATTTTTAGGTCCTAAAAGTCCGGTGGCGCAGCATGGCTAAGGCAGGCTCCCTGCTTGCCCCGGCTCCGTGCCTCTCCCGGAAGTGGCCGGCACATCCCTGAGGCCTCTAGGTGTGTGGGGGGGGGGCGGGTCTCTGCATGCTGCCCCTGCCCTGTGCACCAACTCTGCAGCTCCCATTGGCCAGGAACTTCAGCCAATGGGAGCTGCAGGGACGGCTGCATGCGTGGGCAGCACGGAACCCCCTGTTCCCCCAGTGGCTGCAAGGACATGCCAGCCACTTCCAGGAGTGGCGTGGGGCCAGGGCAGGTAGGCAAGGAGTCTGCCTTAGCCACACTGCACAGCCAACTGGGAGCCACCTGAGATAAGCACCTCCCAGCCAGAGTCTGCAGCCTTCACCCTCTCCTGCACCCCAACCCCCTACCTCAGCCCTGAGCCCCTTCCTGCACCCAAACTCCCTCCCAGAGCTTGCATCCCACAGCCTCTCCTGCACCCAACCCCCTGCCTCATGCTCAGCCCAGAGCCCCCTCCCACATTCCAAACCCTTTGGCCTCAGCCCAGAGCCTGCACCCCCTCCTACACCAGAACCCCCCTGCCCCAGCCCGGTAAAAGTGAGTGATGGAGACCATGGAGTATTCCTTCTTGTCTGAAAACCCCAAGATCCAAATTTAGAGAGCAAGCGACTGATGGAAGAGGAATGGAGTGAGCAGGGCGGGGCCTCTGGCAAGGGTTGTGGCAGGAGGCGGGGCGAGGGTGTTTGGGTTTGTGTGATTAGACAGTTGGCAACCCTAACATTGACCTAATCACTACGCCTCTCCTGGAAGTAGAGTTATTAAGTCAGTGTAGCGGGCAAGTTACATCAGTGGGAGCTACATTTTAGTGTAGACACTTACAGAGTTCGGTCAACGTAAGCTGCCTTATTTCGACCTAACTCGGTAGTACAGATCAAGCCTCAGTCTCCTTTCCTGGTCAGAAATAGGGCATATGATATGTCTGCAGGCTCTGCTTGGCTGATGGGAAGTCCTGAGAGCCCACTAACCAGGCCAAGCAGCAGGAATGGCCAATGGCAGCTGCAATCCAAATTGCACTGCTGAACCTTTCACCCCTCCAATATTGCCCAGTACTACTAGGGTGACCAGACAGCAAAAATCAGGATGGGGGGTGAGGGGTAATAGGCACCTATATAAGACAAAACCCCAAATATCGAGACTGTCTATATAAAATCGGGACATCTGGTCACCCTACCCAGTACACCTCTGGGAAATGAGACTCATTATATTCAGTAGCTGGCAGAGCTACAGAAGAGTAGACTGTGAATAGAAGTAGCACTGAGCTTCCATCCTAGGCCAAATTCACCCTGATGTAACTTAACTGACTGCAGTGGAGTTACACCAAGGTTGAATTGGCCCCAGAACATGTTTTTCTGTCTTATCACTGCAGGCTCCTGTTGCTGTAATGGCCCTAGTTGAAAAATGGGTAGAACGACTGAGACACACAGTGGCAAGACTGGAATATGACAAGTTCCTTCTGCCTTTCCTATGTTATGGTTCTATTCGTAGTGTACTGATTTTACACAATGGTATTTAGCATTTGTATAGCACCTTAAATACTACTAATCACAAAAAAAATATGTTAGGCTGCTGATGCATGGATCCCACTTCCTTTCACGCTAATACTGTCTCATTGTTTCCTTATACACCCCTATCTGTATCTGTTGTCTCATTTTATATTTAGATGTGAGCTCCTTGGGGCAGAGACTGTCTTTTTAGTCTGCTTGTACAGTCCTGGTCCACGACTGGGGCTAATAATGTTAAAAGAACACTATTAAGGCTGCAAAGTCAGGCACCCAATGGCTAGGAAATGCCAGACGTAAGGTTGCCTGTCCATCCTCATTGAGCCTCGATCTCAGAAATGATTAAGCCAGGACTGAGGCAGACATCTGACATGTAAAATTTCAGCTCAAATGGCTAAAGTTTGTCAAAATTATAACCAGCTGAAAAGAGGGTCTTACGGTGGGAAGTGTTGTACAACCTTAGTAACAGGCAGCACTATCAGCCCCAGCTTAAGAGTGATAGGGACTTTACATTAGATTAGCTCTGTGTGGTGAGTGACAGACGACCTGGTGATCTTCAAAGAACTTCGCTAATTAATCCTCACAAATACCACCTGAGAACTGAGTAATAACGATGGGTAACAAACTAATGAGGTTTACAGATTACATTATAAACTCTTTGGAGTAGGTAGGGGCTGTGTCTATTTCAACTGAATGTAAACCACTTTGCACACATTGAGGCACTATAAATTAATAAATTATAATAATAAAGTCAATCTTTAATATTTAAGTCAATAAAGTAAATAATAATAAAGTTAATAAGCGATGTACTTGGATACCTGCCGCGCAGGGAGCTAGGTCTCAGCCCTATCCCCAGTGCTGCAGCAGGCGCATAGCACTGCACTTAAGGCTGCCCTGTCCCGTTTCGGCTGCTCCCAAGTCCCACTCCCTTCCTGCTGCAGGGGAGGGGAAGGATCCTCAATATAATGTATCTTGGGGGGGCAGAATGCGGAGCGGTGCTGGAGTAGACGGGGGAAAGGGCTGCAGGGTAAAGAGCAGGGAGGGAGGGATGTAGTGGGGGCAGGGTGAGAAGCGCCCGCTGCCTCGCCCGCTGCACGTGCGCAGAGCGAGCCCCGCCCCCTGCGTCCTAGCCCCGCCCCTCAGGCTGGAAGCCCCGCCTGGCCCCGTTGCCATGGGAACAGCGCCCAGCGCGCGGGCGCAGCGGTCGGGATGAGCAGCTACGCGGCGATCGGGACGGTGCAAGCCCCGCCGGGCGGCGGCGGCCCGAGCCCCGGGGGCCGGTACCGCTCGGGCATGGCCCCCAGCAGAGCCTTCGATTTCCTATACGGTACCGGCGAGCGGCCCGCAGCCGGCTGGGCCCAGAGACCGCGCGGGGGCGGTGCCAACCCCCAGGCCCCGCCCGGGCCGCAGCAGAGGGGGCGGGTTGGCGACAAGGCCCCGCAACCCCTGATAGGCCGGGCGGGCTCCTGGGGATCCGCCCCCTGCGCACGCACCCCGCGTGCGGCTCGCGGGTTTGGCATGGCCCGGCCTGGCGCGAGTCGCTCTAGCTGTGCGACAGGGGCTGGCGCCACCGCAGGTCCAGCGCCCCGCGCGGTGGGATGCAGCTCGGCCGGGCCCCGCGTGGTGCGATGCAGCCGGCGGACGCAGGAGGAGCCGCTGAGCCATCCTGGGCCGTGCTGCGGAGCCGTCAGTCGGTGCTGGGAGCCTAGGCTAGGAAAGCGGATCTGGAAGAGGAAAGGGGGGGGGGGCTGCTCCGAGTACGCGGGTGTGGGGGAAGAGCTGACATTAAAAGGCTGAAAGCAGCTTTAGGGGAAAAGGCGTGGGCAGAGCATGGAGTCACCTGCGGATGTGCAAGGCCATGCCTGGCGCTTCATTGCGTGGGGAAGCAGCAAACGCTGGCTGCCGCTGCTTCCATTCACCGCCGTGTACTTTAAAAATTATGAGCCTTTAATTTCTCCCCACCAGAGCCTCTGCTACTCAGTACAGCAGCAGCATGGAGGCTGACTTGGGGGTGGGGGCTCAGATGTGTATAAGGGTACTTGCTCGTTTTTATTTGTCTTGTTTATTCTGTGAAGTAGGAAAACTGTCTCCTTGTCAAGAGGAGCCTGGCCAATATTCCCTTCATTTTCTTTGAATCCATGTGATTGCTTATATTTCAGATCCCATGTATGAGTTATCAAGTGAGAAGGACCATGCAAAGGCAAATGTCCAGGCTCATCTCATGTCTGACAAGATGGTAGGTTGTTTCAGCCTAAGACATCTTCAGGAGAGGATTTTCCCACATTCTTCCTTATATTAAAGGAATATGACTATATATTGTGATAGACTCTGGCCAATTGGGTACAACAAAGTAGTAGAAGGCAGATATACTGGTCACTGGATTAGCAGTTTTCTGTTCCCTGACTGACCAGAGCAGGAGCTGCTATAAGACTGATGAGAACACCTGACTCCAATTAACCTGCAAAGAGTCAGGCGAGTCCATTAAGGTAATGTGAACACCTGACCTTAGTTAAGGCCCGTTTGATACTATAAAAGGGCTCACTCCAGTCAGTCTGGGGAGAGCCAGAGGAGAGGAAGTGGGGTTGAAGGGCTGGTTAATGAAGACACCCTCAAACCATTGTTAAGGGAGCTCTAAGGTAAGGGAGAAGCAGGAGAGCTGTGGGAAAGTAGCCCAGGGAAATGTAGCAACTCTGGCAGTGAAAGGTTGGCTGTCAACAGCTGCTACCGTTAGGGTCCCTGGGTCAGAACCCAGAATAGAGGGCGGGCCTGGGTTCCCCCCGAACTGCCACTACAGAAACACCTCCTGGGAAGGGAAGACAGGCCCCTATCAGGACAGGAGGCTAAACTGTTCTGAAATAAGCCCTAGAGACAACAGAAACTGTTGGAGTTTGCTCACCAACCTCCTTGCTGGCTTATGATGAAAAGGGCTCAGTAGACTGTAAGCCTGGCCCTAGAGAGAGAAGGGCTCTGTGGAGGGTCGCAGTGAGCCACTGAGGCTAGCATAAACCTCCTAGAAGGGTGGGACCCACAGGGACAAGGTCAGAGCTCTGCCACAATATGTAAAAAATGTGATTGCACTTGAGCAATCTTAACGTCCTTAGACCAGCACAAGCTCTGTAAAGCAAGGAAAACATTTATACCTAACACAAGAATAGTTTAATAACTGATGACCACCGCTGTCTTGGGTTGACTTTATACCAGTAGTCTAGAAACAAACAGTTCTCTGTTCTGTTCCTAAACCCCTAAGTCATGTATCAGTGTTTGAGAATGGGACACCGCTGGATACCTCTGACAACTAGTCTATGGCTCATTAAGGAAAGTTTTAGACACAATAGAAGAATTGGGTTATTGTGCTGTTTTTTTTTTTTAACAGAGCACTTGAACTGTAAGTAGTGTTTCACACAATGCCTCTTGCTTATCTTGATAGCTGCAGGTGAGCCATTTAGGCAGAATGCAAAAGAAAAAGGGATGTGATATAACTCCAGGGGTTGACAAACAAGGATCTTTGGTTTTGTCCTCCTGGGTTTATTCAGACTTTTTCTGAATGAGTAGGTTGGGAGGCATTAAACTCTTGATGCACAGCCCTTCTAAAGCAAGCTGATGCCTTCAGTGCAATGGAGCCAATAAAAATGTATTATTTAAAGCCTGTTTCCTGTCTCCTCCCTCCCACTTATCCTAAATGCTTTTTCTGTGAAGTTTTTCGATGTCCTCTATGGCTATGTCTACAGTACTAGCTAGCGGTGGGATTCTAGGGTTGACAGTTTTGGTTGGATGGATTCCTGGAGGTTTCATCACATGACATAATCTTTAATTCCTGGAGACTCCAGGACAATCCTAGAGGCAACTCTATGGGATTCCCACCTTGCCTACGTGTACTCACAGTACCTCTGGGGGTGGGATTCTCAGGTTGCCTAGATGTACTTACAGTAGCTTAATGAGACCTACTGGGAGTATAAATAGTTTACCTACAGTAGCGCAGGTACCACTGGCAGCACAGCTAAGCCATGCCGAGTATGTACCTACGGAGTTCAGCTGGGTTTGTACTCAACACAGCTAAGCTGTGCTGCTGCCCATGCTACCATGACTACACTAATATTTATATTCAGGCTAGCTCTAATTGATCTAGTGTGTGTCTGCCCCCATTACTATAGTATCTGTAAAAGCAGCAAAGAGTCCTGTGGCATCTTATAGACTAACAGAAGTTTTGGAGCATGAGCTTTCGTGGGTGAATACATGCATGCATCCGACGAAGTGAGTATTCACCCACGAAAGCTCATGCTCCAAAACTTCTGTTAGTCTATAAGATGCCACAGGACTCTTTGCTGCTTTTACAGGTCCGGACTCAGACGGCTATCCCTCTGATACTATAGTATCTGAGAGTCACATAATCTGTATTTATCCCCACAAACCCCTAATGAGGCAGGGAAACACTAGTATCCCCATTTTACAGATGGGCAGCTAAGGCATACAGAGAGTGATGTGACTTGCGCAAGGTCACGGATGTGTTTTCACTCAAGCTTTGTCTATCCTAGCACTTTTGTCAGGCAGGGATGTGAAAAAAACAAACCCTGACTAACATAATTTTCACTGACAAAAGTGCCAACATAGCTACTGCTGCTTGTTGGGGTGGTTTAGTTAAGCTGGTGGGAGAGCTCTCTCCTGCTGGTATAGAGTGGCTACGTGGGAGACCTTACAGCAGTGGCGCAGCTGCAGTGGTACAGTTGTGCTGGTGTAATGTATGTAGTGTAGACATTGCCTCAATCCCTGTAGGTCAAGGGGGTAAATGGCATGATAAGAATCTACGAGTTACACTGAGTTGTTGACCCTGTTGGACTCTGTTGTCACTATGGTTTCTGATATGGCTTCCGTGCCGGTAGCAGAGAGCATAGAAATACCCACAAGTCTTTCTGTCACTCCTAGCTCTGAGCGCATTTTTTTGTTCAAAATGTCTGATGATGCACCAGAAACACCAGATTTCTGAAAGGGAGCCCTTGTATATTGGCTGCTACATATCCAGCCTATGTATGGGGTATTCCCTCTTGTCTGAAAACCCCAGAATCCAATTTAGGCCCAAAGTGCATCACTTACTTGAAAATCTCCCCTTCATGTCAAAATCCCTGTTTAGCCAAATAAATTCCATGTTCCACCATCCTATTTATTTTTTCCTTTTGATTTGTTTAAAATGTGCTTATCCACAGCTCTGACCATCTGAATAAGCTGCTGTCTGGTATATAATACAAAACAAGATGGCTTTGAATTCTGGGGCTATAATGTCGTCTGATGGGATGAGGGTGATTGGGAAATGCTGTCATAAAGTTATCACAAGCTTTGAAAGTTGAGTCCTCCTTCAGGAAAATGAGACACATGGTGCCACCGTTCAACCTTGCCATCTATCGTTAAAGGCTTAGTCATAATGAGCCATCATATAGAGTAGATTGTGTAGATCTTCATAGTATGACACTTCCTTTCATACATACTTTTGATGAATAGTGAAATACAGATGCTCCCTGGGTTACGCAAGACCTGACGATGCAAATTCGCACTTACGGAAAAAGTTCCGTAAACCAGAAATAGGATTTTCGAGTTGTGGACATTTTTGCGTAATGTACAAGTATACGTTTTCGACTTGCGCAAAATTCGAGTTACACAAGGCTTTCCAGAACAGAACAATTGCATAAGTCAGGGGACCGTCTGTAGCACAATGTTGACATTTAGGCTACGTCTACACTACCCGCCGTATCGGCGGGTTACAATCGATTGCTCAGGGATCGATATATCGCTTCTCATCTAGACGCAATATATCGATCCCCGAGTGCGCTTATATCAATTCCGGAACTCCGCCAACCCCAACGGAGTTGCGGAATCGATAGGGGGAACTGGGGAGATCGATCCCGCGCGGTGAGGACAGGTGAGTAATCCGATCTTAGATATTTGACTTCAGCTACGTTATTCACGTAGCTGAAGTTGCGTATCTAAGATCGATTTTCCCCCGTAGTCTAGACCAGCCTTTAGCGTATGTCTGTACCGCAGTTGAGAAGTGTGATTCCCAGCATGAGTATAGAGCAGGGGTCAGCAACCTTTCAGAACTGGTGTGCCGAGTCTTCATTTATTCACTCTAATTTAAGGTTTTGCGTGCCAGTAATACATTTTAACGTTTTTAGGAGGTCTCTTTCTATAAGTCTAGAATATATAACTAAACTATTGTTGTATGTAAAGTAAATAAGGTTTTAAAAATGTTTAAGAAGCTTCATTTAAAATTAAATTAAAATGCAGAGCCCCCCGGCCCAGTGGCCAGGACCTGGGCAGTGTTAGTACCACTGAAAACCGGCTTGTGTGCCGCCTTCAGCACACATGCCGTAAGTTGCCTGCACCTGGTATAAAGACTTGTGCTATCTCTGCTTGAGCTAGCATGCTGAAAATAGCAGCGTGGATGTTGCAACACAGGCAGGAGTTCGGGCTAGTCTCCTGAGCTCAGACTCCAGTAGTCAGGTGGGCTTCGACTCTAGCAGCTAGCCAGGCCCACAGGGTCTGTTTACCTGCACTGGAAATCACACCTTCTAGCTGCAATGTAAGCATACCCTTACAATGCATTAATTAGGCTCCTAAGTTAGCACCCACTGAAATAAATGGGGCAATTCATATCTTAAAGCTGATTTCAGGCTTTCTGCCAACTAAAACAAATGTAGCTGCATCAGTTATACTTAGGCCACATTTTCAAGGATTTCTTTGCAGCTGCATAGGTTGATACTTAGCCTCTCAATGCTCCTACCTTTTAGTCCTGTATGTTCCTCATTTTGGGAAGCACTCTTTACTGATTGATGTCATTAGAGCTTGTCATCACCTCTACCACCCAGATTTATAGCTCTGTAATTCACAGTAACTT
Organism: Chelonoidis abingdonii; assembly: GCF_003597395.2. NCBI lineage: Eukaryota > Metazoa > Chordata > Testudines > Testudinidae > Chelonoidis > Chelonoidis abingdonii. Next base: position 158,111,594 of record NC_133769.1, on the reverse strand, counting down.
GTCTAATCTCTATATATTTCTCATGCCTTGTTTACATATAGACTCAAAAACACTAGTTGAAGCGATGATCTCTTTAGTGTTTCATGGAATTGCTAAATAACAGCTGCCATTTCTCTTGTCTACATATTAAAATTAGAAAAAGATGCCGATTTTTAAAACCATGTTTAGCAGCCTGATGCATTATCCCTGGTATAATCTGCGTTTGGAGGAAAGAAATCCTGTGCCCCCATTTATTGACCAAAGGTGGAGAGGCAGGGCCCAGCAGCGCCTAGAGGTTCTTCAGCAGCTTTCTAGGTAAGTGTCCTACCATTGGACTATATTTTAAATATATAATTTTTTTTAAAGCTCTTGTTTTCAATGTGAGCTGTAAAAACTTCAGTGATCCAGGCTGGAGCTACTTAAGTGATAGTCTTTATCCTTTGTCCCTCCCAGGCTGAAGCTGACTGGATTGTCCTTGCTGTGCAGCCCAAGGGTTTATTTGGACTGGACTAGGGCAGGGCAGGGCCACCCAGAGGTGGGGACAAGTGGGGCAATTTGCCCCGGGCCCTGCAGGGGCTCCCATGAGAGTTTTTTCGGGGCCTCTGGAGCGAGGTCCTTCACTCGCTCCGAGGGCCCTGGAAAACTCACATGGGGCCCAGGCTTCCAGAGCTTCTTCCGCTCCAGGTCTTCAGCAGCAATTCGGCGGTGGGGAGTCCTTCCGCTCCAGCACCTGCCACCGAAGTGCCCCAAAGACCCACAGTGGGGGGTCCTTCTACCCCGGGCCCGCCGCCAAAGTGCTGGGTCTTCGGCGGCAATTTAGTGGCGGGGGGAGCCAGGCCCCCTGAATCCTCTGGGCGGCCCTGGGGCAGGGTCTTCTTAGTGCAGGAGACCTGTTTGAGGAACTGTCTCCTGGAATATGTCCATTAGGATCCCAGTTCAGCAAAGTACTTCAGCATGTGTTTTAGTGAATCAAGGGCTGGAGTCCCTCTGTAACTATATTCAAGATTCTGTGTGAGGCCTTCCTATTTAGGTCAGCATCTGACCATTTACCCTCCCTTTTTCAGATGCCCCATCTTGTTTGGTCTCTTTTCCTTAGCCTGCCTTATTTGTTTTGACTAGAGTTGCTGATTACCTGCTCCATTTGGACTAGAGTTGTTTAAATACAGTTTTGTTGTTTTTTCCCTTGTGTGAATCTGGGACATTGTACAACAGGTAGTATATCAGTTAACGAAATAATACAATATTATTTTGAATAACATGTTGCATCTAAACTTACTTCCCAAACCACTTCAGAGAATTAAGGTACAGAGGAAGAGGGAGCTGAGGATAGAGAGAGTGTTCCAGTCAGACAATATGAACTGCAGAAGAAGGAGATTCTGCACCAGCTCACATGGAGGAATAGAAAAGAGGATAGTGCTAGGCATACAGAAAGAGTAGGGAAAGGAAGACAAGGTTTGAAAAGTACAGTAGGCTGTGTCACGTCTGTGGAGGGGTTTAAAATCAAAGAGGGCAATTTTGAATTGGATCCTGAAATGAATTGAGAGCCAGTGGAGTAAAGTAATGTAAGGAGACACTTGAGCTTGTCAGAAAATGGGCAGCACTATGGAAAGAGCTGGGACTCAGAAAGGCTATTTGGAAGGGCTAGACAGTAGCCGGACAAGGAGGGATGTTGGCCTGGAGGAAGACTTCACAGGTTTTTTTTTTAAGCATACAAGAACTAATTCTTTACTCTATTGAGTCTTTGTTTATACTTTCAAGTTTTAAATATCACTGCCGTGCTCTTTTCCTCTCAGCTTATTTTGATCAGAAGTTGAAGCTTGCCAGATTCAGATTTAAGAAATAAGATGTACATTTTTAACAATTGGAACAACTTACCAAGGCCCATGGTGGAGTCTCCATCACTGTCTGACAACTTTTAAATCAAGATTAGATGCTTTTCTAAAATAGATGTGCTAGTTTAAACAGGAATTAATTTGAAGGAACTCCTATACCCTGTGTTATACAGGAGATCACTCTAGATCATCGCAGTGGTGCTTTTGGAGCTTATCATCTTTGTATCAGCATGAAAGTATTAGGTGACAACAGCACTGGCTGTTCTCACATTTACTTCTTGCACTAACTCTGTCAACAAGCTGCATCTAGACTCTGACCTGGTGTTGTCATGCATCTCCTTATGGTTGAAAGTGATTGAGCTTTAAAATATAATTAACAGTAGTGAAACAGTGACTGTCAGAGTGACATGCAGGTTTCCATACCTATTCTTGTTTAGTGATTCCCAAAGTATATCTCATCATTTTACAAACTAAAAGGTGATTTTGTTTTTCTAACGTTGAGTACCTCAAACTGCACCCAGGACTTGAAAATCTAACTGGGCTTTTTCTGCCTTTTATACTTCCATTAGTAGTAGTTTTGCAACAGGAAGTTAATTGACAGTAGAACTGTTTGAAATTTGTTGAAATTTGAACAGATTTCTTAAAATAAAACGTTAAAGAAATTAATGAAAAATGTCCAGCATCCCCATCATCAGCTCTAGTTCATAGTGTTGCTGATGCAAGAGACAGAATGTAACCCAGGTTGTTCGCCAGTAGCTGTGTTGGTTTTGCACGCCTAACAGGAGTAAATGCTTGTTTGTGTCAGTAAAGTCAGCAGATGTAACTCAGAGATACACAAGGAGCAGATCTGTGGAGTAAGAAGGGGCTATTTGCCCAGTCGCTATTATGGCTATAACTGTACTATAACGAGATGAGTAGCTTATGCTAAAACAGTTAGATCATGAAAATAAGTGCCTGCATGTGCTGAATGAAATAAGAATCAGGATGGAGAAGCACTCTGATATGTGGAGACAATGCCAGTAGCAAAAGCCATCAGCTCAATTAACCAATTTGAACAGTAAGCAAAATTTTGCAATTAGAGGTTTGTCAGAGCCAAGAAAGCATTTCAGGTTCAGATACTAGCATCTTGACCCGAATATTATTTTGTTGCAATACATCGGGGCAGGTGCCGGGAAAGGATGATTTTAAACAACCTCGGCAATGTATTGTACGCCAGAGAAGGATGATGAAGTCTCATTCTGTCCAGTGTTTGTGGTAGTGGTTGGCTAAACTGTGGGTCTCTGAGTTCCAGAATGCAACTCTTGAGCCTGTGATATGAGGTTCTTGGACTCAGCAGATCACAGCAGGCAGTGCTCCGTTCAATCCAAATAGTCAAACCGCATTTCCTACCGGTAATCTGTCTGTGTAAGCCACACCTCTGGATTTAAAATTAGGGCAACAACAAACTGCTTCATTTTATATAAATTAGTTTCAGGCTTCTGGTAAGTTGCCAAAGATGGTCTTAAAAATGGCGAAGTGTGACCTTTTTGAGCTTGTGGAATGACTTATCTAGGGTTCTTAGCTGGTGCTGTCGTGTGAGGTTTTTCAGGGAACTCTTATTTCCTGTCTGTAACCTCTTTCATTCATGGCCTCTTGAGCTCTCTAAGTAATGTACAACCTCTAAGAAGACATGGACAGGAAATTATAGACGGTCTGTTTCCCTACTTCAAACTCAGTGTAGGGTTCTCCAGGATGGGAAATTGCGGTGGTGGGGGGGGAAGTATTGGCTATTTTTACAAAGGCTGTATTCCAGCCAGTACACTCCTTAAGCCAACCGCAAGATCAGCCTAATTCTTTACTGGTGGAGAATGCGGAATGAAAATTTTAGAGCCAGCCTGTCATTTCCAGGTTTGATCAAAATTTGTGTAACCATTTTTAGTTAGAGAGGGAGACTCTTCTCCTTATTTGCTTCATCTCCTCCCTTGTGTTTTGTACCATACAAATATATTCAGATTCTTTTGCATTGCCCACACATACAAATAAAAATAAGAGAATTTTACAAATTCAGATTTTCCAGGGGATTAATCTTCTTTGAGCAATAGTCTCCAGTCCCAAATTTTATTTTAACAGAAGTAATAAATGACTGACTTTATATATTCACAGTGTGAAATTTCCATTAAGTTTAGAGCTGCAGTGTTATATTACAGACTATAGAGTAATGTAAATTCATAATCTCGATCTTACTTATGCAGATATAGGTGTTCGCTGCTACTTCATTATAGAGTTTGAGGTGTGTACGTTTTGATGATGCATTGAAGTATAGTTAAAACAGTATCTTAAAAAAAAAATCAGAACTGCTCTGAACATACTCTCTGAAAATATTTTGATCTGTTTTTATCTTTTTCGGCTTTTTAGATCTCAACCTTCTCTTCAGATTCCTCAGATTGTGTATGAAGATCCTGAAATTAGTGGAAGGAATCGCTACAAGTATTTTGAACGGTAAGGAATGAATTAATGACTACCATATATGGAATAGGCCAAATTCCAATCTGTCACTTTGCCTCTGATAGTGGAGTAACTTCAGTGACATCATTGGAGTTGCTCTGGAACACTGCCGCCATTGAGATTAGAATCTAGCCTGTTGTGTGACCAAGCACTGAAAAAATGTGAAATACTTAACTTGTGTAGGCAAGTGCAACAGCCAGTCTGTGGTTAGTAGTTGCTTACGCGTAGCCTTTGGCATTAGACCCCGTCATACCAAGGGAGAGATGCAGCTGACCCAGCTATTGTGGTTTTCCAGTCTCTTGGAAATATAAAAGAGGGATTTTTAACTTCAGTTTTGCTACCACTGAAACAGGCAGAGGGAACTACAATTTAACTTTTCGTCATAAGAATGACTCCTCTTTCAGAACCACCCCTCCCCTAGAATTATACTGGAGCCCTGGCATTGGTCTCAATTAGTATAGGACTTGAAACGACTGCTAAATGCCACGATACAAGAGTTTCCAATTTGGCGCACATTCATTGCTCGTGTGCAGGCTCAACTGCCTTTACTTCTGGGGACTTGTGTTATGCTGTTAATGAACTTAGCCCCTTTTAAATCCAGCACATTTTGCTAGTCTGGTAAAAATTAATCAAAGATGTTTAGAGTTATTTTAGCAACAGGAAGACACAGACTGGCTTGTTCACTGCCACAATTTTAACTTAAACTTTAAAAGCCTCTTAAAGAGGCTATTAGGAATGCTTGGTAATGAAGTTTGGTTAATATTTAGTCTCCTCTGACATGGAAATTCCTAGTGTATGTTTCTAAGAAGGAATTATTAATCATAGAATATCAGGGTTGGAAGGGACTTCCAGTCCAACCCCCTGCTCAAAGCAGGACCAATCCCCAGACAGATTTTTGCCCCAGATAACTAAGGGGCCCCCTCAAGGATTGAACTCGCAAGCCTGGGTTTAGCAGGCCAATGCTCAAACCACTGAACTACCCCCCCCCCAATAATAATAATAATAATAATAATTAATAATACTTAGGACTTAAGCACATTTCACTTTAAAACTATCTTACTGCACTGAAGGAAACAATCATATTAGATAAACTTAAAATATGGTTGACCTTTAAAGCTGATTTATGTCATGGGATTCCACTTCCAGATTCCCACAAGGTTTAAAGAAACCCAAACATACATACAATGCCGAGAATACACTCAATAGTAACCTTATTTTGGTAACTCTTTCTGTTCAACCTCAACTTGAATTACAACATGATTTTAGCAGCTGCTATCTTGAGACCTTCTAGCACTCAAAATTTATTATATATTATCCCAGAAATTAGAACTTGAGGACACCTATCTGGCCATGCTGTCCCACTACCCCAGCTTAGTGCTTGAAGAGTTTACTGGCCTAGTTTAGCAGCCATTGTCTCTGAATTTTTTAGCATTAACAACTAATACTTTAATTCTTTGGCAGATAGAATTCAAAGCTGTTTTTAGGTGGGAGAAATATATTTTTTGGTGGGGGAGAGAGCTAGAAAGATCAGATTAGCTAAAGAGGGGAGACTTGTATATACAATACTGAACATCACAATAAACCAGTGCATAACTTTATAAATAGTGAATGTGAATTGGACTATGTCATCACACACACCTCATATTATGTGAAGGTTTTCAAGGCGAGTGCTTTTTTGGGGGGGAGAAAAATATGTAGGAATGGACATTGGGAGAACTTTGTAGTGGGACAGTGTAGTACCAGACCCACATCTGAGCCAACCAGTCTTCATATTGTCTCTCTCAGTCCTAACTAAAATATATGAACTAAACCATTAACAATGTTGGTCCTAATTCTCCTCTTCTCACCTCAGTGTAAATCAGTGGTGAGTCCCTTTAAATTAATGGTGTTGGGACAATGTAGGAAGTTGTGTAAATTAAAAGCAAAGTGGGCTCTTTGAATGAGGAAGAATTTTTCCACTTGGATAGAACAACAGTTCTCACATGTTGGTTAAGAAATACTGGCAGAGTTTCTATAAGAGATTAAAGAACTCCTAACTAATAGGTGTTCTTAAACGTGCAGAAACAGATCCTCAGCTGTTGTAAATCAGTACTGAAGTCAGTGGCGCTACACTGTTTTACAACATCTGAGGATCTGGTCCACAGTTTTGCTAAGTTGTAATATTGTGTTATTGTGCATCTTACTCCCGTGGCTGTTGTCTTAAATGTGTTTTCTCTCTTTGCAGACCTTTCATCCCCTTTCATAAGCCATTTCCACTAAATGTTGCTTATGCAGTGGCAAAGTAAGTGGTGAGGTTTAGAAAAATGGTTACAACAGGTCAATCTTTAGCCACAAATGACTACAGGAGACTATTATTTTTAATAGCGAAGCAATAGTGAGAACTCATTAAAAGTTCAGAAAGAATCTGTCCACCAATAGGAAATCACAGAAAGAGCAAGTTAGGGCCAGATGCCTACAACTTAGTTCAGACAGTGTTTGGGATCTGTAAGCAGCACGACATGGTGCAAGAAACAGAGAGACAAATGTCTGAGTCTTAGAGGAGAGGAAATGTATGATATAGCCACACTTTGAGATGTTTGTTGCTGATTTTATCAAATGGTGTTGCACTACTGTTTGTTTGCATACAATATCCTTATAGTAGGATATCCTTGGTATTCCCAGGGGTGGGGAGGGGAAGCAGGGGGGGATGATGACACACCAAATTCAGATGTGACATAAACGAGTACAGCTCCCAGTGAAGTCACTGGAATTGTGCTTACGTATGGAGGAATTGAATTATTTCCTGTTTCTGTTGAAAAGGCACAGGGATAAGTTAAAATACAGCAGTCCTGCTTTATCTTGTATTCTTCTGTTAATTGTTTTTGAAGCTACACCCCTTTCCAATAGATTTATTTTGCCTACCCACTGAATGTCAGATCAGTGCAAGTTGTTACACTAGACATGAAACTTACATCATTGTTTATCTCACTGTTGAATTTGGCCCAAATGCTTCCATCAAGTTGCAGCTACTTACATCAGGCTACATTTGGCCCTTAATCCTTAAATACAATGCTGTAATATACATATATGTTAGATACTTGCATATAACAGTTTAAGCTTCGTGATGCAGAAGGGTCATGGTTTAGGTTCACGTAGGGAGCGATTTTCAGAAGTGCTCAGCAAAGGCCTAACTGCTCTCACTCAAGTCAACTCCATTGATTTCAGTGGGAGCAGAGTTAAGCTAAAGCTGAGCACTTTTGAAAATCACATCTGTAATGAATATTATCTCAAGTTTTAAAACATTAATGTGACAACATATACAAAAACATGTTCTGGCTCATGTTTGTTTTGTAGAACAGAGCCATATGTTTACCCCTCCATCACCAGTGACAGATCACGCTCCCCCACATCACGAACTCTGGGTACACAGACGGATTACCGGGATGGTGAAGCTCAGACTGACCCGTATTCCCCAGAATATGTAGTACCTCTGGGTTCAATCCCTGAACTGCTGACACTTGCCACTCTCACTTGGGGTGAGTTGGAAGAACCAGAAACATTTCTTTACAATAATTGTGCTCTCTTCCCTTGAGAATGGCAGAATTGCTGTTTCTCTCTGTCAAATGTCAGTTCTCTCAGCTTTGACATTGCCTTGCTATGTTTCATTGGGATATATCAGTTTATCTAGCTTTAAGATGGGTGTAATAAAAATATTTACCTACACAACAGGCCAGTTGTGAGGCATTTTGTAAGATGTTTTGAGATCATTTAGTTAAATGGCAATAGATATTGTAAGTGCAAATTATTGTGATGATTTTCATTTTTCTTTCCACTACTATGAATGCCACCTGCCTCCAACAGTGGTGAATGCTGGATGCTTCAAAGTAAGGTGTCTATCCTCAAAATGCTTCTAAATATGTAATGCTGTTCCATGGAAGGGAAGTTTTTCTTACCTTTCCCCACCCCCAAATGGATCTCTTTATGCCCAGGAGCAAGAGAAATTACAACCCCCTTTTTAATGTTACTATAACCATGGTAACTGCAGGCTATTCACATTTTAAAAACTCACTAATTGCCTTAGATTTGTTAACTTCCATCTTTCAAGTATTTGGTCTCTATTTACTGTAGGGTTTTCTACTGTGCTCATCGCTATAATAGCTTTATATGTTACTCATGGATATTGCCCTGCCCCACAGTCTTTCTAAAGAACTACTGATTCTTTTCCCTGTAAGGGCGGGGTCTTCCAGCAGGACAAGCTGAGGTCGAGATGATTGAACGTGCCCGGGAGAAACGTGCCTGGGAAGCAACTCTACCACCACTTAGTGATCTCTCACAAACTGAGAAGAGGAGGAAGATGATGGATGACATGGAGAGGAAGGAGTGGACTTTTAGAGAACAGGAAATAGAAAAGTAGGTACAAATTATATGCAGTGTTGCTCTTTCAGTTGTAAGGAACCTAGGTGGAATTTGAAATCAGGTAGGTCAGGGGATCAGCAGTAGGATGCATGAACTTTTATCTCTAGGTTGCATATTCATTAGTGATTGAAGGTCATCATTTTTTGTAATTTGAGTCCAGTTCCTCAGTTCATCCAAAAACCCACCACCACAAATGGCAATCTTGTTGGTATATTCAGAATAGAGGTAATTCTGAATGGGCATGGAGGAACCAAACTGAAATTGAAGTATACTGATTTTGGGGGACTTTTTGGTGAAAGAAGCTATTACCCAACACCTGGCACCAGGAATAAACTCACTTTTAAAAATGAAAAGACTAAAATGTTGTATTTGCAGTCTGGCTGTATTTTACAGATAGGTCAATAGGTAAGTTGTGTTTAAATATAGCAGTGCGGTTTGGGAGCTCTGTGAGCACCTCCCCATTTATATCATGCCTCTTTTTCTCTTGAAGATTGCAAGATGTTCGACTGGAAGTTTTAAAGAAGCTTTTGAGGAGACGAGAGGAGGATCAGAATGAAGTGGATGTCAATCGCTTGGACACCCACTGGTTTAACCGTCAGCAAGACAAAGAAGAGAGAGTGAGAAAAATTAAACATGAACATATAAAAGGTAATTTGGAGGATAAGGAAAATATTATAAGGGGGACTTAGTTTCCATACCAAGCTATCTCCCTCCACTCCATTTTTACAAGGCTGAAGCTATGTATTCAAGATGAGGGCATCCACAGACCACACTGTAAAACTCCTTGGGCCATATTTAGTCTGTCGGCCATACTTCTTATTAGAGGAATGACAGCCTGACTGAATTTCTTAGGCAATGACTCTTTCAGAACTGTACGTGTCACGGAATGTCTCATGGCTGCAATTCCTTTTCAGCAATGAGAAAGCTGATAGCTAAAGGGAAGAATGTGGAGGGGAAGTTGGAGAGACGAGATGTCATCAGGGACTACACTGATTATGCGTCACAGCCCTATGGACCTCTGTCCAGAATTGGTTACTTTCCGGACAACCATTCTGAACGTTATGTAGTAAAAAACCACTTTCTTAACACCTATGAGGGTAAGGCAACTTGGAAAATCTTAAATTAGATATTATTGGCTAAAAATGTTGGCATAAGCATGTACAACAATTCAAATATCTCTCTTCTTCCGCCTTGTCTCATACTCCCACTCCCCCTTTTCTAGGATTGCTTGAACTGGAGGCATCTCTCCCACATTCTGTCACTCAGCCCCAGACCAAAGCGCCGAAACCCAAGACCACCACCACTAAGGAAGGATTTATTAAGCGGACTTCTAGGCTAGATATGGAACTGGCACAGGTTCACCAGGTATGGTGCTGCAGCCAAGAGCAAGCAAATTCTTTCTAGATTTGAGATGCACCTTACATGGAAATGCAATTGGGAATGCACATCTGTCAACTATCTCCAAATTCACTTCCTAAATTCCCCTCTTAATGCTTTTAATAAAGACTGAAATAAGGCCATCTTCAGGGAGAGAACATATCAAACATTAATAACTAGCGGGTTTTCATTTGGCATGATGAGTACAGTTCTGAATTCAACTAGTCTCCCTTTTTCTCTCTTTTCCGCCTTTTCCCTCTTCTATGCCTACCCTGTGGAAAAGCTTCCTAGTTTGGTGAAAGGAGTAGCTTGCTTTCTTTCCCATCCCCAGTCGTTCACGGACATCCATTTTTCCTCCTATTTGTTTCTTTGGCCCTATGAAAATGTGATAGGATTGTGAAATCTGATGTAAATCAGCAATTCTCCTCCCCATGCTTGCCTTCCTTTCCCCCATCCCTTTAAAATATTTAAAAAATATGGCAAACCTATTGGTTAAAATGTCAAATTATTATTATTTAAATAAAACAATGCAGGATCAGAAGTTTCAAAATTCTGCACATCTGAAGTAAAGTAGGTCAATTGTCCCAACTTATCCAAATTGGATTAGAACAGAGGAAGCAGATCGCTGCAGTTACCTAACAACTTAGATAAGTATTGTGTGATTTCTCTGAATATATAAAATGCATATGCCGTCACTACAACTATGCAAGCAGATCTGTTGTCCACACGTGTAAATGACCAGTGTCAATTTACATTTGAAATTAGGTGAACTGTAAGGCATGCATCTTGTGTTGCAATTACAGACTTGTGTTTTTGAAAATCAGGCCTATTGGATAAAGTATTCCTAAAGTAAATAATATTTATTATATACACAGTTTTGTCAGTTTTATTAGATTTATCTTCAAATCCAGTTGATAAGAAATATTTAGTCATGCATAGTGTGTGTGTGTGTGTGTGTGTGTGTGATTTTTTTCTTGTTTTAGTGTAGCACAATAATATATTTAATACAGGCAGTAACTTTCTGTTAATAGAACTGAAATCTTGCATTGAAATAACTACCATACTACCTCAAATTCAGTCATCTAATCTTATGAAAGACAGTGTTGGATTTGGTTGCTACTTGGAGGGAAAATTTTCAAGGGAAAAACTTGAGATGTGTAGGAAGTGCTAAGGAGTTGTCTTTTATGGAGTCAGTACTGAACGAATGCCCCCTATGGTTGTAGACTGTATGCCAGGGGTGGGCAAACTTTTTGGCCTGAGGGCCTCATCTGGGTATGGAAATTGTATGGTGGACCAATGAATGCTCATGAAATTAACACATCAGAGATATTCAAATAAACTTTAATAAAGATACACTTTAGTGGAAATAAACATAAAACCTTACTTACTATTATAAATATACCATCATAATGTATTACAGTAATTAAACCAAACTTACCCCCTTTCCACGCCCTCTCTCTCTAGCCTGGATTTGTTGGGCATCAGCTTCCAGTCATTGGAATTGAGATTCACCAGCCCCCTGTTCTCAGAAATCTCCTCTCACGTAGGTCCTGACAGCCTACAACTTTGAAAACTGTCACTGAGCACTCTCTGGCCAACTACTCTTCGTTTTATCTTCAACAATGGAAAATTAACACTACTAAAACATCAGAGTCACCTAAGCGAACAAGTAGCAGGCAAGAGGGCTTGCACGTTCCAGGCTCTGATGGCACGGGAGGCATGTTTGGGTTGTGCAGCCAGAGTAATATGCGTGCCCTCACACCCGTCACGCAAGCACCTGACCTCAGCCAGAGCGGGGCAAGCCCTCGACTCCGTTTCCCAGCTGGAGTCCTGGTGAAGAGCAGTGGAGCTTGAGGGCCAGATGAAAAGGTCTGACGGGCTGGATGCAGCCTGCGGGCCATAGTTGCCTACCCCTACTCTATGCTATTGGAGGTGTCATGTGTCTTCTGCATAAAACCAAGGGCTTGACCACCTGTGGTCATGATCAGATGGCAAGAGACTCCTGGCATTCTTCCAAGAGTTAGAGATGTTAGCTCATGGTTTTCTGGCTAAATTCCAATTTCAGCAATTGCATTGTGTCTGTCTGTCTAAAGGACTTCTCATGTTTTTTGACAGACTATAGTGAAGATTCTCAAACTGTAGTCATGGATTACAAGTGATCCCCAGAGTTGGCTGGTTAGTAATGATGGCTCTTGTCCTTGGTGTCAGCTGAGAGAATAGATGGAGAAGGGGAGACTTAATTCAGAGTGAAAACAGAGACAGTGGGCCAGATTCTTACCTGGTATAAATCAGCATAGCTCCAGTGACTTCAATGGAGCATCACTGATTTACACCAGCTATGGGTCAGGTCTGCTGTGATGGACTTTTCAAAAACATCTATTTATTGCATTAAAAACACCTAAAATACACATTCTTTTTTCTGAGAAAATCTGCAAATCTATTACAATGGGTCCTACCTGTGGTTACTTGGAGGCAGAGCCAGACCTGTCAATCAAGGCAGGATGGGGATGGCCACACCCCTGAAGACCCTGCTAGTCAGCTTGAACTGGCTCCATCAACGGCAGGGAGACTTAAGGTTTTTCTGCTCCAAGGAACAAGGAAAAAAAAGAATCCTTTTCTGATTGTTTTAATCTTAATAGTCAGCTTATTGGATTCTAAGCATTGTTAGGCTGTTGTTTAGCTGGGGGGGGGGGCGGGGCTCTGCATCAAGATTGCGGGAAACTCCTTTCTGATATTGAGGTAGCTGGCTGCAGCAGCTTCTAGTGTAGCATGTCTGGGCAGGCTGTTCTGTCAAGAACACCTCACAGGCAGCCAGAGAGAGAAGTTGGCAGAAAAGGGTGCAAAAATCCATGGACTAACATAACCCTACTTGCTGTGGGTTGACCAAGCCCTACCGCTTTCTTACTCTCATCCACACAGCCAGCCCTGGAGGGATGATAGAGAGAGCAACCCAAACATGAAGAAAGCAGGCAGTAAAAGGCCTCTTGGCTTACCACTTATTTTTGACTGTTTACCTTGCTTTCTTTAGCAAGGTATGAGTCAGCCCTTTTAGAGCTATTTCTGCAGGATTCGGTGAATCAACATGGCTGTGCCATGCGAAATCTTCCTCTGGCCTTTCCTCAGAAAGGGGTTTAGAGAGCAGCTATAAAGTTCAAGGAAACCACTTAGGGATCATCTTAAGAGTGATCTTTTCAAGTGTTACCCTTACTTCTCTAGCACAGCAGCAGTACAGTCCTCCCTTCAGATCCCCTCTTTAGTGGTAGTCTCCTTCTGTCCTACAAATAATAGGAGGAGGGAACCTTGTAAAATCAGAATATGCTCAGTGGTTGGGCCCTGAGAGGCTAATTAATCTTGTTTTCCTCCCTGTAAATCTGAGAAGCAGTGAAGGAAAGGTTAAAGGCATCAGGAAGGAAGCTTCAGATTCTGAGCACAGGAGTCACTCCTCTACAAAGGAAATTTCTAAGGCTCGGTTTTCCCAGTAAAAGATGAGCAAGCCATTCAAGGACTCTCTGTTTTTCCATCTCTTCCATTTCTAGTTTACCACAATACAAATTTTCCCATGGTAAAGGCTCTAAAGGGACAAAAAAGAGGCCCAGGAAATTCAGAGGAAACTCATTTGTCTTTCTGAGAGCATAAGCAGCTTTTTCCAGACTTGGAGCTAGATACCACACAGGAGGAAACTCAAAATCAGTTTTTTGAGAAGTAACCTGAAACCATTCTCCAGAGTATTAGGTGGACTTTGTATTCCTCCAGATACAAGTTCCTGTAAAAAAGGAAATCTGGGAAGAAATGGGAGAGAAGCTTGGCTTACATTTTAGAATTAAATGGCACTCTAAAACCAGGGTTATTGGCATCTCCCTCTTCCTCCAATTGAAGCCTTGGAGTATTAAGACTAAAACGCCATCTTCTTCAAACTAGGGTAATTGATTCCCAGGGAACAAGAAGGCTTAGGGCTCTAGTCAGTCCTCTTGCCAGTGTCCAAACATGCCAAAGTCTGAGGAGTGCTCAGCTGGAAATTCTTGAATAGATTCCTGTTGTCACCACAGTTCAGGATGGATACCCTGAATTCCAACATAGCAACAAGTTCTAAAGAAAAAAATCTATCACTAATTGATCTTAAGAACACCTATTTGCACTTATTACATAAGCCTGTCAGAGAAAATCTCTCAACTTCACATGCAACACATAATATTACCACTATGCTGGTTTGCTTTTGGCCTACCTGCCTCTAAGGATGTTTTCCAAAGTATTTTCTTTGGGGAAAAAAAGGGTTTGTATATACCTGTGCTAAGACGACTGTTCATTGGAGCACACTTTCTGAAAAAGGCCCATAAGGGAGCCATCACACAGTCCAGATTGTATTCCGGAATAACATGAATTTGTCAACACTGCCAACAGCTAAATGATGTCACACAGTCTGTCACTTCTGGACATAGTCACAGATGTCAAATTATCACATCTGACAGGTCTCTGATGTCTTGGATAAGAATGAAGGTCTCTCACACCAACATACCATGGTGAGAGATTCCAGTTGTCTTCTCCAGAAGTTGCTTAATCTCTCAGGGTCCATCATCCCTGTCCTCCTTTGTGCTGTTGCCTGGGGATCTCAGAAGGCCACAGTTCATTGGAATCAGGGTTAATTGGTAAATTGATGCCTGCTTCAAGAACAGGGAAAATCATTCATGGAACAACTTAATCCAAAGTTAATGACAAAAGATTAGAGTGATTAAATAGGTCCTAAGAGCTAAACCTCCAGTCCTTGTCAGCCAAGATGTATCAGTGATGTCATACAGTATCCGTAGCTACAGTCATGCATTTTCTCTAATGGCCAAGAGCATAGCTATCCTTTTCTGTTCAGTGTTCTCCAGGACAATTAAAAAGGGGCACAAGTGATCTGGGTGGTCCCATATTGTCCAGGGAGGTCCTGGTTCTTGTATCTAATCAGCTGGCACGCACCACTCAGTTCTGTCTCCTCTACAAGAAGGATCTACTCTCAAGGAAAATATTTTGCACCCAAGTTCAGAAAAATTGTCTAACAACTTAATATGTGAGAAGTATTAATTAAAATGGGATATTCAGATGTTTACACTTTTTACCCTGTTTGTGGAATACTTTCTCAAGGTTATCTTAGGCCTGGTCTACACTACGCATTTAAATCGATTTAAAGAGCGTTAAATCGATTTAACGCTGTACCCGTCCACACTACAACGCCCTTTATATCGATATAAAGGGCTCTTTAAATCGATTTCTGTACTCCTCCCCGACGAGAGGAGTAGCGCTAAATTCGATATTAAGCCAGAGACTCAAATGGACGCTCATGGATGGAGGGGGTACTGAGGACTCCAGCTATCCCACAGTCCACAGCAGTCTCTGAAAAGTATTTGCATTCTTGGCTGAGCTCCCAATGTCTGTAGGTTCAAACACAGTGTCTGGCGTGGTTCAGGGAATAGCTCCTCAGATTTTTCCCCCCCACCACCACGTGAAAGAAAAGGGAAAGAAATCATTTCTTGACTTCTTTCAATGTCACCCTATGTGTACTGAATGCTGCTGGTAGACGCGATGCTGCAGCAGTGAAGAGCAGTATCCGCTCTCTCCTCCCCTCCCGGTGGTAGACGGTACAATATGACTGATATCCGTCGTCGCCATCAGCCCGTGAGTGCTCCTGGCTGGCCTCAGGTGAGGCTGGCCGGGGGCGCCTGGGTAAAAATGGGAATGACTCCCAGTTACTCCCAGTAGATGGTACAGAACGGCTGGTAACTG
The DNA here is from genome assembly GCF_003597395.2 of Chelonoidis abingdonii. NCBI lineage: Eukaryota > Metazoa > Chordata > Testudines > Testudinidae > Chelonoidis > Chelonoidis abingdonii. The sequence goes on along the minus strand of NC_133769.1, from coordinate 158,095,767 downwards.
TCTTCATCATAGCAACTGGGGGCTGAGCTTCATCAGCCCCCCCTTTCCTGTGTAAAGAAAAGATTCTGTACTGCCTGGACTGTCATAGCAGCAGCATGCTGGGCCCCTCTCCCCACACCGCTTAATGTCCTGCCTGGACTGTCATAGCCCCGGGAGGCTGCCTCCCCTCATTTTATCTCACTAACAAGTCTCTGTTTCTTATTCCTGCATTCTTTATAACTTTCATGACACAAATGGGGGGGGACACTGCCACGGTAGCCCAGGAAGGTTGGGGGAGGAGGGAAGCAACGGGTGGGGTTGTTGCAGGGGCACCCCCTGTGAATACTGACACGGAGCAGCTGTGCTCTGATACACTGGTCCTCTAATACACTTGCCCCTTATTCTAGGCAGGACTGACTCTATTTTAGAAACCATAAGGGAGGGATTGACTCAGTCCCAAGTGAGTCAATCCCAATTTTGCTTTTGCGTTGCGCCCCGGCCGATTTCAGCCAGGGGCACTCATGATAGCAGCGGACAGTACAGAGGGGAGAGATAACCGTCATTTCATTGCCAGTTTTCTCCGGCAGTAGACGGTACAGAACGACCGGTAACCATCTCTGCTATCATTGCAAAAGCAAGTGAATGCTGCTGTGTAGCGCTGGAGTATCGCCTCTCTCTCCGCGGCATCCAGTACACATACGGTGCCGGAAAAAAAAAAAAGCTGAACGGGCTCCATGGTTGCCGTGCTATGGCGTCTGCCAGGGCCCAGGGGCGGGGGAGACTGCGGGAACTATGGGATAGCTACGGAAGAGCTACCCACAATGCAACGCTTCAGAAATCGACGTTAGCCTCGGACCATGGTCGCACAACGCCGAATTACTGTGCCTAGTGTGGCCGCATGAAATCGAATTTATAATATCAGTTTTATAAAACCGATTTTAGCTAATTCGATATTATCCCGTAGTGTAGACGTGGCCTTAAAGGGCCTTGTGTATATGTTCTTCAATCCAGTCCACTTTCCTAACTAAATTCCCTTAATTTTTGCCTTTGTTTTCCTTCTCTAGGGACAAATAGAATCCTACTGAAGGTCACCTAAGCCTCCATTTCCTTAATTCAATGGTTCTCAAACAGGGGTATGCAGAGGTCTTCCAGGGGGTGCATCAACTTATCTAGATATTTGGCTAGTTTTACAACAGGCTACATAAAAAGCACTAGCAAAGTCAGTACAAACTAAGATTTCATATAGACAATTACTTGTTTATATGGCTCTGTATAGTATACACTGAAATGTATGTACAATATTTATATTCCCATTGATTTATTTTGTAATTGAATGGTAAATATGAGAAAGTAAGCAATTTTTCAGTAATAGTGTGCTGTGACAGTTCTTTGTATATTACTGTTTGCTTTTGTAAGCAAGTGATTTTTAAGTGAGGTGAAACCTGGGGGTACGCAAGAGAAATCAGACTCCTGAAAAGAGTACAGTAGTCTGGAAAGGCTGAGAGCTTTTTTGCTGGTTCCTTGTGCTGTTTTCTGTTTTCTTCACGCAACATCTTTGTATTCTCTGGCTCTGAATAAAAAAGTGCGAACATCTGAGGGGAAAACAACTTCTATCTTCAAAAGTTTCTGAAATGTACCAGTTTAGTTATCTAATAACTGAAGCTATAACAGCAGTATTTTTAAAATATTATATGGATTATAACCAACAGAACTAGATATTTTCTGAAGTGTACCCTCCATTCAATATTGATGTTTAGAGCCTTCCGGGTGTCAAGAGTATACAGTTGTGAATCGGAGGGGAAGTATTCTGAAACTTTATATAAGAGGAGATGTGTACATGAGACTCTAAGATTTGATTTAGACTGAAGAAATTTGCAAATCTGTGACAGGATTCCTGGGTACAGCCTGGAACTGTGGGACCGCTGTGCCCCCTTAACTCTCCAGCTGGGGCTGTCTCTCATGTTGCTTTGCCAGTGACAAGTAGCAAACCCCTCCAGGTGCTGTCCACCAACATGCAGAGGTACACCCAGCTAAATTGCATGAATGATCTCCAACTCACTCTTGAGCTATACACAGGGAAACTCCAGCAAATCTCCCAAGCCCTCAGCCTTGCACCACAGAAATATACCTTCTTACACTGCTCAAGACCTTCTCTTGAACAATTCAAGCTCATTAATTAGTTTGCCACTCTGTTAAAGGATAGTGGACATGCACCAGCATTTGTAATCTGAGCAGATTCCCCAAGCACTTTAGACAATCTCACTGGTAAGGATAAAACATTAAAATAAGTTTAACTACAGAAAGATAGATTTTAAGTGGAAGGCATAAAGGTCAGAGATAGTTACCTTAAGAAAATAAAAAGTAAACATGCATTCTAAATCCTAAACCTTTAGACTAAGCAAGAGTTGAATCAAACAGCTTTTCTCACTGGATGTTGCAGGTAGGTTACAGTTCTTAATACACAGGCTGAATTTCCTTCTTAGCCTGGGACCAATCTCCTCAGTTGAAAGTGTTTGTTTTCCCAGCATTCTTTTTGCCTTCAGTTTAGGTAGGGGAGAAGAAAAGTAGCCTCCCTTATTTTTTACTCTCAATTAATATCCCAGGGAAGATACTGGCCTAGACATGTCCTTGTTGAGTCACAGAGTTCAGCGATCCCCATTGTTTGAACAACTGAGTCATAGAGTTGAGCAGTCTTCATTGTGTGGTGCTTGCACAACTGTCTCTTATTGAATTGCAGATCTCTTGTTTACAATTCTCCTGATGGTCAATGGTCATTTAAGACCTGCCTGAGTCACCTCCTTTATTGGGAAATAGCAGTGGGTGACTTTGAAACCGACAACGTATTTCAATAACAACCGTATAGCAAAATCTCATAACTTCATACACACTAACAATAATATATATTGACAGAACAATGAGTTTCCCTGCAGATCATGACCTTTTATAGCTTACATGGCATGCTTGGTATGAAGTATCACAACCATATACGAATGATGAATATAGGGGGTTACAAGGTGCTACTTTGAGGTACGGTGTGTCACAGACCCCCTGAAATGTCATTTTTCACTTTGTCCTCAAACACTGTATTTGTGACGTTTTGTGCTCTCTAACATCTGGCACTTTTAACAAATATGCCTAGAGAGGGGGCCATATTCCAGTTATGGAAGTATGTTTATGACTGGTTTATAAAGGCTGTTAACTGCTTTCAGTTTGCAAAGAAAGTTGCCTCTGTACTTGATACTAAGTAATAACTTAAAGTGCAAAAATAATTCATAGGTAATTGATTCAGCAGAATTTCCATTTTTTAGAAATGTAAACTCATTCTCCAGCTGCGCTTTTCCAGAATGTAGTATATTAGGGGTTAAGATCAAACACCTTCTGGACTCATTTCCAGGGAGTGAGTGTCAGTCTATGCACTTGCCAGCAAGATACTGTAAATATACACTTATCCCCCTGCCTTACTTGAAACTCCATCATGGTCTTCTGACCACCTTATTTAACAATAATGTACAACACCTGACTTTTGAGCTGAGATGGAAGGAGTAGGTAAGACAATTAAAGGTACAGTTGTGCAAGGTGCTGAATGCCCTCAACTCTCATTGTAATTCCGTAACAGCAAGACTGGGCCTAGTATCGTGTGCTATCTAGTACAGTTTTCGAACCCTGTATGGAAAGAGCCTAAGTTGTATGACTTTTTCAGGCACTGCTAGAGAAGAAGAATAAAGTTAAGGAGCCAAAGAAGCCCCTTCATTTCCTTCAGAAGATAACAAAACCTGTTCCTCGGCCCCTAACTCCAATACTGCTAAGACCGTCAACTGTAAGTTGGATATTTTTAGAAGTTTTTACTGTAAATCCTGTATTAGTCACTATCAAGTTACTCAAGGAGTGTCCAGGAAAATATGGGAGCTAGTTAGTTTTGTCTTCTGTACAGTATTTTTTACTTAAAAATAAAACTGATAGGCAGCATAGCATTAGACTTTCACCTAATTACTGCACTATGAGAACCTTGATAGGTACATGCACGCATCTGACGAAGTGAGTATTCACCCACAAAAGCTCATGCTCCAAAACGTCTGTTAGTCTATAAGGTGCCACAAGATGCTTTGCTGCTTTTACAGATCAAGACTAACACAGCTACCCCTCTGATACTTGATAGGTACAGAGAATCAGTTTTAAGTAGCACAACATTCTCCAACATTAGGCTATAATATTAGTCCAAAATAAATTAGTGTTTGGTGGGTCTTCTTACACCCCCGTACCTTGTCCCTTCTTGGTGAGCTGTTCAGAGTCTTTCTTCCTTAACCCAAGAAATACTCCCTAAGAGTTGTTGGGTTTTTTGTTTTTTTTTTTAAAGCAGGTTCCAAAGTACTTTTTTTCCATGATAAACATTTTTCCAAACACCAGTCATTCTTGATTGTCTATTTAGATATTGTGTGGCTTCATTATGATAGATCCAATACCACTGAATTTCACCCAAATAAATCCTACCAGCTTCCTGTCCAGTTCTTCAGTTGAAGTCTTACTGTAGAACCATACAAAAATGTGGATCCTTATCTAATCCGCAAAGATGGTAAACAAGGCATTTGCAGATATCCGCAGATTTGCAGGGCTCTGTTCAAATGGCCTTAGATAGGTAACACCTCAGGCTAGCTTCAGCTTCTGATGTTTTCACATCCTCTGCAGGACTGCTGAGTGTCTTGCATCAGGCATTACACTCATGCATGCAGCAGTCTCATCAAGCCTCCCCCGCTAGAATCTCTCATTATGCAGGGACTGAGTAGGGCTTCTTCTGCAATTACCCCTCTTGGATGCCAGGGCTTTCTGTGAACAAGATGATACTTCTGTCACAACCATCATGGAGGTATTGGCTGAGAGATGAGCATCTCAGGAGGCCATATGCGGCAAGCTGGAGTGACAGGGATAGAAGGGAATGTGATAGAAGACTGACAGAATGGAAGAGACTAATCCAGGCCTCCACAACTCTTCCCCTTCCCTCACAACAGCCTGGCAAAGAACTGAAAACTGTATCAAATGGCCACTCTGATGTAGGGAGAGAGGTCATTCTCACCCAAGTCAAGAACTGATGTGAGACTGTGACCCAGAGTTATGGGCCCCAAGAAAGGATCTGAAGTACTTGAAACCTACCAGGGTCTCCCTATGGGAGATGGGTGATACCTGGTAAGGCACTCAGGCATATAAACGGTTAGTTGTTTTCAGGATATGATTTCTCTGATACTTTTGTTCTAAGTCCCAGGTCTAGAAGAAGTAGATTGCAGGATACTGCCCCAAGAAAGGTGACAGCTAGAGACTTAAGTGGATGTGCCCACAAGGCCATAAAAGCATCAGAGGTGCACTTATCTCAGGAATTGTGACACTCACAACCTCAGAGGCTGTCCTTTGCTCACTCCAATACCCTACGCAGTCCCCACTGTCTTCTCTAGGCTCCTCTAATCCTCATTCTGCCTGTAGATCCCCCGCCCCCTCCTGGTTCTGCAGGGTGCATGTGATAGGTTTCTGCATCCCCTCAGGAGTTCTGCTGGGAAGAGAAAAGCAGTGACGTTTTCCTCACTATCAAGAAAAATCATTCATGGAGTTGCACAAAACTTGCCAGCTGTACAGCTCCAAATACAGGAAGTAGCTCTGCATCTGCCGTCCCACAAGAATGTAAATAAACCCTATAGGGGGTTGTTTTTACTTCTCTAGCACTTGGTGTATGTTTGTCATAATTGGACCTATAAATTTATTCTAATTGTGAGCTCAACTGTAAAAAGTGAGCACAAATGTGTAAAGTGTCACAATTACCTGTAACAGTAAATGTTGATGGGAGAAAAAGTATAACAGTCAGACAGAATGAATCAGTCAAAACGAAAAGGCCTAGTGCTGTAATTCACGGACTGTGCTAAGGCCATTCCAGGTAAACAAGAAAAGTAGGAGACTGGAAATCAGTGAACCAAAATTGATGTGTGAGAAACTGGGCCTGACTCGTGGACAAAATAATGAGGGGATGGGCTACTCCATCCATCAGTCTCTTTTGGTGTCCTGAAAAAGAGACTGGAGAAAGCTGACTACTATGTCTCTGGCTGACTGAAAGATGGCAGCCATTGTGGCTGCCATCCCCCACTGACTCCTGGGACTCTGAATCTTCTTCATCCTAATCCTGACCACAGAGAGGGAGCCAAATGATATTGCCACCTCCACTGGCTCTGGCTCAGTCACAGCCGCCACCTGGGATATAAGACTGTCACACACATCCCCTGCCCCTTTGTGTGTTCTTCCCCTTCTCCACCTAATTTCTTCTCTCTCCTTTTTCCTTCTCTCTAATAAGAGTCTGGCTTAGGCAGCCAAGACTATTTTGCAGTACTGCTGTAAGCCTGTGACCAGAGAGAAGCAGCTAAATGCAGTGCCCTAAACAGCCCAATTTTGGTACAAGTTTGCCGGGTCTCAGAGTGGCTGATAAGATCATTGCTGTGTCTGTGTTTCTCTGGGGATGAAGTGCAAGTGAGACCTAACGTCAGAGATGGAAACTGTATTGTCTATCTCTGCTATTCTTTTCTCTCTGTTTTGTGTGTGTTCATCTTGTTTTGTCTTTTAGAAAACAGGATTGGACTTTAAAAACTCCAGCAGCTCCAGTCTGTCTTAACTAACTCTCCCCCCCACCCTTCCCCCAAATAAGGACAGTTATTATCGTATGTACTGTACATACCATACATTACTGTTAAATGAGGGGGCTTCTTTCTAACAAGTCTCTCCAGCTAAAGGGAGAGGGAATAAGGAGTGCTATTAAAATGAAAACCTTAATACTTTACATTTCAAATGCTGTTTTTCTCTCTCTTCTGTATCTTTAATCTAAAATTAAAAAGAATTTTTAAGGGTATTTGCCATGGTGCTAAACCAGCTGCGCTCTCTCTATACCAGACCCCGAACCTTATTTAAAATGGTTTAATATAGGGTAGTTCCAGGCCCATGTTAACACCTTTGACTCTTTGGACTATATATTCCATCCTAATTAATACAACACGTGGCAGCTGTCTTAGTTTCCTCTCTGGTTCACAGTCTCCCTCTGCCAGTAAGGCATTTTATGCCTCAGTTTCTCCTCTGAATGGCTGGGTGATTTGCAATGGTTTAGCTTTCCAGCCAAACGATAAAATTCTTTCTTTCTGGAGTAACAACACAGTCTGTTTGGGTTTTCCCTCATGATACAAGGAAGGGAAGGGGCTTTTCGGAAGCTCCAGGCTGGGAGAGACCCTTAAGTGAGAGCAGTTGCGTGCACCAGGCCCCAAGCCCACTCCACTTCTCTCATCCCAGGCCCTTTCCTTCTGCATTCCCCACAAGTCTGATTCTTTGCCCCACAGTGCAGGGCTCACAAGCTCTTTTTCTACTCCACTGAACAACCTCTCTGGGAGTCCATCCCCCTCTCCTCTCCAGGCTTCCTTTGCCCCAGCCCTCACCCAGCACTTTCACAGGCTTTCTCCCAGACCTTCTAGCTCCTAAGCTGTCCCATCCTGGCCCTTTCCAGGGACCTCAGCAAGAGGAACCATGCCCTGATAACTCTAAACTGAACATAAGAGTTTGCCTTACATAGTCCTGCCCCATTTCCCACTATGCATAGGTGCCGATTCCATGGGTGCTCTGGGGCTGGAACACCCACAGGGAAAAATTGGTGGGTGCTTTGCACTCACCGGCAGCTGCATGCCTCGGTTCACCTCCACCCCGCTGCCTCCCTTGAGCACACCACATCCCTGCTTCTCCCCCTAGCTCCCAGCACTTCCCGCCACAAAACAGCGGTTTCGTGGCAGCAAGCGCTGGGAGGGAGGCAGGAGGAGGGGGAATGCGGCATGCTTGGGGAAGAGGCGGGGCCAGTGTGGGGATTTGGGGAAGGAGTGCAATAGGAGCAGGGAGGGGGCGGAGTTGGGATGGGGACTTTGGGGAAAGGGTTGGAATGGGAGCGAGGGAGGGGTGGGGCAGGGTTGGAGGAGAGGGGGTGAGCACCAAGAAAAGTTGGCTCCTGTACCACTATGCCTTATTATCCTAGCCTCTGTTCTGAGCTGAAATCAAGAACAAGCTACGGTAGGCCTGTAGCCTTCCTTAAAGGGACAGCACACCCTGTTACAAACCCCAAAATAATACACCTTGTTTACTTCAAAATTGTCATTCACTGGGTCTTCAAACTCACTATGCTACACTAATAAGCTTTACCAGGAGAATGAAACTCAGGGGAAATTTCCTAAATGTTCCCCTTCCTTAGTGTTTAGAACTGTTAATACATGTGAATGTGAATGATAATTGTGTTCCCATTTTAGTCACTAGTTAGTCAAACTACGTTTATATATATATATTAGTTCTTTTAATCCAGATTGTAATTCTTGCCATTCCTCCATATCATTTATGTTACTCTTCACGGAACTCCCTTTCAGAATCCCCAGTGTAAATCTTTGTATAGTCTGTCTGTCCCATATTTTGTAAAATATAGACATTTATATTTTTCTGACTCTTCTTCCATTCTCTGGAAATCGGAAGAGTGATGATTAAAACCCATGAGAAACTAGGTATATTAATTGTATTCTGAGAAAGCTAGTTAGATGGATGGCTCATTCAGTTTTCCTTCTACTTCCTCCCTAAAATAAATACATAATTGTAACTGGATTATTGTTGTGTGTTGGCAGAGAGAAGAGGAGCTAGAGCTGGCAGTGATCTTTTTGCAGAAGTTAATCCGAGGCAGAGCTATTCAGAACATGGTATTCTGTGTCCCTTTGACTATTTCTGTCTTCAAAATACTGAAAGGAGTTATCGAGGGTATATTAAAAAATCTGTTCCTAATAGCGCTGAACTAATCCAGGCCTGAGGTGGTTGAGCAACATGTCCTCGTATCCATATCCTTCCAAGGCTGAAGTCTTTGCTTTCCATCTCAAATTTCTGACAGGAACTTCTAGGTTCCTATGTGAGGGACGCTCCCTGAGAATATCCGCTGATATCCTTTTATGGCTGTATTCAGGACTTGGTGTTGGGCCTTTCTTGTACAGGTCTGGTCACTTTTGATCATTTTGCATATCTTGGGGGGAGGGATGTCTGTTTTATAAACCTGCTGCTTCTCTCTGTACCATTGGGATTAGCTGTTTTACTGATGATTGTTTTAGTTTTTATACAGCGCACAGGTGAGAGATAATAGGCTCTGTGACAGTAAGTAATGCAGTTTTGAAAATGGTTTGATATGAAAATTGGGTTTCTTGAGTCTTTCCCCAATCCGAAGTGGCCTGATAGGAATGATGTCTTTGACTCCATTGTAGAGATGTTGACTCTCACAAAAATCTTGAGAGCCTCTCCGCCAAGGCTTCCCATAATTTGTAGAGGCTTCTCACCAGCAACTGTGGTCCAGTTCAGAAATTTCTGTCTGACTTGGGTGTGATGCTTTTGGACACGTGGGCTGGTGACTCAGACTGTGTTTCCTACCTATCACCCCAGAGTGCACCACTCCCTCCCACAGAGCCTCCACTCCCCACCACTGCACACGCACAGCAGGGCAGCAGTCACTGCATCAAGCAGGGAAAACTGAAGGGATTGGTTCTGGGGACACCGCAGAAGGCAAGAGCAGTAGCAACACCCTCCCCACAACCTTACTGCTGCACTGAATGGTGCTAAACAATCTGAACAGTCCCTGAGGGAGGTGAGGAAGAGGCACCCTATCTGTTCGTCTGTCCTTCTATTGCTGGGCTTATGTATGAGGAAGGGCAGCAGGCAATGGATACTGGAACAAGGGAGAAAAGAAAAGGACATGGTCTAGGGGAGGAGATGGGGGCAAGGGGCATCATGGGGAAAGAGCTGAGGAGTGTCCAAGAGGGTGCATGGTGGAGCTGGCAGAGGAGGGATGAGGAAAAGAGCCATTCCTATTAGTCAAGGGGAAGAGAAGATTTGCTTGCCCCAGATTTCTTATGGTATTCAGTGCATACTTGAGGTTGAATTTTCTGCCTGAAACAAGACCCACCTTCTCCCCCTCCCCACAGGGGAGGGAAGAGTGTCTTTCTCAAAACTCAAAAATCAGTAGACTGACTAAAGAAATGAGATTTCACTTTTAAACATTATAAAGAAATCTTTTTGAGGGGGAGGTGGGGAACATCTGATTTTTTTAATTGATATGGCTGGCAATTCTGCCCGCAATTTAAAGTCCAGTCCAGAATGTGTTTAACGCTAACCCTTTCTGGGTATACAGAGATCTATCTGCAAAGTCTGTTTGTCATGCCCTCCAGTGGCTAGAAGGCTGGGTGAGTCTTAATGCAACTGAAAGATAATGGAGGCTCTCCTTTGAGTAAGTAATAGAGACCTGTCTGTTCTTTGGAGCAGAAGGGCCTGAGTTCTGCCCTTCATCCAGCACATGTGGGGTTTAGCTGACAGCAATGGTGTGTGTCTGGATATGGCCTTGGATTCATTACAGGCAGTTTGGTTTCCTGTCAGTAGCACCAGGGATTTTCCTGAAAGGTTCATGTGCTACAGATAGAGAATTTGGTATCGGAAACAGATGACTCTAACTTTGGAGGAAAAGGATATTTTCTGTTTGCAAAACTCTCAGATTTTATCTTCTGTTTAATTGCCATGGCTGTTAATTTTATTTGAAAGATGTTTGAAGGGAAGGAGAAGCGATTGGAACTGATCCGGGAACTGCGCACCACTCATGCGCTTCAGGAGGATGGGAAGCTGCTTAAGAAGGCAGAGAAGCAAGTAACACTGGCTTTACAGCGACAACGCGACTTGCATGAGCACAAGGTTTGGCTATTAACATAAAGAGGCTAACACACACCCCACTCATCCATTCCTCCATCCCTTTTTAAATTTTCTGTTTGTTTGTTGTAATGATATCAACATATTTATAGAAATTGAATGTGTTGTCCACGTTGCAGAATCCATCACAGGTGACAAAAACTGGCTTCCTTGCTGAGAGCAAGGACTGAATGGACATGGGCACTGAAGTGTTCTGTCATTGCTATAATGGGTCCCATCCTGAGAAGCTTGCATAGCTGCCCCCCATGCTGTACCTGCTTTGTGGCTAAACAGAGGACTTCAATTTCCAGGGCTCTCAATGAATGAAAAATGTGCCTCATCATGAAAGCCTCAGTCCATTCAGATTATGATCAGCATGGTTGATGTCAGCTGACTCCTCTGCAGTTGATAACGACCTTTCCTTCAGCTGGCATAGTGAGGCATGCATGTCACCCCCTCAGTAAGCCATTTTGCTGAATAGATTGTGTCTCGTTGTACTTAGGGTACATCTACAGGTGGAGCTGGGGTGTGATTCCCAGCTTGAGGAAGCACACTTGTGCTAGTTCTGATTGAGCTAGCATGCTAAAAGTAGAATGGAGCCATGGCAACATGAGTGGCAGGAGGAGCTAGCTGCCCTGAGTGCTTGCCCATCAGAGAGGCTAGCTATGTACTTGGGGAAGCTAGTCCCTTTTGCAGCTTGTGCTACCATGGCCACATTCTATTTTTAGTATGTTAGATTGATCAGAGCTAGCACAGGTATGTCTCCTCAACTTGCGATTCACTTCCCCAGCTTCAAGTGTAGACATACCCTTACCCCTGGTCTACACTTGGGGGTGGGAATTGATCTAAGTTATACAGCTTCAGTTACGTGAATAACGTAGCTGAAGTGGACGTACTTAGATCGACTTATCATGGTGTCTTCACTATGGTGCATCAACTGCTCGCTCCCCCGTCAACTCTGCCTGCGCCTCTCACCAAGCTGGAGGACAGGAGTCAACAGGAGAGCACTCAAGGATCGATTTATCGTGTCTAGACTACATGCAATAAATCGATCCCCGGTGGATCGATCGCTGGCCGCCGATAGTGAAGACATACCCTTAGTTATAGGCATCGCATCCCCTTGCAACTTCACGCCCTCTCAGCTGCTTCTGCTGTGCAGAAATAGCCATGAAAGAGTTTACTTACCAACTAATACTAGGTGAATGGCCTGTGGTACCCCAGCAGTGGAGTCAATTTGCTAAAGCAGTCGCTGTCCCCCTTCCCCAGAGAGAAATAGGCCTTAACCTCTCCAGCTGGTCAGAATCTATTTGAGATTTTACACATTCATCTCTTTCTGTTCACTTCCAAGCTCTTAGCAGAGCAGTGACATTCTAAGGTTTCAATATTTCTAGATGCTGCTTCATGAGTAGAGGGCAGAAGTGTAAGACTCTAGGCATAACACACACACAATACCACGGGGGGTGTAGGGGAACAATCCCTTTTATTGAACTAAGGAAAAATGAAATTTAAAAGCCCTGAGATTTGGAGACTTGAGATGTCTCTTCATCAAGCCCTGGGAAAGCAGAGCCAAGGCAGAGGGGAGATACCAGCAGTGGGTCAATTCAGTCTCCATAATGACATTCGGAGAGAAAGAGATCAAAGGGTGAAGATAGTGATCTGTTTGATCTTATATCTCAGAATCTCATTGTGGAATCTGAACTGACCCTGCTGGCATGTCCTCCACCCCTTGCTTTGCTTTCCCAGGGCCCGAGGAAGAGAGACTACAATTCTCCCAGTCTCCGGGCATTTAACTTTAATTAACACATGCAAAGTGTTCACCTACAACTTTGTAGTAAGTTTCATGTACTTTTCTTTATGGGAAAATAGAACAAATGTACATGGATTAAAAAAAAAATCTCTGAGATGTGTATTATGCAGTTCAGTTAATGACAGCAGTACTGTTTTGTGAATGTCCTTCTTACTAAAGTATACCTTCTTAAAAGGAAAACTCCCAACTGACCTAAAAGCCTGTTAAATATTTTTATATTTGTGTGCATATTTCAGAAACCTCTTAGTAACTCTCATTTTTAGGAGACTGTTGTGGCCGTTTTATATGTCAGCAGATTGTGGTTTAAAACTGACTTTGTCAGGTAGTACTTCCCTACGTAGAATGCCTTGGGAGAATAAAACTACTAGTGATTCTGCAGCTAGAAGGACTGTAATCAGTTTGGACAGAGGAGCATGATCAGAAATCACATATGTTTTGGGGGAATGTTGACTTAAGGCAAAATTCTGATAGAACATTAATCTTGGATTGTCTTCAGCAGTATCTCTCTCCTGATCCGGAAATCCTTATACATGGCTAAAACCAAGCATTAAAGAGAAGTGGTTCAGGGTAGTCCCATATCACCTGCTGGTATAATGGGACGATTAAATCCTCTTCCCTCAATCATCCTCACAGCCTCTGGGGCATGAGAGGAACACTTTCAGTTCCAGCCCTGTGTTACAGTGACTTTTTCACATTCTGTTGGATGCTGATTTGGAAATGTGTAGTGTCTTGGAAGCTGGTATAAAACACAGGAAAGCCTGTTTATTACTGGCTGTTAGGGTTGTTTTGTTTTGTTTACTTGAGTTTATAACAGGCACATTCCACTGCCTGCTGAGCCATTGCAACAATGGCACAATATCTGAACCAGCTTCAGAAAATACTTTTTGCCTAGGCTTATTGCCATGTAGTCCATATGAGAGATAATGAACTGACACAATATCATTACATTTCCAGAGCACAAACATACTCACAAATCCCATAAAACAATGTGATTAGGATTAGAGGGGTGGAAGGTGGTTAAGGAGACTTGGGCTCTATTCCCGGCTCTGTCACAAATTCCCTGGATCTGGTTTCCACTACCATGAATCATGTGGTGTTTGCTTCAGAGGTGAAGTGAGTGTAAATCACTAGCATTTGGATCTGCAAGCATGTTACACTTGTATAAATGACAACACAATATATAAAACAGTAGAGAATCAGGCTCCCTGTATGACCTCAGCAAGTCTTTGTGCCTCAGTTTCCCCATTTGTAAAATGGGGATAAGACCTACCTCACTTAAAGGGGCATTGTGAGGTTTTATTAATTAATGTTTATAAAGTGTTGTGAGCTCCTTGGATGGAAGTTGCCAGCCAGGCAAAGTATAGTAGTTATATCTTGCTACACTTCAGTGCTCAGAGGAGGGAGGAGAGGTCGTTGTCCGTCCCCACAGATGGTCCCAGCAAGAAAATAGTATGGTTGGTTCCCCATGAGGTGTCACTGGGCACTGGGGTACCACTGAGCCCTTTCACACTGTGGGGCTGTGATAAGATGCCAAATTCTCCAAGCTTACTCTGTCACCAGCATACACACAGAGAGGGGCACGCCCTGCTGCAGCTTCACAGACACATGCTCAGATCAGCTCTGCATGGGAAGGCAACCTCCCAGTTGCTAAGGCATGCCCCCCCACCGGAGTGTAAACCCAAAATTGTATCATCTTGCGCTGCACAGGGAATTGTTCAGCCTAAGCTCATAAAATTTTTCCCGTCCCTCAAGAGATATGCAACAGCATATTTTTCCCGTCCCTGGAGAGAGATATGCAACAGCATTCTGCCGCAAGTTAAAATTTCCACACACAAGTTGTAGACAAAACAAGTATAAAACAACAAAACAAAAGATAGATTTTAAGTGATTATAAGATATAGCAAACTTATCAAAGCAGGTTTCAGAGTGGTAGCCGTGTTAATCTACTCCTTGTTTTTGCTGACACAGACTACCTTAGTATATAAACAAAACCACAAACTGAGCTTAACACACTAGTTGGTAGGATATAAATTAGCAAATTCTCACCCTGAGTGATAAACAGGCTGGCAGATTCTTAAGGCACAGTTTGCCTTGACTTTCCCAGGTTTTCATATACAGGCAAAACATCCCTCTAGCCTGGGACCATCACTTCCCACAGTTCAGTCCTCGCCCCTCAAGTGTTTTCAGGTGTGGTGTTGTAGCAAAAGTGACATACCATCATGATGCTGTTGCCCCCTTTTATATCTTCTTCCCACTTGCTAGAAAGCTCTTTTGCTATGACCTGGGTCAAACAGTTCCCATTGTGTAGTGTTATTGCTGAGAGGTTTCTATTGCAAACAGTTCCTGGGGTAAACCTTGTGTGCATTTTGTCAATGAGCCATTAACATTGTTTGGCCTTTTCACTGTTGTACCTGAAAGGCTGCCTGTGGGTGTTTTCAACCTCACAACATGTTTCAGTAACACATACACAGCCAAACTCCATAACTTCACATTCAACGATGGCACATACAATCCAATGAGAGATTATTGTCTAGCAGATTACAACTTTTAGAATGATACCTCACAAGGCATAGTTTGTACAAAACATATCCTAATTACATGACAGTGGTGAATACTGGGGTGTCAGGATGTCACACATCGTACAAAACAATAAACATTTTGTATCCTCTGAAGAGTTAGAAATTTATTTGCGCTTGTGATTATGCAGCCCTCTAAACAATTTATTCTAGCACACATCTGACGTATAAAGGCGTAGATTTGACTTTTTGAATCCCAGGTAGAAGCTGTATTTGCAACTACTGACCCTCATTCTTCATTTTGGCTCAGCTAAACTCAGCACAGAAATGAAGGGGAAGCACTGCTGAAGGTGATTTTATGTCACTTTTGTATCTCCCACATTCTGGGTCTGAGAACTGGAGCAATCCCCAGTCTAAGTGAAAGTAGCCTTGCTGTGATCTACTCTCTGCTGCAATGGCAATCTATGCATTGACTCAGCAGCCCAGAATAGCTGGCATACAATGCACGCTGGCCACCTCTCTAGACCAAGAGCTGCAAAGGGGGCAGCATAGGACTGTTCCTGTGGTCCTTCGGCAACAGTGAATTCTCCGGAAGTATTCCCAGCTGATTAGTTCTGCAGAGCTTGCATACAGAGGCCATGGCAGAGCTCAGAATCAAGTCCACTGTTTTTAAAAGAAAAATGCAGAACACATAAATTAGCCTTATGCCTTGTGTATGGGGGTGGGGGTTGTGCTTTTTCATGTGCCTGTGGCAGTTCTGTGAGAAAGGGACTTGCATTCTTCACGGTATTTAATACAGTTCTTGTTTGTTTTTGTTTTAAGCTGTCACTGGTTGAGAACCACTTGGCTCGGATAGAAGGGAGGGCATTGGTGAACATGTTCGATTTCCTGTCCAAAGAGCTGGTGAGGCTTCAGGAAGAAAGGAGGATCCATGCTTTTGCTATGCTGGCTGAGAGGCAACGGCGCATCCAGGAAGCAGAGGAGAGTGGACGTCGCCAGGTAGAAGAGAGGCGACGGCGGGAAGAGGATGAGATCTTCAAACAGGCAAGTGGAGGAGACAGAATAATTCTATTGACCTAGTTACTGCCTCTTGGGGAGCTGGATTACCTATACCAATGGGAGAAGGCCTCTCGTCATCATAGCTAGTGTCTACACTGTAACATTTTACATGTAGACAAGCCTTCAGTCTTTTGACTTTGCCATGAATTTAATCTAGGTCTCTAGACCCCTGTAACACATATAGCTCCTCTATCCTCCTCCCAGCTGTGGGTGTGCCTGGATCATCTCCAAGGCTAATGCTCTGTCATAAGTCATCCTGCAGGGTCAAAGCATTGGGTCTATTTGTTGTCAGGATGTTTTCAACCAGAGGTTCACTTTTGAGTGCTCATGCACATATCCATTCCACTGTAAGTGTGTGTGCCTTCAGTATACTCAGGTCAGAGACTTTTGGTTGCAGTACTGGTGGGGTGCAGGTGTGCCCTGCGTATCCTTGTGCTGAGACCCAAGGGTGTAAAGGGCAGAGCTGCTCCACCTCCCTCTCAGATCCTTCTTATCATCCATGGCAAAAATTGGAGCTCCCCATTTCTCCTTAGAAACTTATTTTATCTTCACAAAGTGTTTTTCACTAGCTTTTTGTAAATAGTCATAGTTGTTAGTAGTAGTAATGTCATGGTATAATTCCCCACTCTGAACCTTAGCGTCCAAAAGATGGGGTACCAGCATGAATTCCTCTGAGCTCAATTACCAGCCCAATACTTGTAGCGCTGCCACCAACCAGGAATTCCAGTGCCTGGTACACTCTGGTCCCCCCAAAACCTTGCCCGGGGACCCCCAAGACCCAGACCCTCTGGATCTTAACACAAGGAAAGTAAACCCTTTCCCCCACCGTTGCCTCTCCCAGGCTTCCCCTCCCTGGGTTACCCTGGAAGATCACTGTGATTCAAACTCCTTGAATCACAAAACAGAGAGGAAATGCAGGCCCCCCCCCGTCTCTTCCCCCCTCCCAGACTGTCCCTGAGAGAGACAGTAATCCAACAAGAAAACTGCCTCTCTTTCCCTTCCCTCCTTTTCCCCGCCAATTCCTGTGAATCCAGACCCCATCCCTGGGGCTCACACCAGATAAAAAAATCAGTTCTTAAACAGAAACTTTAATATAAGAGAGAAAACAGTGAAATATCTTGTAAATTAAGTGAATAGTAGTCGGTCTTTCAGCTATAGACACTGGGAATACCTCCCAGCCTAAGTATACAGTACAAATTAAAATCCTTCAGCAAAATACACATTGAACTCCTCCAGCCAAATGCACATTTGCAATAAAGAAACAAACATAAGCCTAACTCGCCTTATCTACTAGTACTTCTATCTGACTGAATAAGAGCCTGTATCAGGAGATTGGAGAGAACCTGGTTGCACTCTGGTCCTCTCAGCACCAGAGAGAACAACCAAATCTAACCACAACACACAAACTTCCCTCCCTCAAGATTTAAAAGTATCCTGTCCCTACTGTCGTCCTGCAGGTGACAGCAGGCTTACTGAACGTAACCCTTACAGTTAAAAGATATAAATACTTCTGTTCTATTACTGTCCTATCGTTTATGACAAGTACCATCCCCTTAAGGGAATTTTTTTTATTGTTCTTTTTGTCTGAATTAATTATGCAGAAATGTCCTGGATTCCGTGTAGCACTTGTAAAGTGACTGTGCCTGCTAAGGACAGACATTCTAGCTGCTTGTTTTGTTTGGGAGAGGGGCATTCCAATACAAGTGCTCTATCTGCTTATCCTTCCCCTCCTAAACAAAGAAACGGAGTGTGTTGCCTGAGGGAGCACCATCTTAAGTAGGTGATGAGACTTTCCTCAGCATCTGAGAACTCAGCTGCTTAGAAATCTGAGATACCTTCAACCACAACTGCTCTTCCTTTTCAGCCTAAAACGTCTCACAAAAGCTTTAGTGAGAAGAAATGTTTATTTCCTTCCCCAGATCGGTTGGGTTAAAGGGTTTTTCAGAAGACAAAAAATCCTCCCTTCATCACCTGAAAGACTTGGGAATCATGGTGAATAATTAGCTGAACATGAGCTCCCAGTGCAATGCTGAGGTCAAAAAAGCTAATGCAATCCTTATATGCATGAACAGGGGCATCTTGAGCAGGAGCAGAGAGGTTATTTTACCTCTGTTTGGCAGTGCTGCAGCGGGAATACTGTGTCAAATTCAGGAATGATGTTGATAAATTGGAGAGAGTTCAGAGAAGAGCTACAAGAATGACTAAAGGGTTAGAGAACGTGCCTTAGGGCTTGGCAACACTGGTGGCTTTACAGCCCTGCAACTCACTCATCGTCCGCACTTGAAAGGCACATACAGCGCTGTATCTCCCTGGCTACAGTGCTGGTTGTACTCCACCTCGACCTGGGGAATAATGACCATAGCGCTGCTGATGCGGCGCTGCTTCGCCAGTGTGGCCACCAAAAGCACTGTTACTGGCCTCCAGAGGTATTCGGAGGTCTCCCAGAATGTCTGTTCAGCCACTCTGCTCATCAATTCAAATTCTACTGCCCTGGCCTCAGGTGACGAAGCGTCAGACCTGCCCTTTAAATGCCCCGGGAATTTGAAAAATCCCCTTCCTGTTTGTTCAGCCCGGTGTAGAGTGCAATCAGTGAATCTTTCCAGGTGACCATGCCTCCATGTGAGAAATGAGCCTCAGCATGGAGCAGTGACGAATTGCTGGACGTCATCAGTGTTTGGGGGGAGGAAGCTGTGCAGTCCCAGCTGCGCTCCAGCTGTAGGAATTACGATAACAATGGGCAGATATCAAGGGCCATGCTGGAAAGGGGCCATGACCAGGACACACTGGAGTGCAGGGTTAAAGTGAAGGAGCTGCGGAGTGCCTACTGCAAAGCCCGTGAGGGAAACCGCCGCTCTGGCACTGCCCCCACGGCCTGCCGTTTTTACAAAGAGCTGGACGCGATACTTGGAAGTGACCCCACCTCCACACCGAGGACCACAATGGACACTTCAGAGCCAGGGGAGGAGGAGGAGGAAAGCGAAAGTGAAGGTACTGGGGATGGGGGAGACACCCCAGAGTCCCTGGAGGCATGCAGCCAGGAGCTCTTGTCAAGCCAGGAGGAAGGTAGCCAGTCACAGCAGCCGGTACTTGGTGGAGGACAAACACAGGAGCGGGTTCCCGGTAAGCGGCTTTTATTTTCAGGATTGAAATTTTTTGGGAGAGGGAGGGAGGGTTAGGGCTGCATGCATGCGTGCCTAGATGCGGAACAGTGCATTGATGTGGTCTATCACATCGCGGTAATTGGCCTCGGTAATCTCTTCAAAAGTTTTAGCCAGAGCGTGGGCAATGCGTTTGCGCAGGTTTCTTGGGAGAGTCACTGTGGTACTTGTCCCAGTCAGGCTAACATGTCCCCGCCACTGTGCCATGAGGGGTGGGAGAACCATTGCAAGACACAGGCAAGCTGCATGGGGGCCAGGGCGGAATCCACATTGCAGTAGAAGACCCTCCCGTGCTTTCCAGGTGACCTGCAGCAGCGAGATATCTTCCACTCCTGTGGAAAATGTTGGGATAGTGTTTGGGGTACGTGCCCTCTGCAGCTGTTTGTTTCAGGACTGTACTGTCCTCAAGGTTTCTATGCGTTGGGGAAAGCAGTCCCCCTTACTCACCATTTCAGGGCTCCCATGGGTTATGTGCGCTTTCTTTGGGATGGGAAAATTATGCTATTGGGAAGACTGTTACCCTCCTTAACTGCAGGGGAATAACTGTCTGGTATAAACAATACTTTCTCTGTTAAGTTGCATTTTTGCCTTTACAGATGCAACCTGGAGAGCTCGGCTGCCCATGTTATCAATGGCTGAGAGACTACAAAACGTCCGGAAGAAGCCACAAAAAAGCAAAGAAGACATGCTGCAAGCAGTTATGCAGCACTCTGTCACAGAGAATCAAAAAGTGCAGGACCGGAGGGAAAGGGAAAGCAGGATCTGCCAGAGAAATGCAGCAGACAGGAACAAAAGCACAAAGCAGCTGATAAGCATCCTGGAACGCCAAGCAGACTCTATCCAGGTGCTTGTAGCCATGCAGGCGGAGCATAGCCATGCCCACCCCTCCCCTTCTTCCCCCCCCCGCTGCCCTTGTCCCAAAGCTCTTTCCCTTGTGTCCCCATGTCAGCTCAAAACCCCCTTCCCCAGCATCCAGGTTCTTACCACCACCACCACCTGCCTCCAACACCTGTGTGTTCACCAAGCAGCCCTGAGAACTATGACTCTTACCCTCTGCACTAAACCCCCATCACCATGCAGTATAGCCATCCTGAAGTGCAGCAGTCATTGCACAGCACTCCAGACAGGACATATTCAAACCTGTGACTGTACAGTTCACCACCCCACCCCCCTGCCCTTTTAGGTTCCCAAAAAGTTGTATGTCTGTCAGTTAAGTTATTTTCTTTTCAATAAATGAATTCTTGGCTTTGAAAAGAGTCTTTATTACTGCAGAAAGACCTTAGCCCAGGAAAGAAACAGGCACTGCAAAATCAGCTTAGCAAACACAGATTCCTACTAACATTGTAACTACTGCACCAAACATTACTGTTGGTTTTCAGCCTCAAATTCCTCCCTCAAGGCATCCCTAATCCTTGCAGCCCTGTGCTGGGCCTTTCCAGTAGCCCTGCTTTCTGGCTGTGCAAATTCAGCCTCAGGTGTTGAACCTCAGAGGTCCATGCCTGAGTGAATCTTTCACCCTTCCCTCCACAAATATTATGGCGGGTACAGCACGCAGATAACACCGCAGGGATGCTGCTTTCCCCCAAGTCCAGCTTCCCCTACAGAGATTGCCAGTGCCCCTTTAAATGGCCAAAAGCACACTCCAAAGTCATTCAGCACCGGCTCAGCCTGTAGTTGAACTGGTCCTTGTTGCTGTCAAGGCTCCCTGTGTACGGTTTCATGAGCCACGGCGTTAACGGGTAAGCAGGGTCTCCAAGGATCACAATGGGCATTTCAACGTCCCCTACTGTGATCTTCCGGTCTGGGAAAGAAGTCCCGGCCTGCAGCTTCCTGAACAGGCCAGTGTTCCTTCCGAAAGATGCGCGCGTCATGCACCTTTCCGGGCCAGCCTGTTAATGTCAATGGAACGCCCATGGTGATCCACAAGCGCCTGGAGAACCATAGAGAAATACCCCTTCCAATTAACATACTCTGATGCTAGGTGGGGTGGTGCCAGAATAGGAATATGCGTCCCATCTATCACCCCTCCACAGTTAGGGAAACCCATTTGTGAAAAGCCATCCACAATGTCCTGCATGTTCCCCAGAGTCAACGGTTCTTCTTAGCAGGATGCGATTAATAGCCCTGAAAACTTGCATCAACACGATTCCAGTGGTCGACTTTCCCACTCCAAACTGGTTCCCAACTGATCGGTAGCTGTCTGGAGTTCCTGGCTTCCAGATTGCAATAGCCACCTGCTTCTCTACCAGCAGGGCAGCTCTCAATCTCATGTCCTTACGCCACAGGGTGGGGGCGAGCTCAGCACATGACCCATGAAAGTGGCTTTTCTCATCCGAAAGTTCTGCAGCCACTGCTTGTTATCCCAGACTTCCCATCCCACCACTCAGTGCTTGTTTCCCAAGCCCAAAAGCGGCGTTCCAGGGTGCTGAGCATGTCCGTGAATGCCACAAGCAAGTTCATGTCAGATGCATTACGCAACTCGCATCATCGTCGGACTCCTTAGTGTCACTTTGGATGTTAAGAAATAGCTCACCTGCCAAATGTGATGTGCTGGCGAGACTCATCAGCATACTCCCCAGCAGTTCGGGCTTCATTTCCCACAGAAATTGCGCTGCACAGAAACTGTTGAAAGAGGCAAGATGGCGCCAAAGGTGGACTGAAAAACAAGGATTGCTAGGATGTGAAACGATGCATCACAGGGCATTGGGACAGGAAGCAGAATGACCCGCCCCCTTCCCACAACCCACAGCGCCAGAATGGGAAGAGGTGCTCTGTGGGAAGCTGCCCATAATGCACCACTCCCAAGACCGCTGCAGATGTGGTCACACTGCAGCGCTTTCCCTACACAGCTGTACGAAGACAGCTTTAACTCCCAGCGCTGCACACCTGCAAGTGTAGCCAAACTCTTATAGACTATTTAGCTTAACAAAGACCGTCTGTAATACCTACCTGGGGAACAAATATTTAATAATGGGCACTTCAGTCTAACGGAGAAAAGTATAACAATCCAATGGCTGGAAGATGAAGCTAGACAAATTCAGCCTGAAAAGAATGTGTAATTTTTAAACTGTGAGCGTCATTAACCATTGGAACAATTTACCAAGGGTCGTGGTGGATTCTCAATCACTGGAAACTTAAATCAGGACAATGTTTTTTTCCTAAAAGATCTGCTCCAGCAGTTATTTTGGGGCAGTTCTATGTCCTGTATTATACAGGAAGTCAGACTAGATGATCTCAGTGGTCCCTTCTGGCCTTGGAATCATCTCTGATTCTTCGACCCTGAAGCACAAGCATAAGTCCTCCAGTACCAAGTCAACAAGCTGCAAGGGGCAATCCCCAGTACCATATGAGACAGTGCTGTTGATTCTGATACTGATAGTCTCAGTATCATTGAGATTGCACCTTCTGCATTGTCTCCTGAGGCATCAGCTGAAATGTTGCCTCCACTCTCGGTGCCTGACATGTTGCAGGCCTTTACAGCTGCAAAGGACCTCTTATGTCCCCTGGTACTGGACTCATCACTGTTGGAGCAACTGGAACCATCTGTTTAGTCCCAGCCTATACATTCAGTACCCACTTCCAAAGAAGCCACTGGTACTGCCATCTTCATTGATTCCTACCTCAGTAGTGATAGTGCCATATGAATCTACAGCTATTCATCACCACCTGCTTGGGTACCATTTGTGGTATGGCTTTAGGACATAAGACTGTCTGTGACCTGAATACCATCATCACTATAGCTGTCGTCTTCAACTTCAGTACTACCTGCCTCTACAACTTCATTGCTACCAACAACGGTGTCTCCTTCAATGCTGACAGGATTTCATTGTCCACATTTGTACCCTTTCCTTGAGAAGCTCTCTAATTCGTACTGGACTGGCTTCATGTTTCCCAAAAGAGGGTTTTTATATCTCTTCTTTGGATTTAGATGATGGACACCAAATTTGAAGGCATTCTGAGTAACAATGTGAATTTTAGAGCACTTAGAGTCAAGCAGTAGATAGAGAGCTAATGTAGACCTTAACTATAGTAGACTTAATGTTCCATTACAATACTGAAAGGGGGAACTTTTTAGTAAGGTTAGGGGAAGAATGGAGGAAAGGGACTCTACATGTCCAGCTGCAGCACATGGGAATCCAAGGCATGTGAAGTGGCCCATTCATCTCAATGAGGTGTTCTCAGCTGACTGTGAACAGCCTATGCAAATGAATAGAACCTGAAACAATAGCTCTGAGATGAATGACCTGCTCCATTCATGTCAAAGAACCTATGCTATGCATCAAACATGCCCATGCTCAACTCTTCTCCTCTGTGGTAGCAGTGTATTCTTGGTGCATGCCACCAGTATGTCTGTTCCAGCTTCATACTTGGGGCGCAGGGATTCCACATATCCTTGTTCATATGGTGGGGGTCAGTGAGAGGACCTCAGACTTGATAAGTCCACCAGAATCCAGCTCACATGAGGGGAGCCTGAATGGGCTGGAAATCAGACTCCCCTAGAGGAGTTGGATCCCCTAGATGCTAGTGCACACACACAGGTATGGAGAGAGGCTTAGACTCACTACCCTAAGAGGGGCATCCCCCCAGGATCATGGCACACACACTGGAGGAGAACATGGGGTTCAGAGGCGCCCCTGCTCCTGTTCTCACCTAGTCTCCCTGTCACTCACCTCATGTCACTCTTCCCAGTGAGCTCAAAATGATGAAAGCCAACACCATATGATAAACCATCTCTCTGCAGACCACTACCAAGTGCTGGGCAGATCGTGGTCTGGGAACATCTAAACTAAATGCATTATAGAAATCCAGTGTGTTCATCCTGCTTCTGTTCCACATTACTTTGATACAGTATTTTGCTTCAGAATTCAAGTGACTACAAGAAAATTAATTTATTGAAGCTGTGGTAGTTTTAATCACATCTAAACTGCCCTGATGCTGTAAGGTGTTATTTGGCAGCTGTTCAGAGGACTATGTGAAATGAATTGGTGTTTGGCATTCAGTTAATGGAGCTAGCACATTGTACAGGAGATAGGAGAGTGTGTCCACAAACATAAAAGATCAGAGTTTTGCCTTGGGCACAGGTCATTTTCTGTACTTGTTTCTGTACAACTAGTTCCTCAGGAAAAGGCCATTAGAGAAGGAATTCTCATATGACTGGATGCCTGAGGTGCAGCCTGGGACTGTGGGACCACTGTGCCCCCCTAACTCTCCAGCCTGGGCTGTCTCTCACAATGCTTTGCCAGTGACAAGCAGCAAACCCTTCCATGCGCTGTTATCACTCAGCACAACCGCATGTGGAGCCCCACACCCAGGTAGATTGCATGAATGCTCCCAGAACCACTCATGGACACAGAGAAAGGCAGTAGCCAAATTCCCCAGCTCCCAGCCTAGTACCTCAGGAATATACCATCATGCACTGCTCAAGATCATTTCTTGAGCAATGCAAGTTTATTAATTGATTCACCTTCATCAATGGAAAGTGCATGTACACCAGCCTTTGTAAACCTGAGCCAATTTACCAAGCACTTCAAGCAAACTCACTGGTAAAGATAAACAGTAAAACAAGTTTATTGATTACAAAATATAGTTTAGAAGTGACAGGCTAAACATCAGAGGTAGCTACCAAAGATAATAAAATATAAGCACGCAGTCTAAACTTTCAACCCTGTTAGACTGGGCCACATCTAGATTGATCTGTTTGTCTCACCCCACTGGATATTGCAATTCATAGTACGTGGGTTTCACCCTCGAAACCTGAGCCAGTCTACTCTGTTGGAGTCTTCAGTCTCCTGAGTGACCTTGTTGCCTGCAGCATAGGTGTGGGGAGGAGAAAGTCCAAGCATGGGGCCACTGCGTTCTGTTTTATACCTTTCGTCCATGTGCTTGGAGAACACAAGTCCAGGCATGTCTGGTGGGCATTACTGAGTCACCATCAGGCAAGGTTGAGCAATTCAACTGGTGTGGCGTTGGGCAAGTGAGTCATTGCATTGTTACGTAGCTCCCTTGCTGGACAATGGCTGTTGATGTTTGTTCAACACCCACCTAGGCATTGGTTCTCCCTCTGGTTACTGTCTTTGGGGATCTAGTATCTGGGCGGTTCCCCAACCCACAGCATATTTTAGTGACAACCATATAACACAATTCTCATAACTACATATGCATTCATTATATTTATATAATTTATATATTTATTTAGATGGAACAGTGGGTTTCAGCAGATCATAACTTTTCCCGTGATATCTTTCAAGGCAGGCTTTGTATGCAATATCACAATGATAGACAAGTGATGAATAGGGGGGTTACAGGGTGCTCCCCTGGGGTGTGGAGAGTCACACCTCACACTGGATTCAGCTACACTGCAGCTGGAAGCATGCTCAAGCTAGTGTGCTAAAAATGGCAGCTTCACAATTTGATAGTGTGGTTTAGGCAAATTGCCTGAGTTCCGTATCCTGGGGGACTGGGCAGGTTTGTACTCAGGTGGCTAGCCTGAGCCACTACCTGAGCTACCCCGGCTACACTGCTATTTCTAGCATGCTGGCTTGAGCAGAACAAGTGTGTGTCTGTCGGTCTGAGCTGGAAAGCACGCTTCCAGGTGCAGTGTAGAAATGTAAGACAACTTCTCATAGACTGCACCTGCCCTCTACATCAATTGCCCTCAGATAGCTCAGATTAAGTGGTGTGTCTCAGCTGACACACCATGGTCTTTGCCTCTCTCCACAGACGATCCCAGCAAGTGGGTACTACACAGCAATGAATATTTTGTATCTTGCATCAGAGAGATATCTTGATGCTTGTTTCAGGTGGTTAAAGTGCACCAGAGTACTGTTGATTCTTACCTGGAAGATGTTATCCTGAACAGCATGGAGAGCACAGCTGAAGAACAAGCCAGGGAAGAGATTCAGAAGGTGGCTGTGGAAATCAATGACATTGCTTATGAAATGGAAAGCCGGTATGTCCTGGAGTGGACAAAGTACAGTTAGCCACTGCTTTGCACAATTCAGACCCTGGCTGGCTAGCTACATTTATAGTCTAGGGCCAGCACTGAGGGTGTGGCAATACTGTTCATAACACTACATAGACATGCTGCAGTTTTCATCCACTAGGGAAGCACAGCCAAGTGTGTAACAACAACTCCTAAAAATCTGCAGATACGGTGGTTCCCAGTCAAGCTCAGATATGGCAAGGTAGGCCCTATTCCCGGCAGCTGTGCTAATGCCTCACCATAAGATGAGAGTTTCCCAATGTCCCCCCACAAAGCCTTTACTCTAGGATTTTCAAAGGCATGCAAGGGCGTTAGACACCCACGCCTCATTGAGATTTAATGGAAGCTGTCCACCTAACTTCCTTATACGCCTTTGAAAACCCCAGCCATAGAAAACAGCTAACATGCAGGTGTCGTTTAATCTGGAAACTGGTCTGTCCTCTAAGGCTTAAAAGTGTTTTTAGAGCAGATAGGCTTTGAAGGAAATACAACAGATATAGGAGCCTCCTAGAAATAAACCCACCTTTCATTCAGAAGTCAGAAGAAGTTTTTTTTTAAAAGAAACTGCTAATCTAAATGAGGTCGGCCATATTGGCTGCTCCTTATGTAGTTCTGAGCTGAGTTCATCATGTTTCTGAAAACCTCAGTATGGTGTTCAGCTGTGCCTCAGAAGTAGGGTGACCAGATGTCCCGATTTTGGGGGCTTTTTCTTATATAGGCTCCTATTACCCCCCGCCCATCCCTGTCCCAATTTTTTACACTTGCTATCTGGTCACCCTACTCAGAAGTGACTGTCATTTAGGAGCTGCAGTGCCTCCAGTTCAGTCTTTCTGACCCCTATTGGCATTTAGCCTTAAAAACACAGTGACACAGAACCCATCTTCATGGCAAAGCAGCTGTGCATTGTGTAGCCACATGAGTTTTCCCCAGGTCTTTAACATTCTGCTAGGGCAAATAATGCGTTCAGCCTCTGGACTGGTTGGTAGCCCCCCAAGGAGGAACTCTGACCTGAGATGTGGCATGGAAGATGGCACTGGGATTAGCCAAAAATGAAGTTACAAAAGGGAAGAAATTGGCCAATTCAGCAAGGACCCAAAGCCTAAACTGACAGACTTAGCGATCCTCTCACTGCAGAGAGAGTCTCTCCAGTGCAGAAGTAACACACATCAACACGTCAGTATAGGGGTCTATAACCAGGGCTGTTGTGTCTCTTTGGGGGGTCAACCCAGACCAATAAGGGTTGTGTCACCACCTGCCCTGCAATTCTGGGTGCCTTAAATGCTGTGGTGCTATGGCGCACAGCCCAGATGCCAACAGCCAGCCTACAAGCATGCAGGTCACATCCTTGCTTCCACTCTTTTCAGAGTGATCCCAACCCCCAAATTTCCCTAAAACTGTCTCCCTGCTGTGTCCATGTCAGCCCTCTCCTGGAATACTAACCTCTGATTGTTGCTTTAAAGAGACAGAAACAGCAGATGTTACCTTAGCTGAGTTAACACTCACTTCAATTCCGTCGAAGCACTGGTTTTGTATAGGTCAGTGGTTCTCAAACGGGGGGTCACAAGGGCTGGCTTAGACTTGCTGGGGACCGGGGCCAAAGCCCAAGCCTCAGAGCTTTAGCCCTGGGCGGCGAGGCTCAGGTTATAGGCCACCTGCCTGGGGCTGAAGCCCTAGGTCTTCAGTTTTGGCATCCACCAGGGTGGCAGAGCTCAAGCGGGCTCAGGCGTCAGTCCCCACTCCTGGGGTTGTGTAGTAATTTTTGTTGTCAGAAAGGGGATGCGGTGCAATGAAATTTGAGAACCACTTGTGCAGATAAAAAGTAAAACAAGTGTATTCAATCAAAAAAGAGAGGTTGTGAGTGAGTTCAGATATAAAGGATAAATATAGAAACATTGCAAACAAATAGGGGTGCCGAGTTATATGGGACCGTGGTGCCCAGGCTCCAGCAAATTCAAGGCCCAGGGTCTCTCCTCTGGCCTTGCCTGCTACCCCCTGCACCTCCCCCAGGAGCAACCCCCGTCCCCTCCTGATGCCCCCACGTGCCTTCCCCAGAGTGTCCCTTCCTGCGCCCGGGGCAGCAGGCCGTTGCCCTGCTGTGCTGCCTCACCGGCCGCTGCCAGCTACAAAAGGAAGCAGCGTCAGCGGCAGGCTGAGGCAGTGGCACAGCCACCGCCTGCGGAGGGAGGAGGCGCATGCATGATGGCAGCCCTCCCCCCCTCTGGCCCCACAGGGGAGGTGAGGGGGCTTCCTGGACCTGAGAGGGACTTAGCCCCTAGGAGCATGTGCCGTGACAGTGCTGGGTGTGTGTGCTGCCAGGAGGGGAAAGGGGGATCCCTTCCCTGGAGCTTGCTGCTGCAGGCAGGGAGAGGGCTGGGGGGGGGCTGTGGAGTCCTCTTTGACCCCAGCCCTGGGACAGCCTGCCTGCACCCCAAATTTCTCCTCCCCAGCCCTGCCCCACCCCAGAGCCCTCCCCCCCCGCACCTCAACCCTCTGCCCTAGCCCTGAACCCCCTCCTGCACCATGAATCCCTCATCTTCAGCCCCACCCCAGAGCCCTCACCCCTAGTCAGAGCCCTCATCCCCCTACACGGCCCCACATTATGCAATATAGGGAAACTGTTAAACGCTTACTGTTTCCAGTCCATTTTTACATTATTTTAAATATATATATATATTGGCTTACATGGCAGGTGGGGGAGGCCAGGACTTGGACCTGTTCTGGGCACCACCAAAAATTATACAAACCTGCCTCCCCTGCAAACAAACTAGTAAAAATATGCTCTCTGATGGCTAAGCCCTAACATAACAAGCTACAGTCTTTGTTTAAAGGTAGTTTCTTCACCAATGTTCCTTTTCTAACAATGACTGACTAGCTCTTAGTCAGGATACTCACAGAGTCCAAGGTGCTGGTTTTCCTTGTCTCCTCAGGGGAGAGATAACTTTAGGGGTTCTTTGCCTCTCTCTCCAGTAAACCTTAGAAAAGTATGTATCTCACAGTTCATGGACCCTGCCTTAAGAGGCAGGAAGGCTTCCTGGGAGTGCAGTCTCCATCCCCTGTTGACATTGTTAAATGAACGCTGTTTCCCCATTTGATCTCCTAACGGCTGTGTTTACCAGGAATGCAAATGTGCTTTTCTTTGCCTTTGGTCACACTTTGCACAATTTAAAGGGGAAATGTATTCCAGCAGGTAGAACCACATTCCTCTGGAAAAAAGTGTTTAACAACGCCTGGTTTAAACACATTTTAGTCATAATTCCAGTATATAGCTGTATAATCTTTTGTGGGTTGACCGTAGCTGCATCATGCAAGAATATTAATGATCAGCAAGTTACTCGTTTTCTGGTGACATGTTACATGACGCCTTTTAGATACAGATTATAACAATAATGAGTTGTGGCACACTGAGCTGGTCAGGCCAGCTGAAATTCAGAGCTAGATACCAGGGAGTCCCTTGGCTTCTGGCATAGAGATGCTCTTAGGGTCCTGGCTGTGTATCAATTTTTGTGGATAAATGGAGGCCTTCACTTTCCCTGGCTGACAATTGCTTTCACCAGCACTAAAGTCACTTCAGAATAGTTAAACAATTTTTTAAAATGTTGCGGGGGGAGTAAAGTAATAAATGTTAATTTCACTCTCGTGTTGGTTCTGTAGCCGAACTTGTCTACAATCAGAAGAGATTGTAGCAGAGCTGGTTTATGGTTTCCTGATCCCAGAATTACAGAAAATCTCTGTCAAGGAGAAAGGTAAGGAGGCCAATAGCTTTGTTCTCTTCTTAAACCATGATTTGTTGGCTGAAAGGCCCATCTGCCAGGGGTTTCAGTAGAGTCTGAGAATATGTCAACACAGCAATAAAAGCCCCATGACAGCTAGTGTAAGAGCCCAGGTAAACTGACTTGGGCTCGTGGGGCCCACACTGAGGTCTAACAATAGCAGTGTAGTTGTGCAGGGGTCTGGGCTCTGAAACCTGGCAAGGGGGGAAGAGTCTTGGAGCCCAGGTTCCAGGCTGAGCTTGAAAAATTACACTGCTATTTATGTGTTCTAATCTTTTTAGGCACAGTGGCTCAAATTCAACTCTAGTGTAAGCAGGTATAACCCCATTGAAATCAGTGGAGCTGCACCTACTTATGCTAGAGCCAAAATAGTCCATTGTTTCTTGAATAGACTGAAACAAGTGTTTGAATAGCACTGAATTAATCTGAATTACTGAGTATGGAACAATTTCCCACTGACTGCAAAAGTTCCTAATATGTATTTAATTTATGCAAATAGGAAACGTACAAGGAAACTTATATTGTTTTTCTTTTTCTTTGTTCCTTTCTAATTTACCCAGAACTAGGAACAGATATAATGTCTTATGGTTGATTCTGCAACATCATTTTTCCAGTGGAAAATCTTATGCTATTGTAGGGAGGGCATTGTTTTAATCAAGTCTGAATATTATGGCTCCATAGTTCAGAGAATGGAAGGACATTAGAAATCCATGTGTCATGATGATGAGCAGGATAGAACCGGGGTCGGCAACCTTTCAGAAGTGGTGTGCCGAGTCTTCATTTATTCACTCTGATTGAAGGTTTTGTGTGCCAGTAATACACTTTAATGTTTTTAGAAGGTCTCTTTCTATAAGTCTATAATATATAACTAAACTATTGTTGTATATAAAGTAAATAAGGCTTTTAAAATGTTTAAGCTTCATTTAAAATTAAATTAAAATGCAGAGCCCCCGGACCGGTGGCCAGGACCCGGGCAGTGTGAGTGCCACTGAAAATCAGCGTGCGTGCCACCTTCGGCACAGGTGCCATAGGTTACCTACCCCTGACCATTCTTGATCAGGAGACTTCTCTTGCCCGGTCCATTCAGAAGATTGCAGACATGCTCCCCATAAAGTGTGTATTGACTTTGAAAAGCAAATGTAAAAAATAGCATAATAGGGGTTTGTGTTTTATTGTCTCTTTCTGACTCCAGAGCAAGTGTGCTCACAGTTTACTGATTAAAAATATAAATATTTGCTAACTACAAGCCCTGCAAACACATTCTGGGCTTTAAGAATCATGCTAGCTTCTTCCTGGCTTGTGTATCACCAACAACAACAATCAAGCACCTAGCAAACAATTCTGTTGATGGTGCATGAGCTAGAATAGCTCCCTCTCTTAACTGTGCAGGCTCTGCAGGGCTAACAGAGTAGTCAGTACAAACCAATTATGGTCACTGAAGTCTGCAGCTACATCCAGGGATCAGATATGACCACTTTTATATAGCCACTTTTCAGAGTAGATCTGTGCATTAGAGAGTTACAATTAGCAAATGTATTGCAGTGAGTTATTTTTTGGACTTAAATACAAAAAAGCCTTCTTTCCATTGATATATTTCAGCAACGTGCATTTAATTTAGAACACAAGAGGTAACCACTCAGGAAAAAGATAAGGATGTCATTGTAAATAACTCAATGAAAACCTGTGCTCCATATTGAGCAGAGGCAAAAAAGAAACAAAATAATAGGATGCATATTGTTGCCCCTTTTCAACCTGCCTGGCAAGTTTAAGTTCAGAATCCTGGGGATGTTCCAGTTGGGAGTAGAAGTTGATGGAGTCTGTGTAGGGATATTAAAGAAGGTTTATATTAGACATGGTTTATATGAAAAATTATTTATTGTTATGTAGGGATATTAAAGAAGGGTTATATTAGATATGGTTTATATGAAAAATGATCTATTGTTAAAAATAATTTATTGTTAGAAATGATTTATTGTTAATTGATACTTTATAACTAAAGGGTTATATTAGCAATTAATTTGATTCCCGAGATTTAACCTCTAACCTGCAAGCCACCAGCTGTGTCTGTGTGAAGCCTGCTCAAAGAAATACTTTGTATAAAACTTGTTAAACGTTAATTGACTCTAAGTGCCCGTTCTCTAAGTGACACTTCGTAGTCACTACTTTACTTTGTAACGGCCGCTGTGAGCTGTTAATTGGTTAATTGACTCAGCACCCGAGCCGTCAATTGACTCTGTGCCTCAGGCAAAACTGTGTAATTACTACTGTGTAATCACCGCGGTGAGCCAAAACAGTAGCTATTATAGTACATAGATAGAGACCCCTGACCCTCTGTAAGTTTTCATCTCACTTTATTTTTAAATGATAAAAGACAGGGAGTCTCACATAAATTGGTAACACCCCGAAAGGTAAAGAGACAGTGAAATAGATGGGATTAAGATAGAGAATGTATGTGAATGAGTGCCTGATTTAAATAATGAAAGAATGGTTAGGGAGTTACCAGCCTGAAAAATTCAGTATCTATACAGAACTTGTATGAATGATTGTGCGAATGAGTGTATATATATATATAAAGTGTATAAGAAATAAGTAAGTAGTAATAGGAATAAGTAGTCAAACAACATTGTTTACTGTTATCTTTTGTTTTATTATGGTATTTACAATAAATGTGACAAATGTCTTGTGCCCTTTAATAAGATCCTGCTGGTTTTTATTGGTCTAATATAATTGGTATAACATCTGGAATTCTTTTTGGAATGATGGTCTCTATGTGAATTCCAAATGTGGGTTCACATGCGTGCCATGCACCCCAGCCAGAATTGTTCATAGTAGTGTTCGTTGACCCACATATGCTTTGGCTGCGTGGTACATCCTGAGGCTTTAAGTCTCGACACCATTCCAGTTCCCTCTTACTGCCGTGTGGCCAGAGTTTGAATCCCTTGTTCCTCAGTGCTCTGAACCTGCTAAGAGAACCTTTTGTCTGTTTTTTTTCCTTTAAATAGTTTCTTTTAGTTGTATATAGTTGTCCGCTATTGTTAGTTAGGTCTCCTCTTTTTCCCTTCATGGGGTGCTCCCCACCCCAAGGCTATGCCCCGGCAAGCTGGCTTTAAAAGCTGTGCTTCGTTCCCATGTTCTTTCTCTGTGAGCGATGAACACCTGTGCTGTCTCTGTTGACTCAGCGAAGCTCACATCGTCACCCAAAGCGCTATCTGCTGCTCCTTCCCATCTCGAACTCGGGAAGCTGAAGAATTTCACCTCTGCAGACACCTCATGGAGGAGAATATGCAGCCCTGTGAGCAATTGGTTCCTGCATCAACAGATCCACCAGAGCACTGGCTGTCGCCGACGGTGAGTGCTTCTCCGGGCCCTTCCCGTGCAGCCTCAGTGGTACTGCTGAAG
Organism: Chelonoidis abingdonii; assembly: GCF_003597395.2. Taxonomy (NCBI): domain Eukaryota; kingdom Metazoa; phylum Chordata; order Testudines; family Testudinidae; genus Chelonoidis; species Chelonoidis abingdonii. Next base: position 158,062,348 of record NC_133769.1, on the reverse strand, counting down.
CCTCATTGTGTGCATAGGAAACACTGACATGGGTGCAGGGGTGACTCCCCGATGGGAAGCACCTCCAAATGCAGCATTGCCTCCCTGAGCTCTGCCGGTTGTCTGTTGAGCCAGCCGCTCCACCTCCAAAGACGTCTTGCATAGAATGTAAGTCCACACATCACTGCATCCTGCCAGCGCCACTTCCAGCCGTGGTGCATTGCCCACTGCCTTCACCCCTAGAACTGTCAACATGGCCAGGACCATCCGGACTTTCACGCCTGGTCCCACGCACACTGGGATGCTTGTCCTCTTTGATGCCAGCGGCTGAGCCAATTCTGCCGTACGCTGGTTCCCCTCAGTGCTCTGGATCTCCAGCTGCTGTGAGGCTTCCATCTATGGTGGATGAACCTCTCCTTGTCTGGCAGCATCCTGCTCCGCTCTGCCTGTCTCTGCTGGCTCTGTCGACCACTGAACCTCTCCTGCTCCTGGACTGCCATGCCTCGCACCACGACAGCCCTGCCTCTGCCGGACCTGTCTTCTGGTTTGGAGAGATCCTCTGAGCCAGAACATCCCTTCTCACCTTTGTGTTCCTATAGCCTGAACCCTCAGTGCCAGCTCTACCCACTTGTGTACGGTCCCTCTGCCGAGACATGGTTCTGTAACACTTGGAGACTGCTGATGCCTGCAGATCTGTATGACTGGCCCTCCTGAGACCCTTACCGGGACTGCGGGGTACCATCTCTGCCACATCACCGACCCACACTGCCCCTCCCTGTGTCTACACAGACTGGGGAATTGTCACCCAAGCAAAGGATGGGAGTGTTTGATTGGAGGAAAACTATAAAATGTACAGTAAGGAATTGTCCTGCATTGTCCCAGGGAGATAAACTCGGTGACTTATTGGGTCTGCTCTGTCTCCAGTTTCAGGTATTCTTTGACTCAGCGCTCATCAGCAAACTTACAATAACAAAGCAGGAGCCTACAGTGAACTCAGCTCAGCGCTCATAAGGAATCATGTAATAACAACGGTTTAAAAAGCCAGTGTGTGCACCAGCGCTAGAGTAAAAATCCTATGGTTTAGAGGACGGATTTCAGATGCACTCTTTCAAAGATTTGTTTCAATAAACAAATGGTGATGGGGAAATGATTTTAAAACACAAGAGTATTTGCCCTGAGCAGGAAAGAAACTCACTTGGCAGTTCTGTCCATTTCCACAGCTTGTCTTCAAAGCAAAATACAAGGTTTCTTGCTGCTATTAGATGGCAGTAGAACCCTATCAGCCCAAACCAGAAAGGTATGACTTTTCCTGAGACAGGCTTTTTCATAGCTCCTGTAAACTAAGAGCTGCCTGTTGGGGAGGGTGGGTGTCCATGTAGAAAATTCATGCAATATGGCTCCGAGTGAAAATCCTCTCTTCTTTGTGTACAGTGAGGCAGTCCCAGCGGAAACACATCAATGCTGCTCATCAGATCATCCACAGAAGCACGGACATAGCAGTGGCTCAGAACTCTTCAGTGGTGGGACAGCAGTCGCTGGGTGATGGAGAATCTGTGACTAAGATACCAGGGAGTCCTCCTCCTGTGGCAGCCAGTTCTGCTCTCAGCGCAACAGCTGCTGAACAGAGTGCGGCAGAGGTTATAGAGAGCCCTTATGCTGTCCTAGCCAGCCAAGCATTGTATGATGCACTGCATGACGAGACCAAGCAGGGAGGGTTGGTGGTGAGCCATTCTGCTACATCAGACAGGCAATCGCAGGCTGATATAGCCCCTGCAAAAAGAGAAGATGAGTCAGGTGAGTTTGAGATCTGTTTTCCCTGCCTTAGTCATTGGGGCTTGGTCCCTGGGGGAGGGAAGGAAGCTGCACCCACTTTGTTCAGGGCACCATCCCGACTACACAGGATGGAGAAGCACCCCTCTCTCCATCAGACTGTCCCTCAGAGGCAGCAGCATCTTGATCTCTTGCAGACTGCCAGCATTGTTGCCCGGAAGCAGTAATGAGAGTATTATGCCATAGGAGCCCCTGTCCAAAGGAGTCTGGCACTGTATTTGGTTTCACTCGCAGAGGTTTTTACCCTAACCCTAAGATGTCATTTAACTATTGAACAGTGAAATTCCATTGATGGTTGTCAAGGGATGGGAGGGTCAGTTCAGGGAACTGGGAGTTTGCAGTACGTACATCTCTTCCTTATTCTGCCACTGTCTATAGCATATGGAGGCTGGGGTTGGGCTCTCAAGCTGAGGGACTCCCTGAGCTGCAGCGTCTACACTGCTATTTTTAGCACACTAGCTCAAACTGAGCTAGCACATGCCTGTCTGTCTCGGGTGAGAGGCTCACTCCCAGCTTCCTTGTGTTAATAACCCCATGCTCATAGGAGTGGTCCCATTAGCTGCAGTTGGACTGTTCACATGAGCAAGTTAAGCAGCATCTGGCCCTAATGTACTGGGGCTGTGCTAGCAGAAATATGACTATGGCTGATGAGACACATTCATTCAAAGACCACATATTAAGTGCTTATAACTTTCCTGAAACGTTACCATTTGGTCTGACTTTCCTGGTGAATGTTTTTGGAAAGAGCATGAATTACATTTGTTGGTGTGTTGACTTTGCCTTGATTGCAAGTGTGTGATTGCTCAAGCTCAGAATGTTTGGAAGCAACATCCTGCAAATGTGTGCAGTGCATTTATTTGATGATTGATCTGCAAGAGACTCACTGAGCTGTTGGATCTCTCCTTTTCAAATTCCTGATTTTTGTAGGTTTAGAATCTCAAACAAACTCAAATAAATGCCCACCCTAAATGCATCCAGCTTCTTCGTGGAAACATAGCATAGCCACACTAGGCATCAGAAGTGCTTATGCATGTTGAAAGAAAGAAAGCCACGCCAAGCTCTAGCTATTTGTTTACAAATTGATTTACTGCACCATAGTATAATGAACTTATAATATCACTGTGTACTTCCCCTTTCCATCCCTTACCTGTATAACTATCATAAGCTTTTCCAAATCTGGACCTTAGTGTCCAGAAATCTGGGTGCCTGCATGAACCCCTCTAAACTTAATTACCAGCTCAGATTTGATCTCGCTGCCACCAGCCAGGAATTTCCAGGGCCTGACTCCCTCTCTGGTCTCCAACACCTTCCTCTGGGGCAACCCAAGACTCAGAAAACCCTGAGTCTACACCAAAGGAAAACAACTCCTACCCTTGTTCTCTTTCTCCACCTAGACTTCCTCTCTGGGCTAACCTGAGAGTTACTGATGCAATCTTTTACATCCATACCAAGACCAGTGCATCCTCTCATTCCACAAAGAGACAACACAATCAAGGGAACAGAATGATTCTCTCTCTCCTTCCCTTCTCCCACAATTCCCTAGCCTTAACCAGAGAAAAAACTCAAACAGGTTTTAAAAAGAAAGCTTCATATAAAAAGAAAGAAAAGACTAAAAATATCTTCTGGTATTCAAGGCTGACAATTTATCAGAGTTCAATTGCTTAAAAGAGCAAAATATGAATAACAGCCTTATTTCAAACAAGACGATTACACATTTAAACCTTTCCAGCACACACACACTGTACAATACAAAACTCAAAACATATAAAAGCCTATTGTTTTGCACCTTTGTACTATACAATGATTGGAAGAGTGAGAAGCTTACAGATAGAAAAAGATCCCCTCTCATAGCTGAGAGCCAGACAAAGACAAAAAACCAAAAAAATTCCCTCCCCTGAGCTTTGAAAAATCCGATTTCCTGATTGGTCCTCTGGTCAGGTGTTTGGTTCCCTTTGTTAACCCTTTACAGGTAAAAGAAACATTAACCCTTAGCTATCTGTTTATGACAATAACCACCTGGCCATTCTGTGTACCAGGTTATATTATTTGCGTGTAGAACATCAGGTATCCTGTGAATGAGGCATTGTCTACGCTACCACTTAAGTTGATGTAAGTTATGTCACTCAGGAGTATGAAAATCCCCCTGAATGATGTAAGTTACACTGACGTAAAGCGGTGTCTACACCGCACTATGTCGGTGGGAGACACTCTACTGCCAGCATAGCTTCCACCTGTTGTTGAGGTGGAGTAGTTACACCGATGGGAGAGTGCTGTCCTGGCAACATAATTCGTCTCCACCAGATGTGCTAAATTGGTGCTGCTGGATTGAAGGCAGCAGCACCAATTTAGCACAGTAACGAAGACAAGCCCTGAGTAACTGCTACCACAGTGTGTAATTCTATCCTTTTGAAATACAAATAACACATTGTATAGAAACTCAACCGTGCATTACTATATACTAAATTTCCTTTGTTTTGTTTTTTTTAGGGAGAGAATAAAACAAATGAAAGAACGGTGAGTGAATACACTGTATGTATTCCTGTGAGCCATGAGTCAGATGGGGGCTCGGGAGAGGAAACAAACAAAAAACAAAGCCATGTGACTACACACTGAAATAATCACTGCGCTGCAGGTGCTATGGCTATATATGTATGCTGGCCAAAAGGATAGCTGGGTTTTATTGCAGCATTAGAGGGGTTCAGAGGAGGATGATGAGAATGATTGAAGACAAGGAAAATTTCTCCTATGGAGTAAGATGAAAAAGATTAGGGTTTACCTTAGAAAGGAGGTGAAAAAGAGAGGACATGATAAAAGTAAACATAAAATAATGCCTGGTCTAGAGAAGGTAGAGCAGGAGTTTCTGTTCTCCCTGTCTCACAACATGAACAGATAGTCAAAGAAATTTGAAAAATAGTGAATGCAAATCCGATAGAAACACATAATTAGAATGTGGAGCTCACTGACACAGGTTGTCTTTGAGGCCAAAAAATTAGCAAGAGTCAAAGAGCGATTGGACACTTGCATGGATAATAAAAACAGTCAGACTTTCAAAAGTTAGTGTTAGCAAAAAATCGGAAGAGAGATAAAACCTGGTGCTTCAGGGTTTATATCACTCTCTTAACTATTAGGGATTAAAATGAGGCCTTCCTGGAGGGAAGATTATCCCACAGCTACCTACAATAGGGTTTCCTTCACCCTCCCCTGAAGCTTCTGGTGCTGATCAGTATCAGACAGGAGCCTGGACTAGATGGATCTTGGATATGATCCAGTCTTAATTCTTGTTCCTAAAATCACGCGTTGAAATAAACATGATGCCTGCATTTATTTCACTGTGTGATATGGGTTTTAATGGACAAAATGTTCAAGAACTTGTTCTGATCATAAAGGCATCCTTCTCTGTTCTCTGCTATGTATATGCAGTAGGGAGTAGAATCCAGGAGTGTAAGAACCCTAATCTTTAAACATCCCAAATGTTAAGGGACACTCTCAGAGTAGTGCAGCATTTTGCACTGATTTTTATGTATCATGTAAGCTAGGTCTGTGGACGGATGTGTGGTGGAAATATCATTTTATTGATGGAGATTCCACTGCCAGTGCTTTAGAAATTGCTTTCAGTTGTCATGTGTGGTTTCTTTGTCAGATTTGGCTAAATGTGCTTTGAAGAAAGAAAAAAGCTCAGCGACAAGAGGCATGAGAATACTCCATTCCCTCTCCTAGCAGGGAAAGAGAAGTCTTCAGGAGTGATTTTTGTATCTGAAATATGCACAATGGATTCCTCTGGGTCTGCAGTAATAAAGATTGGGAACATTCTCTCTTGTTTGCTGCTGTTTTTACAAACTTGCCACGGTAATTGACACTGTCTGTACTGTATGGGCAGGTTCTGGATTTTGATTGCTATGACGATCTGTTGACTTGGTGAAATATGGCCCCTGGGCTTGATGCAATAATGGGAGGCTAGGAGTCTCATTCCTGAAACCCAGGCTTTTAACAGGCCTGAGGCTTTAATGCAAACTATTTAAAACCTTGTCTGCCTTAGAAAGGGTTTGCCAGTATAGCTATATGGGCAAACTCTCCTAGTGGGAACACAGGCACATGAGTTCTTTTGCTGACTTACCTTATACCGGTTTCCTAAACAAAATAAGTTATACCCCTAAAGCACATTTTATGAGGGTAGAACTGCATCTGCACTAAAGCTTTTGCCAGGATAGAAATTTCATAAAAACACACATCCCTGTGTGCCACTTTCTGTGCAATGCCATTCTCTACAGCTGCCCACACAAATGCTGTGAGCATGTCTGCCACCGCTGCGCCAAATTAATTCCTTTATAACATTGCCGAAGCCAGTGATGAATTTATCCCTAGAGTTATCCACAAGGGCAGAACTTGGCCTCCTGTCCAAGTTTGCAATCTCCAAAGGCTATTAGCCAGGTCCTAGCTGCACTGTTACCAATTTCCTTCTCCTAGTAGCCTTGGCACTGGCCTGCTCTCTAGTCAGTAGATGATTTTGAACCTCCTTTCACTCAGCTTCCCCAAGCAGCCACACCTTTTTGGAGGGGGTGTCAGTATTTTCTTCCTCACACATGCTGAAGCTGGGGTAAGCCACTCAAGAAGAGCTGCTCATCCCTAGTTTGTTTTCTCTAGGGTCCTGTCTATACTTGGAAAATGAGCTGATGCAACCCTCCCCTAACCACACATACAGACATGGGAGGGGTGGAGATGAGGAGCCTTTTTTTACACACATCAAAATCAGTTCATTTCTCTGGCTTAGACCCAAGCATTGGGCCTCATTCCAATGTAACGGCATCTAACCCCTGCCATTATTGCTGATTTCCTCCAGCACAAAGTCGGTCAGATTCTGGCCTCATGCACTTCTCTGACACTCAAAGAGAAGCAGCATTCGCCAGTAACTGAAAAAGCACCATCCAAATGAGCACATCAGCCTTTTTTCTGACAACTGCAGTGTATGAGAGGGACAGAAGGAGACCACCACCAGGGCAATGGGGAAATGAGACCTGACTAAGGTGACTGCACAGGAAGGCTGAGGGATCACACCAGCCATGAGAGAAACTACCTTAGGGTACATCTATACTACTCGCCGGATCGGCGGGTAATGTTTGATGTATCTGGGATTGATCTATCGCGTCTCGTCTAGATGCGTTAAATCAATCCGCTAATCGACGCCTGTACTCCACCTCGACAGGAGGAGTAAGCGGAGTTGACGGGGAAGCCGTGGCAGTCGACTCGCTGCCATGAGGACGGCCAGGCAAGTCGAACTAAGATACTTTGACTTCAGCTACGCAAATAGCATAGCTGAAGTTGCGTATCTTAGTTGGAACCCCTCCGCCTCCGTTACTGTAGTCCAGGCCTTAGCCACATGCGCACCACAAACAGGAATGCAGCCCTGTGACGGGGAAACTGTGGGGATGAGGGTCCTTGAGGTAAGCAGGAAACAGGCCTGCAGGCCATTCCTCCCCCCAAAAGAGTTTGGTAGAAGGATAGGAAATTACTGACCCCTCTGCCCCTTGGAGATTTGAGCAGGGGGTGGGAACAGAAGACTTCTAGGTTCAGCTAAATGTAAACTTTTGATGCTTCTGTGCCATCCAAACCTTTGCTTGAAAAGGGGCCGGGCGAGAGAACGACATCCAACACTAGCATGTGGCACCTTTGTAAGAGGCGCTGAGGCTGGGCAGCCCCTTTGCTCAGGCAGAAGTGAAAAACAGCAGGAGGGAGTGAAGGCAACTCAGCTCCACACTTCATCTTGGCTGTCATTTCCTACTGTGCTCTCTGCAACCCATCCCTGCCCCGCGCACACATGTGAGCCTGACATTCCTTTCATTTCCTCACTGTCAGTTGGTTCCCTTCAGCCTGGGCACCCTCCCTCTCCTCCAAATCAATACTGTGAATTCATGTAGTGCTTAAAACCCCCCCCCCCCCCCCGACAAAAACACATTTATTCCTGTACATCTCTCCTTTACCAAAGGGCAGGGTCCCTTCCCAAGGGAGCAAACCTTGCAGGCTGCCATGGACAGCTCTCTCTGTCTGTTGGTTCCTATAGAATGGCTCCTTAGCATCCAACCCTCACAACTACCTACCAGCTCTGCAACAGTGATTCCTGTTACTCCCCTGCACATCAGGTCAACTACAACTACTGTATGTTATCACAGCACCGCCTGGCAGCTGACCCAAAGCTGTTTGGTAACAGATGAACTGCAAAGCCCAGCGACCACCTGCTGAACTTTTACCAGGAGTAAGTTCTTCCACTGACAGTGCATTTTGATACGAATGCTGAGCCCCTTACCCAGAATGGAGCCTCATGGAGGATGCTCTCTGGCAGCTTCAATAACTGAGGTGGTTTGCTGTGAGTAGGGACCATAACCCATGCCTCCATGATGGATGTTGAAAGCTCACCGTGCTAACTGCACTGAGATAATTGCAGTTACAATGGAAGGAGCAGACACTATTGATGTTGGTGACAACATTGGCACTGAGCAGGTGCTGTAAGTACACACCCATCAAGAAGCCTTAAGTATTGACCAACAGCTTTGTTCAGCCCTTAAATCGAGGGAGTATTTAACCTTCTGCCCCACTGAATACCCAGCTGGATCAACACCACTTCCCTGTTACCTTTCCGTTTAGAAAACAACGGCTTGTCAATAGCATAACAGAGAGACTTCCCCTTAAGCCACTGCAGGGATTATTCCCCAGACTGCATTTTCCAGTAGTCTTTTAATGAATCAATAACAAGTATCCTTAGCAATTAAAGCCCCTTACAAACATTGTTGCATCTCTGTATCTCAGTTTCCCCAACTGTGAAATATCTCTAGGTGCCTGTCTCTGTATTTAATTTATATTTCTGTAGTGCCCATAGTCAAAGGCCAGTATATGCCATTATTTCACAGCCACACTATTCATCCATTGCTGCAGAAGTATGTTCAAAAATCTGAGCTTTCATAAAACAGTCTGTTTCTACTCTTTTTAGGAAGAAAACTTTTGAAACAAGCATCAAGTGGAACTGATGCAGTGTTGGCTGTCTGTGGCCTTGTCTACACTTGCAAGTTGCAGCGCTGGTGAGGGGGTTACAGCGCTGCAACTTAGCAGGTGTCTACACTTAAAAGCTCAGCCAGCGCTGCAACTCCCTGTTTGCAGCGCTGGCTGTACACCTGGGTCTGCTTCCGGTGTAGCGAGACCAGCGCTGGTG